>NC_092507.1:110134801-110449690 GCF_047511675.1 Marmota flaviventris | reverse complement strand
GTGCTGAGGAGTGGACCCAGTGACTCACACATGCTAAGCATGCAGCTACCACTGAGCCACAACCCCAGCCCAGGAGTTGATATTTTAAGAAAACATGAAATTCATAAATGTGCATGCATAAGAGCTTCAAAAATGGAGAAAAAATGACAAGAACTAAAGGAAATCTACCATCACTATATAGAGTTATAAACATTTGTTCTCTGTAAATGGTAGAACAAGTACAAGAAAAGAAAAAAAAAGTGTATGGCTATAAAGGATTTAAATACCACAAAGATTTAAAGAGTATTATATCCAGCAGATATTAAAGACGTATTCATTTCAGGATTACATGGAACGTTCACCAAAGTAAACTGTAAGGTACATCGTGGTTATAGTTTTAATCTTGTATTTTCCACACATACTTAAGTGGTGAATGTTGGGTCCCTCACTGATGGCTCTATTAGGAGTGGTGGAAACTTTGGGAACTGGGACCTATTTTGAGGAAGTAAAGTCATTGGAGGCATGTCCTGGAAGGGGGCAATAAGGACTTGGACCCCCTTCTGCTCTCTCACTTCCCACACACCATGTTGTGAACACCTTTGCTCCACCACATGACCCCAACCAAAATGTTTGACTTTACCACAGGTCAAAGGAAAGGGGCTAAGAATCCATTTCAAAACATTTGCTTACACACTTCTTCTTTTAAGTTGTTTATCTTAGGTATTTTGTCACAGTGTTGGCAAGTTAAGTCATACAATCGTAAAGTGAGTTTTAAGATTTTCTTAAGAATTTTTTTCTGAGTATATTATTTGACAACAGAATTATGTGTCAACAATGTAAATATCTGAAAGATAACCAAACCTTTTGGAATTGAGTAATGCATTTCTTTTAAAAATACATGTGGGTTAAAGAAAATAATTACAAGGGAAATTGGAAATTATTTTGAGCTGATGGATAGCTTAAGATTCAACCAAGCAACAGCAATAGCAGGTAGTTGAAGAAGTTCTTAAAAGAGCATTTCTAAATCCACCTGCTTACATTAGAAAAAGACACAGGGATAAAATCAATGAAGACTTGAGCTCCCACCTTGAGAAGCTACAAATAAAGAAAGCAAAAAAGCCAAAGTAAATGGATGAAGAGAAATAATAAAGATAGGAGGAAAACTAAAATAGAAAATGATGACACCATAAAGGAAAACAGAAAATGATTCTTCAAAAAGCTTAATAAAGTTGCTGAGAGCAAGACCAAGCAAGAGAGAAAAGTACAATAAGCAATATCAAATACAAAAGGCATCTCAACAGATCCTAAAGTACTACAGTAACGTAGTATTGTGTATCTTCCTGTAAGGATCTATTGTATAAAAAACATAGACAACATAGATTAAAACAATGACAACATAGATTTTAAAAAAATACTTGAAAAACAAATAATCAAAATTCATACCAGCAAAAAGTGAAAAATCTGAATAGCTATATACGTATGATAGTAACTAAATTCATAAAAACGTATCAAATGTACTCTAAAAATATAATTTCATTGGTGATTATGTAAAATATTTAAGAAATAATACTAATCTTATACAAAGTTTGGATGTCCTGGATGATATGATACAGCCAAACCCATCTTATGAGGTCAGAAGGATCCTGGTCACAAAATGCCCAAACAACACTTACATGTTTTATTAAAACTTATAATTAGTATTACTTTTTTCAGTGCTGGTGATCAAACCCAGGGCCTTGTGAACCCTAATCAAGGATTCTACTGCTGAGCAAGAACCTCAGTCATCCCAAGGACATTTTGAGATAAGAAAATGACAAACTAATATCCTTCATGAACAGAGACACAATAAACATCAGCAAATATTAGGAAAGTGAATCTCAAAATATAACAAAATGGACATGGCATTGGGAGAGCACCTGTGTGTGGAGCTGATCTCTGGGGCTGCTCTCCTTCCCGCCTCCTTTGGTCCCCTTATGCTGTGGTTGCAGGCCTCCACTAGGATAGGAGTCCCTTAGGCGCTGTGACAACATGCCGCTTCTTCAGGCCTCGGTGCTGCTGGCATCTCCAGCTGATGTGCCACCTTGTGGAGGAGCTGAGGCGCTGGAACTGGCTGCAGAGAGAGTCTTTGGGGAGATAATCCTGCAGTTCCTGGACACAGTGACATATGGAATATTGACATATCCAACCAGACCCTGAAGAATGAATATGATGCCCTGCAGGTCACTTCTACTGTCTTGGAGGAGAAACTGAGGACAACTTCTGCAGAGAACCAGGAGCCAGTCACTAGGCAGATGGCCAAGAAGGCCCAGGAAGCCAGCTGCCTCAATGCAGAGAAGGAAAAGGACTCCAGGAGACAGCAAGCCTGGCTGCAGAAAGAGCTTGCCCAAGCCACAAAGGAACCGCTGCCCGTTGAACAGGATGATGACACTGAAGTCATTGTGGATGGGACAGAGCACACAGAGGAGATCTCTCCTGTGCAAGCTATCAGCAGAGCAGCTGCTGAGTGACCCTCACAGCCTGCTGGAGGCCTTCTGGATTCTATCACTAAGATCTTTGAGAGATGCTCTGTCTCTCCCTTTCCAGTCCCCCAAGACAATGTGCATCCTCATCCTGGTTCTGGTAAACAAATGAGGGTACCAACTATTGCCTTATGTGTCTTTGATGCACATGATGGGGAAGTTAATGCTGTGCAGTTCAGTGCAGGTTCCCTATTACTGGCCACAGGTGAATGGAAATGTTAAGCTATGGGAAGCATTTGGAGACAAATGTGAGTTCAAAGGCTCCCGATAGTAATGCTGGAATTACAAGCATTGAATTTTTAAATCTTTTTTTTCTTTTACTTTTTACTGGTTCTTTTTAGTTTATACATAACATTTGATAGTGCTGGGGCTTACAACTTCAAATGATTTTGCAAGCTGAATCTGGACTGTGTATGATTATTGATTATGGCACATGCTCATAGGACATAGTGGGGAAGTGCTCTCTGCTGATTTCCTGTTGGACAATGCATGGATATCTCAGGAAGTCATGACCTGACCCTCAAACTCCGGGATCTATGCAAGAAAGCATAAAGACAGCATTTGCAGGATTCAGTTGCAATGATGTTGTTTGCACAGAGCAATGTGTGATGAGTGGGCATTTTGACAAGAAAAGTCATTTCTGGGACATTCGATCAGAGAGTGTGGCTTGAGAAATAGAGCTGTTGGGGAAGATCTTTGCCTTGGATCTAAATCCAGAAAGGACTGAACTTCTGAGCTCTTCCCATGATGACCTGCTGAAAATCATTGATTTTCAGACAAATGCCCTCAAGCAGAGGTTCAGTGCGCCCGGATTCAAGTGCAGGTCTGACTGTAGATGGCAGTTATGTGGCAGCAGGCTTGGCCAAGGGCTCTCTCTACTCTCTCTATGTCTGGATTGTGCTCACAGGGAAAGAGATTATTTCAAAAACAGCACAGCTTCTCCCTTAGGCTGGATTCAGTGAGGCCCGACTGCTAAGGGAGACAGACTTATAGTGCATGGAGAAGTTCTCCAGAATTCTTTTGCTGTCAAGTAGTCCCTGCTTGGGTGGGTGCAGCTGGACTTGGAATGCACTGGGTCTGGTTTGCATTCTTTTTTTTTTTATTTTTTAAATTTTTATTGTGGGTTGTTCAAAACATTACAAATTTCTTGACATATCATATTCCACACTTTGATTCAAGTGGGTTATGAACTCCCACCTTCACCCCATACACAGATTGCAGAATCACATCAGTTACACATCCATTGATTTACAAATTGCCATACTAGTGTCTGTTGTGCTCCGCTACCTTTCCCATCCTCCCCCCTCCCCCCTCCCCACCTCTCCCCTCCCCTCCCCTCCTCTCTCTCTACCTCCTCCACTGTATAACCCTGAGGGTCTCCTTCCATTACCATGCAATTTCCCTTCTCTCTCCCTTTCCCTCCCACCTCTCATCCCTGGCCACTAAGGTTTTAGAGAGCATTGTTATTTAACGGTCAAGGAGAGCCAGGTATGGTTGAGTTCAGAGCATGGGCAGGAATTCCAAACAAGTTTAGAAATGTCAGTAATTTACAGTAAAACAGAAATGAACTTCTCATGACTTTGTGATGAAAGGGATCCTAATCTTAAGATGGAATTTGGCTGGGTTCATCCTTTGTGGCTGCATATGATTTTCTTGAGTATATTTACAATATTTTTGATGTTAATTCATTGATGGATGGGCACCTAGGTTGATACCATTTTTTGGCTAGTGTGACTACTCCCACAATAAACATGAGTGTTCTATCTCTTTGATATAATAAATTCCTATTGTTTTTCTTGAGGTTTGAACCCAGGAGCATTTAACCACTGAGCCATGTCCCCAATCCTTTTTATTTTTTTATTTTGAGACTCAATCTCGCTAAGTTGCTTAGGGCCTTTGTAGGTTGCTGAGGTTGGTTGTGAACTCAAGGACCTCCTGACTGAGCCTCAGGTGCTGCTGGGATTTCATCTGTACTCCACCGTACCTGGCTTCATTTCCTTTTGATTTATACAACTTAGTGAGATTGCTGGATCATATGGCAGTCTCCATAATGACTCTAATAATTTTTGTTCCCACCAACACTGTATATAAGATTCACATTCTTGACATTCTTGATACAACAGGTGATGAGAATCAATGAGGGCTGAATTGTTTCCCCAGATGTGAAAATTGAACACCTGAAAAACATGGAGGCAAGCTTAGAGAACAAGTTTTATTTAAAGGATAGAAGAGAAGCAGACTTCTCTGCAGAGATAGGGATCCAGAGCTGGTATCCAAAGAAGTGTGTGTGTGTGTGGGGGGGGGGGTGCCCTGCCCCTTTTATACTTTTTAGATTTTCTTTGTTCTCATTTCCTCCTTGTCCCCTTATCTTGCCTGCAGGACCAAAAGGTGGGTCAAAAAGGTGGTGTGATCCTGGGTGGTAAAGGAAGGGAATGGCCCAGGGGGCATTCATTAAAAGTCCCTGGAAGGGAGGAACAGTGGGTGGGGGGCAGGTTACCTTAGCAACAGTTGAAGGAGGAAGGGGAAGGGCTCTGGAGGTATTAGCATTAATTTTCTTTCCTTTTGAAGGAGTCCTCACTGGACCCAATTATTTATTATCTACACTGACTGCCTTTTTGTTTCCCAGCCTCATTCTCACCAATATTTAATATATTTGGGCTTTTCCTTTTTCACAATAGCCATCCTAATTGGAGTAAAACTATGTAATTTTAATTTGCCTTTCCCTGATGATTAGTGATGCTAATTATTGCAAATATTTGGTGACAATTTGTATATCTTTATTTGAGAAATATTGGATCTTTTGACCATTTTAAAATCAGGATTTTTGTTTTATACTCCATTGAAAATTTTCAGTTTTGTAATGTATTCTGGATGTAAACACCTTTTCAGATGAGTAGTTTCAAACATTTTCTCCATATCTGTAGAATATTTACTCTGTTGATTGTTTCCTCTGCTGGACAGAAGCTTCTTAGTTTAATATAATTTTTCTATTTTGTTCTTATTGCCTGTGCTTTTGCAGTCTCCGAAAGTGTCCCAGTGTGTTGAAATATTTCTTATTTTTTTATCTTGTAGTAATTTCACATTTTGGGGTCTTATATTTTCATCCTTGGTCCTGTTGATATTTTTTTTTCCTGCTTTGTGAATGGGATCCAGGGCCTCAAGAATTCTACCATTAGGCTATATCCCTAGTCCTTCAATTTTTTTGTGTGTATGTTGTGAGAGTCAGAGATGGAGATTAATTCTTTTGCATATGTATGTCTATTTATCCCAGTTATGCTTATTGAACACACTGTCCTTTCTCCAATGTATGTTCTTAAAAACATTGTGAAAAATTCAAGTGGCTATAAATACATGAATTAAGTTCTGAATTTTGTTGTCCCAGCTACCTGCCACCAGCCCCACAGACCCTTGTAGCCCCAGCCAGCAGCAGGCAGGAACGGCAGCACCTCTGCTCAATATCTTGTCTTAATACAGTACATTTGTTATAATTAATTAACCAATATTGATACTGATAACCAATATTGATCTTTATTAACTAAAGTTTATAGTTTCAATTAGATTTTTTTGTGTGTTGTACAGTCCTATGGGTTTTGACAAATATGGGATGCCACTAACCCCATTACAACATCATACAGAGTAGTTTCACCACTGAACACATTCATTCCTGTGCTTCACCAGTTCATCCTCCAACTTGCCTCTCCTTAGCAACTGCTGATCTTTTTCCTCTTTCTATACTTTTGGCTTTTCCCGAATGTCCTCTAGTTGTTGATTTTCAGACTGGATTATTTGTTCTCAAATTACATATTTTAAGTTCCTCCATGTCTTTTCATGGCTCCATAGCTCACTTCATTTTATTAGTTAATACTCATTTATTCTAGGTGTTCACCACAGTTTGTTCATCCATCACTTAGTGAAGGACATCTTAGTACTTCTAGTTTTTGTCAGTTAAGAATAAATATGTGGCAAGCTGGGGGTGTTGGTGCATGCCTGTATTTCCAGCAGTCTGGAGGCTGAGGCAGGAGGATTGTGGGTTCAAAGACAGCCTCAGTAACAACGAGGTGCTAAGCAACTCAGTGAGACCCTGTCTCTAAATAAACTACAAAATGGGGCTGAGGATGTAGCTCAGTGGTCAAGTGCCCCTGAGTTCAATCCTTGATACCAAAAATAAATAAATATGTGGCAAACATTCATGTGCAGTTTTGTTTTATGTGTGTTCACATAAGTTTTCACCTTAGTTTGATAAGTCTCTAGGGCTGCAATTACATTTAGTTTTGTGAAAAATTACTTAACTAACTTCCAAAGTGACCAATCATTTTCATTTCTACCAGCAATGACTGACTGATCCAATGATCCACTTTTTTGACATATTTGGCATTGTCATTTTTTTAAATTTTTAACTATTCTAACAATTCTGTCAAATTATCTCATTAATTTTCAATGCCAAAGTGAAACATAATTTTGAACATCCTTTAAATGCTTATTTGACATCATCTATATTTCTTATTTGGTGAGATGTCCAGATCTTTCACTGGATTGCTTGCATTAATATTTTTGAATTTTAGTAAGTTCTGTATATTTAAGATACCAGTCCTTCACCAAATCTTTATTTTGCCAACATTTTCTCTACATCTGTGAATGGTTTGTTCATTCTCTTAACATTACTTTTCACAGACAAGAAGTCTTTTTATTTCAATGAAGTTTAACTTATCAATAATTTTCTTTTCTGGATTGTGTTTTGGTTTCGTATTTAAGTCAGCACAAAACCAAAGGTTGCTTAGATTTTCTCATGTTACCTCTTGGGGGTGTAGTCCTTTAACAAATTACTTGAGTCTTGGTACTTTTAAGGAAAGAGTTTTATTTTGGTTCAGAGTTCTGGATGAGAGATGGGCAAGCACATCTTCCTACAGGCTGTGCTGTATCACAACATGGCAGATGGCAGCACAGAGTGGAAGCATGTGCTAGAGATACCATAAAGTGAGAGAAGAAGGAGACAGAAGAGGTGCCTCTTTTTATAACAACCTAATCTCATAGGAACTGAGCTAGTCCTGTCATCCTTGGAGAACTACAAAAATTCCTGCTGAGTGTGGTTCCCCTGATCTAATCATCTATTAAAGCCGCCATCACCTCAGTACTGTTACAGTGGGGAGCAAGGAGCCACCACATGAATTTTGGGGGACATAGTCAAACCACATCCACACCATAGCAAAGAATTTTATAGCTCCACATCTCACATTTGCATCAGTGATCCATTTTATGAAAGGTGTAAGATCTCTGTCAAGATTTTCTTTTTTCATGTGGATATCTATTGGTACCAGCACCATTTATTGAATACTATTCTCTTTTAAATTGCTTTTAAACTTTGTCAAAGATCAGTCGACTTATATGAGTGAGTCCTGTTTTCTGGACTCTATTCTTTTTCATTGTTCATTCTCTTTTTTTTTTTTTTTCTTTATTCACCAATTTCACACTGTTTTGGTTAAATTAGCTGTATGGTAAGTTCTAAAGTTGGTAGTGTCAGTCTTAGTGTTTTTCTGTTCTTCATTATGAGAACCTGGTTGGGTTATGTTATAGTTTCAATCTGGAATATCCCACAAAGCATCATACTCAATGTAGCAATATTCATAGGTGTGGCTTTTAAGATGGGATTGGATCATGAGTGCTCTGAGTAGAGAATTCATTGATGGCTGAATGGTGATCACTGGGAGGTAGTGGAAGATGTAATGCATAATTAGCTGACAAGTGGCCAGCCTGCAATAGTATTTCTTGTCCCCTGCACCTTTCTCTGTCTCTTCTTTCCAGCTGCCATGAATTGAGAAGTTTTCCTCCACCACACCTTTCCACCATGCTGTTCTGTCTCACCTGAGGATCAAAGCATTGGAGCCAGGTGACCATGGACTGAAACCTCATGGTCCAGAAGAAATCTTTCCTACCCTTAGTTTTTTTTTTCCTTAGCTCATGGTCACTAACAAAAAGATGAATAAGAGTTTTTGTAGGTAAATATACAAAGACCCAGGATCCTCCCAAATTTCAGCCCTCAGGATAATTAACTTCAAGGGAGGCAATCCCAGAATCTAGCAATATGTGGATTACCAATTAAATATTCTACCAGTTGCTGGCTCCAGCAGCTTCTATTCCTGGTGTGCTGTGATTCCATGTGTTAGTTTTTTTTTTTTTTTTTAGTTTGGATATGACAGGCTGTCCTGGGACCTCAATTCAAGATAAGAACTAGAGATTTTTAGTTTGTTCAGGGTTTTAGCCTTGAATTTGGAGCTGATCCACATAGTTGATGTCCACCAAGCAAACATGAGCTTAAAGGGAATTCAGAAGGCTTGCAGAAGTTGGAAGTATCCACTTGTACTTTAAACATTTCTGCTCTAATTTAAGCAAAACATAGTTAAAAGGATCTTGTGTCAGAACTAGTGATGTTCATACTTTCCTGCACTTTCAGTAGAGGAAGGTTTATACACAATATCGCTCACATATTTCTTAAGCATATTATTATTCTTACCCTCTATTAAAGACCTTGGAGTTAGGATTTCAGTATTTCCCTAAAGAAAGTAAAGTAGTGGGAGGGAGAATGTCAGCAGTTTTAACCATAGATGGTAGTGCCCCAATGGGGTTTTGTGTGGCAGCACAGCATATGGGTAAGTGGATCAAGACATCTGTTCCTAATGAAGAGGTCACCCATAGCAGGAATCCATGAGAACAGTGGTTTCCATAGTGGAAAGTCATGAGGTATAGATAGGTGGGACAGGATTCTCTCAGGAGGGGATGTTGTTACATCCTGGGATAAGACAGAACATCCCTTACAGGACATTTGGGCAGGAGTATAGGTGAGATGATAGGAGTTTACAACCATTTTTATGCATTCATTGAATAGACACTGATGAGAGCCTCCTCCTTCTTGGTCCTGAGTTTGGATCTGTGTCTAGAGAGACAAAACATTCTATCAGCCTTCATACTGCTGCCAACCTGTTGACAAGCAAGGCACAAGAAGTGACATCTTTCTCATTGGAGGAAGTAGTCAATGCTATGTCAGAAAACATCAATGGCTGTGTCAATATACCTGGTAGTTTTCAACAGTTGGGAGACCTGGCTTGGGATAATGATTCCTGACCTCTTAGATTGTCACGAGTTCATGGGCTCCAGGTTGTTTCAAAACAATCTCCACTGCCAAGGTCTAAAGATGAAACTGATAACATCAGTGGCTACTGACTGTGTTCTGTTCAGCTGGAGGAAGGAAGGAGCAAGTTAAGCGAGATTTTTCAGTTTCTCTTTGCCAAATTATTTCTTCCTTAACTTAGTATTATCTCTTTACATGAAAGCAAATGAAACACTGGTGATATTTGAATTGCAGTTCTTGTTATTTTTTTCTCTAATTTCACATCAAATAGGGGAGATAGGATTCAAACATTTTTTGTGTTTGCAGTAGAAAGCTAGGGGCAATGTGGGGATAAATTCTGGGTTTCTGACATTCAAGTGGTTGATAAAAAATAATTTTTGTGCTCTTAGCATCCAAATAAGTGAACACACCTGATTTGCTTCTCTGTTTACCATCATACATATAATACATAACATCTTTACTTATTTGAAAACTTGCATTCTAAGTAAGTTAAGCTCAATGTATGCATTTGTTGATCCCCTGTAAGTAAAGCATAGTGCTGATTACACTGCGGCATGCAGAGGTAGAATATTGCAGTCCTTGTGGAAAGGAGGTTAAAATGTTTGCACCAGATTCATCCAGGGTTTTCAATAGGTGAGAACATGGATAGTGTACACCAATACACCCAACCTGGTGAGAGAGTCCACATTGGATTCTTGACCTGTTGAGGATTCAGGACAAAAGGAATCTGAAAATTTTCTGAGTGTCCCACGGTTGAGGTGCACAAACACTTGGTATGGGTCCCCTCCATGTTTTCCATTCACAGATCATATTTAGATAGTAGCAAAATCAAGAGAAATCTCACAGAGAGGGAGTGGGTAAGCATGAAAAATATGAGTTTGTGCAGTGATTTTCCAACAAGATCAAGATCCTGCCCAGAAAGTGAAGCCAGAGGAATTCAATTCATGGGGTGGGGATAACTTTCCTGTGGTAAGACAATATTCACTGCACTTAGAACTCCTCATGGCTTCAGGAAAAAAATACATTTCCAAGTGATCCCATTGGTGGCCCTATACCCAGTGACAAAGACTTCCTCTGACCTCACAGAAACCTGAGGTCCCTCCTGCACTTAAACAAACAGGAAGAAAGGCTATGACTCTAGGGCCAAGAATGGGAACTCATCCCAGGTTAGGAGACAGAGGCAGAGTGAGAGTTTGTACTATGGCTAGGTGATTGTGCAAAAAAGAACTTGAAGCTTCTGAAATAGCAAGTGAGCTGGCTCAATGTAAGATTGTCTTTGAACATGGAGTACAGCTCCACACTAAATATGTAGTCTATGATCTGTGACCATTCTCTACTAAATTTATCCTGAATTTTCCTGGGCCAAAAGAAACTTCTAATGGAAGTCAGAAATTTCTTTAAAGCCTTAGATAAATCTTAGCACCAGTATCATTACATAGACTAATGGAAAATGATGTGGGTTGAGAAAGGCCACACAGATTTTTTGAGCAATATCTATAAAATATTTCAGGTCCCTGCATTATGTGGTATGTGAGTGAAGTGACTGAAAACAAAAATAGCATCACATTTACAGCTTCCTCCCCATATGTGTGGCCTTTACATTCATTCAGGATTATATATATGAACTCTTTAAATCACATTGATCTTAGAAAGATCTTGTGTGTGGCTAGAATAAAATCCACAGCTAACAAATATTAAATGTAGCCTTAATGATTTTAAGAAATAAAAGCAAAGCAATCCAACATAGAGGAGGAGGTAAAGAGGTAGGGATGTCAAACTTAGGTTTCACTGAAAACTGAGAGAGAAAGGAAACAAACATAAAAATGAAATGTGGTGATGATATATTGAAAAAGAACAGAAAAAATTTAAAGACCTAATAATGGACTTTCTTAGTGTTCTACAGTGGTCTTTATTATTCTATACTTAACAGAGTTAGAAATCATGGATGATTATTCAGAGAAGAATATCAGGACAGCTTTACATTGGCAAAGTTATGCATTTTTGACTTGAGGAAAAGCCTTACTATCCACTTTGTTCTTAAGGAAATGATGAGGTATCTTCTGGGTAGGCCTGAAGAAAATATAACTTTTAGGGAGACTATTTCTGTGTTGATAATTTCCCACATGCCCAAGAATAAAAAGTGAGAAGTAGAATTATTGTTAACTGCCTTATGAGTAAAAATTCCTCATTTGTGGTGAACTTCTGAAGAGATCATGAGGCCTGTGAATCAGCCTGGAAGGCAAAGGGATCCCCACATTCCATGACATCTCCACATTTCTAATTCTGTTAGAATGTTACCCGGTGCACTCAGCCCTACCTCTCCACTCCTGTCCAAGAGCCTTCAGCTCTGAAGTCTGGAATCCAAAATCTTGTTTTGGGAGTTAAGGCCTTTGAACTGTTGCGGTGTGGTGATCAATCTCTTTTGACAGTAAGTTAATGATTACAGTTACTGTCCTCCCTTAGTCCTGATGAATGCTACTTGATTTGTTTTTAGCCCATAACATGTTTGGGTTTCTTCTCTGCGGTCCCAGACTATACCTATAAGGCCTAAAATTATCATGGCTATATCGGTCAGCCCTTCAGAAGAAATCATCCAGGAATTACATTATCAACTGAAAGAGAGTAAACAAGAATTGGGAGACCTCAATGAAAAATTGCTTACAGACTACTCCGTAGCCAACCAGCTGCAAAAATATGGTAAGTTGTACATAGGATCCCAGTCACCAAATGAATAATCTCCTATTTCCTCTCTGAGATAGGAGATGCCTTCCAAAATGGATTCTTCTCTTCCTTTACTTAAAGTAAATTTCATTCTTAGCATATTTTTAAAAGTCTAGGATTTAGTATATTACCCTCAGTATCATGGCAATGGAAAAAGGATACCTTTAAGAGGAAGGGCAGCACATAAACTAAAATTGGAGCTATACAGAGAAGATTAGCCTGGCCCCTGTGCAATAATGACACATTTGTGAAGCATTCCATATTTTTAGAGCACTAATCTCTAGGATATATAAATCACTCAAAAATATAAACACCAAAAAAAAGCCAAATAACCCAATCAATAAATGGGCCAAGGAACTGAACAGACACTTCTCAGAAGACGATATACAATCAATCAACAAATATATTTAAAAATGTTCAATTAGAGAAATGCAAATCAAAATACTCTAGATTTCATCTCACTCCAGTCATAATGGCAGCTATTAAAATTACAAACAAGTGTTTGTGAGGATGTGGAGGAAAATGCATACTCATGCATTGCTAGTGGGATTGCAAATTGGTGCAGCCAATATGGAAAGCAGTGTAGAGAATCCTTAGAAAACTGGAAATGGAAGCACTATTTGACCCAGCTATCTCACTCCTCTGTCAATACCCAATGACTTAAAAACAGCATACTACAGGGACACAGCCACATTGATGTTTATAGCAGCACAATTCTCAATAGCAACACTGTGGAACCAATCTAGATGCCCTTCAGTAGATGAATGGATAAGGAAAATATTATATATATATATATATATATATATATATACAGAATGAAATATTATTCCTCATTAAAACAGAATATAATCATGGCATTTGCAGGTAAATGGATGGAGTTAGAGAATAGAATGCTAACTGAAGTTAGCCAATCCCCCAAAATGAAATGCCGAATGTTTTCTCTGATATAAGGATGCTGATTCATAATGGGGTTGGGGATAGGGAGCATGAGCAAATTAGATGAAATCTAGATAGGGCAAAGGTGTGGGAGGGGAAGATAGGGGACATGGGGTAGAAAAGATGGTAGAATGAGACAGACATCATTACCCTAAGTATAGATATAAAGACACAAATGGTGTGAGTATACTTTGTGTGCAACCAGAATATGAAAAATTGTATTCTATTTGTATAATATGAATTATAATGCATTCTGCTATTATATATAACAAATTAGAAAAAGATAATTTTTTTAAATAAGAAGAGCTGAAAGTCACATGGAAGACATGATTACAAATATTAATAAAACAATTTGGAACCACATAATATGATAAATGATGGACCAAAACTCATTCGTAGTTTTACAGCTAGCCAATTCCTTTTCCTGTCATTGTTGCTGTTAACCCCAGCTGGACGAATCAGGACATATTCATGTATGTGGCTCACATACTATCCAGGCACAATGCACTGTGTTTACGTCCACATAGAAATGTCTTTGGCCAAATGAGGAAGTGAAGGAGCATTTATAAAAAGGAGATTCAGGAAGATGTTTGACTTTGAATAGGGAAGAGTAGATGAGGCGGATGTCTAAGAACCTTACAGAGCACTTTCTGATACAGAGGGGGCCTTTGTTTGGCCTTATTATTATTTTCTTTCTCTATTGCCTAAGGGAATTGTGCTTAGATGGTTCCATGGGCATGTTCTTATCAAAATCTCAAAGGCCATATAATCTATTGTGTAATTCTGCAGGCTTCAATTTCCTTCTATTTCACCCCAGATAATCCAATATTAAAATCCAGAGCAAGCCTGGGAGCTTTCCCACTTAAGAAAAAACTTGAGAAGTTTCATCTTTTATCAATGATTTTCTGAAAGACTCATTACTCAAGAAGGCTCTGACTGCCATAAGTAATACCACCTTCAAGAGCTATTGGCGGAAGGGTGTAGACTGGTGGAGTGTCTTGTCTTCAAGCTAAGCCCAGGTAATGTGGCCATAAATACTGAGCTGGTCCAAGGTCCCTGAATCAAGGGATGCTCCACTCCCAAAGTGAGTTTTGATCAGGTCTTTTGCTATCTATGTCAAAATTAGGGCATGGAAACGTCAGTTTCCATGTTATGTAGGAACACACAAGCTGCCTGTGTAGGAACACAAAAGCAAGTACACAAGTGAATGTCATAGTGCAACTATATCTTTCTCCCTGGAAGAATGTGGTCTCTGGATGAGGAGACAGAATTCATCTAATGTTAAAGAGGAGGACAAAGAAGTGACAGGAGCCCTCATGTTAGACTGATATCATTCTTGACTAGAAGTGAGAGGGTCCCATTCTCCAGCCTGAATTCTTACTATCTATAGCCTTTGATCATTTAATCTCTCCTAAATTCCTGTCTCCAGATTTCCAAAAATCAATCTAGTAGTAGTTGGAGCTATCATGTGTGGAAAAGGAATGTTTATGAATGCATTTTTTTTTTAAAAAGGTATAGACCTTCAGTCTTTGGAGCTTGTTTTGGGCCTTGGTAGTACCACCTGATGATAGAAACATTGCTTTATACCTCCTTCAACTTCCATAGAGGGAATTTCTCCCCATAACAGCCCAGGCTGAATTTTTATGTTTGTCATGATTGATGAGAAAAGAGTCATAAATTATTATTAACTAAAGAAAATACATTACATTGGGACTTACTCTGATTTGTAGAATCTGTGAACTTTGGAAAATGTGTAATGGCATTTATAACTTCTGTGGGCTGTGCCACACAGCTAGTTTAGCAAGAGTCCACTGTCATCCACCTGCTCATCTCTCCCTCACTGAGAACCTCAAAGCATCATGTCTTTGTGTGTATCATCAGGTGCATACCTGGCAAAACTTTTCTTCCCATATGTGGCTTATCTTTTAACTTTGTTAACAGTGTCTTTCACAGAGCATAGGTAGATTCTAACAAAGTGCAACTTCTCGGCTCTTTCTCTCGTGGAATATGCCTTGGTGTTGTGCCTGAGAAGTCATGTGCAAACTCAAAGACTCCTAGGTTGAATATTTTTCTTAATCATCTTTAGGAGGCTTATTAAACATTTTATGTTTATATTTTAGGTCTGTGATTTCTATTTAATTTTTGTGAAAAGTGTGAGGTCTGTGTCCAGTTTCATTTTTGAGGGATGTGAATGTCCATTTGTTAGAGCACCAGTTGATAAAAAGTCTCCTTTCTCCTGTGGATGGTCTTAAATTCCTGATCTAATAACTTTAAAATATCTGTTTGGTCTCTCTCCTAAAATAATGTTTACTCCAAAGTTTATTCCCAATATTTCTTTAAATTATACCTTAGGTGCCACAGTTGGTCAGGTGGGTGACATGAATGGAAGTAAATTCAAATTTCGGTAAAGTTCCCTTTTCAGTTTACCTCCCTAGTGAGTAGACTGTGTAATTTTTTTTCCATTTAAAGAAAGTTAATTGGCCTTTAAGTGGCTCAAATTGCCAATAAATGAATCAGGTAGTGGCATCAGCCTAAGAAACTAGATGCATCTTTGTCATTTGGCTTCACAGTTCCTTAGTACCCAGGAGAAGAAAGGTCTCAAGACAAAACCATAGTGTTTATGGTTAGGATTCCTGGTTTAATGGCTGCAGTGAATACACCGGAGTCTGCTGGGCCTGCTGGCCAGTATGACATTGGTCACTTTAATTCCATGCATGACATTGCTTGTGAGTAGTAAAAAACGAAAGATGTACATCATAAACCCTTAAGCAAAAATATTCGACATGACAAACTAGATGTGATATCTAAAGACATGAATTCCTTAAAAGCCTCTTTTTGATAACTTTATCAACTTTATCTATGCACCTGTTACCCCAAATGCCTGTACACCTTTGACATTATCAACATTAGCTCATATTTTAGCAGAAGTTTCCACATACTTATCCTTCCACTGGCCAGCTCTCTTTTTTGCCTTTTCTATAGAAACCTGCCTTTTTATCTTTCAAATTTGATCTGTTACCAACCAGTAGAAATGAAAGATTCTCAACTTTTTTTCCTCTTAAAATATCCTCCTTGAAGCCAGCTGTGGTTGCCAACAATTGCATTTCTGCAGTCGAGAAGGTACAGAGGAACTCCTCCCCCATACGGAAGCAGTTGTCTCCAATTGCAGCTTGGTCTTCCTGTCCAGCTGGTCTGAATTGTGGAGATGTGCACTTCCTCCCCATCCAGCACACCTTCTTCCTGTAGCTCTCTGCTTTGCTAGGTTCAGAGTCCTTCACAAACTCCTCATTCATGAACTGTAGAGTCCCAACAGATTTGCCCACACCAGCACTGCTCACCATGATGACTTTGTGTAAGGTTAAGAAATTCTGATATTTGCGGGGATGTGCAGCCATCTAGTGTTGTGGAGTTTAACCATAGTATTCAGAATGATCTGCACAGCAAGCTGTGTGCCACCCAGTAGGTTCCAGAAGCCTCAGCTGGATTGGCTGTGGAGGAGGGTGCTCTGCCTTTGTTGTCTGGGAGGTTCCTTTTAAGGGGAGTCAGAAGGAGGAGGCTGCAGGGTAGCAGCAGAGTGGGCCAATGAAGGAGAAGGCAGGGGATCCAGGCTCTCCTATGGGGGGATCCACCCTCTTCCTGGCAGCTTCCAGGCTATGTTATGTGCATGCTGTAACTATAGATGCCACTGACCAAAATCTCCTCTACTGTTTTTACTTTTTCTATTTCAGTGTCTCAATTTCTCCTAATTGTTCTGTTTAAATCTAAGACTGTATTTCTTTCAGATTAATTCCCCTGTTATTATTTGAGCCCTGTTGCTGTGTGGGTGAGTTGTGGAAGGACAGGACTTTTTCAACAGTCCTGCAATTTATTCTTAGGTTTTAATCAGCCTGTGACTTGGTTGTGACCTTCCCAACTACTCTTGTGTTTCTCTTATCTCTGCAATCCGGTTAGTTCTATGTACACCATCATGAGTTGCAGTGGATCCCCAGTATGTGATTGGTACAATTGAAGTTCTTTCAATGGAGTCCTCATGAGCTGCATCTAGAGGAGAACTTTATGCCCATACAAAGGTCACACATTGATACTTATGGCTCCATGCTCCGAGGCTCCCATGAGTTTGTAATGAGTGATGTGGAACTACTCAATGCCTGACTGGACATTTCTGAATTTGATTTCAGAGAATTGTGAAGATGGAAAAGAGCAGGAATCACAGGCTCCCCGATAACAATGAATATTAAGGACCTAGGAAAGGATAGGTAAAATATGACAAGGGTCCCCCATGAGGAAACCAAGAGGTTCAAGTAGCCGCATATTTCACATGCAAAGGGAAACAAAAACTGCTGGTATGACTACATTCCTCAACCAATGAAGAAGTCCATCTTTTAACAAGGTGCCCATTGTACTGGTTCTGGTCTGCATCCAGGTAGAAGTAATCAATCTCACTAAAGTTTTTATTTTTAACTCACAGAATATACATTTGGATCAATTGAGGATGAGACTAATATATAGGGTATTGATCAATTGAGGATGAGATGTATATCTGTTTTGTTGTAGTTGACCTTAATTTGTTGGCAGGCCTTTCATAGCCATGAAATTGGATAATGGAGATTTATGATGTCTTGGACTTTACAATGTCTCTGAAGCATTTTTAACTGTTGTATGTTAACACATATAGAAAAGTTTGAACTCGTGTTATGTTCTCTGTGTGCTGTGGGTCATGGTGGTAGCATACAAAGAGAGTTGAGACACCTACTCCCTCAGCTAATTGTCCAGCCAGTGTAAAGAACCTCTTCTCGGGTCTCATGTCACGAAGGCAGCTATACTCTGCCTTCATCCTAGGAGTACCCTTTTCTTTCTCTTTAAAGGGAGTACCCCTGACCTTCTGTGACCACTCCCTTAGGCCTCTATCATCAACTCCTGGGACTCTTGCATCCAATCCTTCTTGTTTAATCATACTCTTTATCCCACCAGGCTGAGAAAAGAGGAACAGGAGGAAGAGGAAGAAGTAAGAGAACCCTTGCCAGACTCATAGGATGAGGGCCATAAAACTTCCTGCAGTCAGTGTGAACTGCCTGTTGTCCACCATCCTCCCCAAAATAGTGCTGACCTGTTGGGTGAACGTGAAGTCACTTCTTCTCTGGTTGCAACTCTTGAGTATGCCATTAAAAAGAGAACTGAATTCCAATAGTCATATTTCTGGGTGTTCAGTGAGAAATTCAGGGTGGCGAACATAGGACTAAGCAGAAAGGGGAGGTTCCAGAGATTATACCAAACTCACAGGCACTACTGACGCATGTGTATAGCAGGGGACTACATGAGTCCTGTCTGCTAAACTAGGTCAGCTGATCTTTCCTAAAAGTTCTTGCTAATTTTTTTTCTTGCAAATTTTTGATCCTGAACACTCAGTGTACTTCGAGTGTTAGTGACTGTTCAGATAGGTTACTGCTCTTTACTGTGTCTTTGGAGATACCATTTGCATGGACCCTCATGCATGTGCCTGAAATTATTCCTGGACACCTATGCCTCCTTTAATAAAAAGTATCCTATTCCCTTCTTATGACAAAAGCTCTTTTCACTTGGACAATGTATAGATTCCATGTATAAGTTTATTCTCACCATCTAATCTCAAATCTATCAAGAAGCACCATCATATCTTATGGAGTTAGTTCTGAGTCTTGAAAAGTATTCTAGAAGCCAGTCTTCAAGTTATTCCTGATCACTGGGATAAAAAATAGTTTTAATTGGGAGAAGGTACCATTGTTATTTTATGGAATGGGACAATATGTCCATTTCTGAAGTCACAGCTGAAACTTCAGCAGAACCAGTTGGCTTCTCTGCAGACTCAACTATGGTGAGGTGGCACAGACCTTGATTACACTGAAATGCTCCAAAGTCCCTGGCTCATAGGACACTCCACACTTTCACCAGTAACATTTCACCAGCTGTCTTGGATTCCACATGTCAATTGAGGCCATTACAATATAAGCACAGTAATAGCTGGAGCACTAAGGAGAAATGTACTGTATTGGAGGTCACCATATTTCTGCTGTTTTTGTGCTCCCTGGTGGTGCACAAACTCTGGAGCAAGAGGCAACATTTGCCAGTGCTGCAGGACAGTAGTCAGAGAGCCTTGGCTAGGAATGACAGTCTCCCAAGTTCTTCCTGAGCATTGGCTTTTATTACCTGTAGGGATGTGGCTCACTTATACCTTCCTGATTATATAAAATAAACCAAATAGGGTATTCCTTTTAGCTCTACTGAGTGAAAGATTATTCATAAACTCACTTTAAGAAGGAATATAATCCATAAGTTTTTGGTGATGGTTCAGTTAAAAGAGTAGAATCCAAAAACAATGAGTAGAATCAGGAGGTAGAAATTCACTTCATAGTCCAACAGATTCCAAAGAAAAAAAAAAATGGCTCTATTACATCATCAAAGCTAATATGGAAATCAGTGCAAAAGTCACAATATGGAAAGGAATAAGAAATAGGGAATAGGTTCTATTTGAAGATTGTGAGGGAACACAGAACCACCATGCCTGGGAATGAGTTTTGTAGAAAGAAGAGAGATGTAACTAGAGATATCTAGAAGAACCTGGCCGAGTATCTAGTATTCAGAAGACCAAAATGCACTTTAACTTTACACATTTAACTCAGAGCATGTCATAATAATGATCCAAGCAACTAGTGACATTTTGCATGAAGGATTAGCACATTAACACAGACCATTCATTTCTTTGAAGTCACTGTATGAGATCATTCGGTACAATCCTATATGTGCATCTTAAATTCATGCACACATAATAGAATGTCCCCATGCTCAGGTGGCCACTGTATTGAAATGTGTAAAATATAGCTATTTAACAACTTCTATATATTTCTGAATTTGTTTGCAGAATATAATGATGATGAGAATGATGAAGAAGAACGAGAGTCACTGGATTCCAGGTAACAATGAATGATCAGGGATAATAAGCAAAGGCAATGTAATGGGGTTTTAGTGTCCTGAAATATACACCAGGTCAAAATTAGCTGCAGATTCCATAATCAAAGGTGAAAAAAGCTTCTGATTGCTGTGATGTTATTCACTCACCCAAAAATGACATAGTCATTTAGCCAGATAATTGGTTTTCTTTGTTCATTTTGGAGTGGGTCTGTCCAAGGGGACCTAAGGAGTCTTGGGGAATTTTTTCGCATTAAAAAGTCACTTGTTCATTTGTAAGGACTAAAATAAGAATGAGATGAGTCAGTTCCTTATGGACTATTGCCCAAGGTTATTGATATATATATGTCACAGCAAGCATAGCAGATAGAAAAGAAACTTGTCATAATATTGATAGTAAAAGATATATAAGTTACAAGGTCTCTAGCTCTCTACAATGCTGAGCTGATTCACTGGGCAGGTGAGTGTAAAATTCAACTTTGGTTGAATTTGGTTATGCACAAGGTTGAACCCTCCTATGCTTCTCATTGCATGCTCCCTCTTGTGACTGTACCGTAGAGGTGAACTTAAGCCTCCTTCCTCATCAGCTTGTGATCTTCCCAGTTCACTGGTACTCATGCCTATTTCTTTATTTCTCATCTCTGTTCTCATGGCATCCAAGCTATGGGCATCAGTGCAGCATGCTTTCTTCTTCCTTTTTGAAGAAAGGAGTCCATGTTGTTCTGACCATGACCAGATGGGATGCTAGTATTCTAATCCATCTTGATTTCATCTGTTGTTTTTCCTGATCTCACTAGTCTCAACAGTGCACTGCAGGAGAAGAAAGAGAATAAACTCCTGCCAGATGAACAGTATTATGTACCCTCTGGTCATCCTGATTCTTCTGACTCACAAGAAGGTCTCAGAAGTACAGACTTCCCATTAGATGAGCCTAGAGTCAGCCCTGCTGGAAGCAGTGAGTATTCTAATCATAATGCACAAGAATCCAACAGGTCTCCCAAGTAACCTCCAAATTCTCTGTAGTATAAGCTGATAGATGTGCCTGTAGGTCCAAAAGACCCATTTTGTTTTAGAGAAGAGTCAGAGGACTGGAAATCCCCAGCTTTGCCTTCTTCCTACTATCTGCCTAGATCTTGTTGAGCCTGGTCCTCACTGTGCAGGCCATAGGTTTACAGGTAGGATGAAGTTAGGAGGGAGGGGATCATGAGATTCTCACAGTCACCACTACAGCCTGTCTGTCAGCCTGTCTTCCCAGCAGGGGTCTGTCAACATCTGTCTTCAAAGGGTTTTCTTATCTCTCCCACAGTGTTCCAGTGAATTGCATTTATTGACCCTACCCTCCACTCTAGACAGCTACATATGCTAGCAAAACATTTGCCCAATTACTTGGAGGTCTTATGATTCCTGAGTCCCAGTTCAGATTCTCTGTTTCCTCTAAGGTGTCTTTCCTCCAATTAAACAATCTAGTTCACTTTCCTCCATACATCACTGGGCAACACCAGTGGTTTTTCCCCATCTGGGTTCATGGTTCCAAATATGCATTTAGCCTCAAGAATTCTATTTTCATGCAAAATGTCAACAACCAGTTGACAGTAGTTGATGAAGCCCTTACCTAGTATGTGGGCCATCAGAACACTTCTCTTCATAAATTCCAGAAATGTCTGCTTGTTGAGCAAGGACCTCATGGAATGGCAGCTTCATGGAGAAAAAAAATCAGTTCTCCTATCTACCAATTCAAGATAGTGTTGAAATTTTCCTAAGAGAGAAACCTTTGGAATTCTGAAGATTTCTTTTCTCAGTAAATCAACTTGGAGGAAAAGCAAAACTCTAATGTCTTTTACTATACCTAAATTTATTATTGTGAAATTGGCCATGAGAATTTTTCCCCCAGTCCTTTGTTTAGTACCATTTTGTAATGTGACCATGATGTTTTCTGATCCCAATTCTGCATAGGTGCACTGATGTTACAGCAATTCACCAGGCTATAATGAAATCCATGTTTACTTGCATCTGCTGTGCACAATGACCAGTGAGTACCAAGCAAGTTCTCTCTTCACTGTAGTCTAGTAAATCCTCCACAGACCCTTTCATGTATCTGGTAGTATCTTTTTGTAGGAGCTGAGACTGAGCAAGGTCACTAAACCTGCCCAAGAATCCCCAACTGGTGTGTGGTGGGAACATGGGCCTCATGTCTGCCTACTCCAAAGTTAATGTGGGCCTACTGTTCTGAATCCTGACCTGTTAAAAACTAACAACATTTCTTCCTTATTTTTTCAAAGAATTATTAAGAGATAATTTTAAACTTAGGCATTAACTTTATCTTCCAGATACAAAGAGGTCCTATGACCCATGATACAGATGTCAAGACATTAAAGTATGAGTGCACTTTGCCTATGAGCAGAGCCAGCACCTTATCAAATGCTTTCAGGAGGAAATGCAGATTAGTGAGGGTCTCTATGGAAAATCAATCTTGTGCTGAAAGGGCTTTGACTCAACACTTGCATCCAGGCTTTCTGCTCTATCTCAGGGTCCCAATTAGGCCTTGAGTTTGACTGTCTTAGAGCCTTTTTAAAAATTGGGGGCTGTGTCTCATAAAACCTACAGGGAGGACTGAATCCAATGAGGAGGATTAGAAGTGTGAAGACATGTCTCAGAAGATGTGTATGATATGACAATTTCTGCCAGAACATTGATAGAAAAGCCAGAATAGGATACACTTGCTGTTAATGATAAAAAGATCATCTTAGTTGAATGAGGATTGACCCCATGCATGTCCACCAGCACTCACATGTAAATAGTATGTACAGACCACAGCTGCAACCGCAGCAGTCCTGCCACACAGTCTGCTCAATCCCATCCTCCCTGTTCACACACACACACACACACACACACACACACACACAAAGCAGGAGAAACAGCATAAATATAACCCAAGCTCTCACATGAACTTTTATTGAGAGCATTCCCCTTGCTCAATTAGTACCATGTCAGTAGTTCGGGAGTTGACACACATCTTCTGTGTCTCCCAGAATAGCAGAGTGTCTGCTAAGGTTAGTCTTGTGAAATATTTGCAGGGAGGAAGAGCAACAAAAAGCAAGCAACAGAAAATGTGACACAACCCTCACCTTGATTTAAAATATCTATGGCAGAACACCTGAATAGCTTTCTTAGTCCTGCATGGGAGGCCACAGAGAGTGATTCCACAGGGAATAGATGCCACCCTTGAGACAAAAATGCCTGAAAGGCCTGTGGTCTTTTTATAGGGAATGTCCTTATGGGAGTACAAACTCCCCAGGATCTTGGTTGATTTGGACACTTTTATTAATAGACAGTGTAAGATGGTGGGCCAGAAATTTGGCCAGAATTGAAGTCAACATTAACGATTGAGAAATCATAGAGAACTGAGATCCAGCTTCAAATATTTAAAGAAACTGGAGGAGATGAGAACAGATTTGTTTTGTGGCATTATGGGTATATACAAGGAGAACATGTGAAGGAAGAGTTCAGGACATCATGGGTTGGCCATATCCAAGGAGGTTTCCTGGCCTTGAGAGTTGTCAAATGATGGGATGGATGACTGGTTGTGAATAACTTACGTCACAGGACATTTGAGAAGAAACTGCCTGATGTGCCAAGAGTCCTTAAAGAGATTCTTGTGTTAGTAGCTTGTTTCAATTCTTGCAACACTAAGATCCTTTTATCTGAGCTTGTCAAGTTTTTGCAAGAGTAAGAATATTGGTTCCAGATGTTTACCCTTCAGCCCAATAGGATTTATCTCAAAACCTTACTAAGCATCTTCATTGATTGTTTTTCAGCTCTTTGTTGCTGCAACCCAAATACCTGAAAAGGACAACTTGGAGAGCAGCTAGGTTTATTTTAACTCATGGTTTCAGGGATTCAGACCATGGTGACACATGATCCAACTCCATTGCTCTGGGTCTAATGTGAGGCAGAATATCATGGCGGGAGGTTGTGGTAGAAGAATGCTGTTCACCTTATGGCAGCTGAAATCAAAGAGAAAGAGGGAGAGGCCAAAGGGAATATGAATCCTCTGGAGCAATCACCCCCTACTGTGACCACCTCTTCCAGCCTGCCCACTTGCCTATAGTCCCACTTAGCCCATTCAAAATAGGATGGACTGTTTAGTTTGCAGCTCCCACAATCCAGTCAGTTCTTCCTAATAAAAATGATTTGTATTTCCAGACAGAAAAGAATAGATGTCAGCACTTCTGCCAGCACTTCTACGTTAACATAGGAGATTTGGGGAAACACCTCAGATCCAAAAAATAGTTGTGACTGATGATTATTGATGTGTAAACTGAGACTTGAGGAAGCCTGGAAGAATACCAGGCTGAGAGCATCACTTTGTAGAAAAAAAACTGGAGGCTGGAAGACATTTTTTTCTTTTCTGGAGTCAGAAAAGGGTCATTCTGATTCTAGGGGAGGATTTGCATAAAGAAGTGAAGGGAATTGAAAGGAAGTTAGCCAGTGGGAGCTAGTTATTGGGAATACAAAGGCAAGGTGAGGAGTTAGAATTATTTAGTGTACAGTTGAAAAGGTTATCATAAGGAGAATAATAACATGATAAGAAGAAGACGTTGAATGAGAATAGTAATGGATCTGGGAAGGTGGAACATGGCTGTCAAGCCAGCTAATTGGTAGGCTGAGGCAGGAGGGTGGCCTGAGCCCATGAGTTTGAGGCCAAACTGGGCAAGCAAGTGAGAGCCCATCTAAAAACAAAACAATAAAACAAAACTGGCGAGACAACTGATGTTTTGGGGACCTCACAATTAGAAAAGAAAGTGAGGAGAGTGGATAAATCTAGGTACCAGTGATGAGAATTGGATGTGCTGTCATTTCAGGAAGATGAAGATCAGGTTTATGGAAGATAGTGTAAGAAAAGTGAGAATGAAGAAGAAAAGAGGAGAGGAAAGTGTCGGGCCCACAGCAATGTACTGGCCCAGTACCTTCCTGGGCCCGTGAGGATTGACATAAGGCTGCTGGAAGCCTTTGCTTAGCCCATGTTCTGAGGACATCTATTCTTTTCTATCTGTAAATTCAAATCATTTTTATTAGGGAGAACTGAGAAGACCCTCCTAAGCAGGTGGTGATAATATAAGGATTATGCACCTGTTAAATCTCTGAAGAACTATACACTGAGAATCTGTAGCACATCTATCTCTTAGTTACAATAAGGGACAGGCCCCTCTGCTACCTTTCTTAGAGCAGGTAACACCCTCCAGATGGTAACAGACTCTATGTGTGTATGTATGGGTGACCCATAGTCAACAGGGAATTCACAGGCTTTAAAATCATGAAAAGTTCCCCTGAATAGGAATGTGTTATGCAGTTACTCAACTCCTCACTCACTTCATGGTATCCCCAAACCTGGAGGTTCTATTTCTTTGATCCCTGTGAGTAGACATCTTGTTCTTTCCATGCTCTGGAACCTGAATAGCATGTTCTATCTAGGGATGTCAACTAAGATTAACAATATAGAGATAGTATTAATAGTTTGCTTCTTTAAACCTCTCTGTACTCAAGAGGATGACTTCAGAAAACATTTTGTCTCAGCACTTGCCATCTAAGCATCCCTTGACATACACATCAGATACCTGATGTCTGCCTTTGTGTCTGGGTCACCAGATGGTTTCACTGACAGGTGGAGACATCAGAAATGGATGTTCTGAAAATGCTCAGAAAAGGAAGAACAGGGATTGGAACCCTCTTCCTCTTTCAGTTCCTTCCCAGGAGGCCTGTCCCCAAAGACCTTTGAGTGTAGAGGTGAGCCCCAAAATGCCAGATGTGCAAGCATCACATGCACACATGGAATCAAGAATCCAAAGTTGGACATGTCTGGGAATGCAACTGGGTGACTAAGGTGAGAGCAAACAGGCTGAGCCTTTCCTATACCAACAACATCTTTTCGGCCAATACTAATTCTGCAAAACAATGGATACTCTTCCAAGGTAGGGAAGGAAAGGGGAAGAGGAAGCCCAAATCCAATTAGAAGTTGTCAGGGTGTTGTAGATGGAGGAGATAATGGGCCTCTCCATGTTCCCTCAGGGTCAGACTAACATCTGAGATTCTCTGATACGACAAGGTGAGCAGGATTGGGTTTAGTACCAGGCCTGCTCTCAGGTCCTGGACTGTCCTTGGCCAGGTGGAGTTTCTAAGTGTTTACATCTCAATTCCCTTATCCAGAGTCCTGATAAATAATATCTAAATTTATACATTTGTGGTATCATGAATTAAAATAATTTTCATAGTGACAATTCAATAAATAAAATTGTCCAATAAAAGCCTTGACTATGTAATATCAAGTCCTTAGGTCTTTCTGGCAATATAAAACAAAATAATTTCTAGGAAATTTTTCATCTAATACAGAGTGATTTTTCAGTAACAGTATAAATCCTGGGCCCACGACTCTGTGTTCTGACATATCAGCTCATTTTTCTCCTTTCCCCCTCTCTTTGAAATAAAGTTCAACCTTCACATAGAAAGTGCACAAATTGGTCTCCATGATGATTCTGCACTGAGTCCATCCTCTCCATCCATCTGTCTCCATGGCCATGTCCTCAGTGTCCTTCTCACAAGGGTCCACTTTGCTCAGATGTGAAGATTGAGCTTTCAGCTCCTCAAGCCCACTTCATCTGGGTCATGTTCATCTTACTCTCTGTCACTCTCAATATCACCTCCTGGAGCCTCTTGTGTTTACCTAAGATGGTGCCCTCATCTGAAGAGATGAGACCCTCTTTGCAGAAGGAGGCAAGGGTCATGCCAGATAAGGAGCACCTGCCTTGCACAAGGACAGCTCCCTTGAAAGTGCTCAGTAAACCTCAGGGTGCATTGTTCCTGACACACACATGATAACATACAGTGGTGAACACCTTTTCTTCCCATTAGCCTTCTACTTCTCCATGGTTTCCCACAATCTCTGTCAAGATTCAGCCTGTGGCTGAGTTTTTGCTCTCCTGCACAACTTCCACAGAAGCCAAGAGCATGAAACCAGCTCCAGTCAAGATTTTGTGAAAAGGATAGTTTGAGCCCTCTGTTTAGCCCACATACTTTCACACTGATTTCTTGCTGCTGTCTAATAGGGCATCTGCTTTTCATGACATCTCTCTCTCATATTTCTAAAGGTTTTCTCTTTTCAAGTGACCATAATAATAATTATATAATGTCTCTCTCCTTTATTCCTATATTATACTTGTTCAGACAAACATGAGTACCTACATGATGTCTACATGGTGGGTAACATATACAATGGTTATATATGAAATATATCATTCTTATGCAACTTTTGTAAAATTTATAGGTTTACTTTTCATTAATAGTGGTGTCCTCCTACTTTGATTTTGCTTGATTATTTACTTTCTCCTTCCTTCCCATAGTGCAAACTATACCAAGTATGATTTCCTTATCTTTGCCTTATAAACCCATTTTTTTAAAAAAATATTTTTTGCTTGTAGTTGGACACAATGCCTTTATTTTATTTATTTATATGTGGTGTTGAGGATCAAACCCAGTGCCTCGCACGTGCTAGGTGAGTGCTCTACTGCTGAGCCACAACCCCAGCCCCTTTTAACAATCCTATTTTACTTGAATATTTTTATAAAAATGGGAGAATCTTGCTTCCTGGCAAGCTTTATAATCACTGGATATGTAAAAACAACAATAAAAATAGAAATATCCAAGTCTTTCTAGACTTTAACCCATTTCTGGACTTCCTTGTCTAAGACAGCTTCCTTGATTTAATGAACATCTTGTGTGGAAGAGTTTATTACAGTACCATCATAGATAATAGATCCTGTTGTCTATGGTTTTCCTTTCAGAACTGAACTTGGATGCTTGCCTTGAGAAGAAGAACCCTCCCAAGCTGAAGTGTGATCCTCTTGAAGGCTCAACTGCTAACAAACATGGGTTTCGAGTGCCTGGCTTCATTGATGCCACAACTGTGCTGAGACAGATGATTCTACAAAGAAAGCTATGGTTTAGCATGTGGAAAATAGCATGCTGATTCCCTGGCCTTCAGCCTTCTGGCCAGCAGTGATTATATCTGTGGATCTGGGAGTCACTTATTCTTTTTAACTCTCTTTAAGATTGTAATTCCTTCTCATGCTGTGACTTCATTTTTTTTCCTAAGAGCTGATGGAGCTTCTTTCTGTCTGGTTTTACCTCTATCTTCCTTGAGTTGCTGCCCTGCCAAGCCCTTTAATCTGCATCTCTTGTTTGCACTTGGGGTCTCTGCTTTATGTCCTTTAGCACCCAGAGGGAAGCTCAGTCAGATTAGGGTCAGATACCTCTGAAGGGCATCTTCTAAACATGTGCTACCCTCCCTGAAATCACACACTTTCTAGGCTTTTTTGGTCTTCTTTTCCAGCTTCCTTGACTCCACTGTCTCTTTCTTCTGGGAGCATGGCCTTCATAAGTCACTGGCACAAGGCTCCTTCTCTTGGGCCTGCCTTGAGAAACAAGACTGAGTCAACCTGGACCTGTTCTCTTGGAAATGCAAATGAAAAGTGTTAAAATTGATGAGAAAGACCCCTGATTACAAACACTAAATTACAAACTGGGCTCTAGGTGGGAGAAGCATGCTGGCCTGAGGCACAATTTGTCTTCAGGGTTTTCCAGGACTCAGTGTCTAAAGATCATGGGCTCATTTAAGCTGACATTAACTAGAGGACATTAGATGGCACTATAAAATGGATTTTAGTTTAGTAACAGACCCCAGAGTGGTGCTTCAAATAGCTCAGATCCTGAGCTCCTTGTGCTCTGTGTTCTCCCTTTTTATTCCTGTTTCCTCCTCTGCATGTCCAGTTAAAAGTTGAAAATGCAACTTTATTGAATCTTGAAGTCTTAGAATATCAGACTTTGTTATTGACAAAAGTAAGTTTGGGGACTGGCACTATCAAAATCCAATATTATTGTCAAGAACACAGGACACTTGTTGCCTCAGACATGTCCAAATGACAAAAGAGGGATTTATGTGCAATTTTCAGACAGAAGAGATCCACCTATAGTGCTAAGGGGGAAAGAGCCAACCATGAAAATGATGGGGAGATGAAAGGACATGATGGGAGTTGGGGGCCATTCACTATATCTAAATGATGCCGCCATGCATTAGGTATCTTAAGATGTTCCTTAAGATGAATGTGAGAGCACACCTGGGATTCTCAAGCAAGTGGTCTGGGATATAATTTGGGCATCAGAATTTTCAAAAGCTCTCAGATAATTTTAGCAATGAGAAGAGCATGGGGTATACAATGATCTCAGATTACCAACATGGAAATCCTCCACAATGCCATCCTTTAACTTCAGAGAGGTGCTGAACTGTCCAGACAGGATGTCCTCAAAATAATTCACCTTCAGACAAGGTGCAGAGTCACCTATGGGGAACTAGAGAAAAGGATTTGGGCTATGGTTAAGCCCACTGCGCTCCCTTGGGTCATGGCACTTTGACTCCTTTTTCTCTTCACTCCTGATCTGCTTTGGAAGAACTGTTTCCCATGGGTGATTCTGTCTAGCCAAAATGACCCAACAGTCCATAGTGCCTGTGGAGCCTTCAGATTGCAGCCTTCCTCTCCCCCAATATTTATGGAAAGGACCTGAGGCCTGGGTTTTGGATCCAGGCTTCTTAAGACAGGTCATGTAGCTTAAAGCTCAACCCCTGTGGCATCAACTTTGATTTCTCAGTAAAATGTGGTAGTGGCCTTGGATGTTGTCTGTGGTCCCTGCTGGCTTGCCTTCTAGAATTGTCCCTCCTACCCACCTATTGCCATTAGAACCTTGGTCACAGATTTCTAAGAGCATGAACTTCTTCCTCCTGCACCAGTCTATTCTAAACCTGCAATAGTGGTACTAAGAGCCTCCTTCCCTGGTAGGTGGGAAAAGCCCTCAGTTGGGTCAAAGAGGAACAGGAGGAAGGTGTTTGGTATCAGTGCTGATGGGTGGGGCAGTGCAGGTGCCCAATATCCTGTAGCCCATGCTAAAGTGCACGTTCACATTTCCACCAGCCAGCTGCTGGCCCAGCCCTTTAGCTTATCTTTCCAGGGGAGCTTAGGGGACCCCTGACTGTTACTGCCACTGAGCCATACCTCTTGAGTAACTGTCAGCTGGCCTGACCAAAGCTCTCATTTGATTTCTCTTTTCCTCAGAGGCTAAGTACTGCTGGAACTAAGAAAAGATATTGCTGATTTGAACAAAACTGCACTGCCAAATGTAGTTTTCCACTTGATAAAAAAGATAGACAGAAAAAAAAAAAAAAAAAAAAAAAAAAAAAAAAACAAAAAAAAAAAAAAAAAAAAAAGATAGACAGCAAACTAAGTTAAAGGCCAAAGTGAACACTGGAGGGATCATTTATGAACAATGGATTTCTCAGATGTATACAGCTTTTTTTCTTCAAATGTCCAGTTTTAGTTATTCCACTCCCTTAGCCATTAATTGTGACATAAGAATTCCAAAGCCTAGATCTACATATTCTGTTGACCAATCTTAATTCTTGTTGTCTCCAATCTCAACCTGCATAAAACTAAAGACATGAGAAACTGGAAGGAGACCACAATTCTAGATGGACACTCTGCCTCCAGATAGGCACAGACATGAGTGTTTTTGCTGAATGTTTAGCCTGAATTCAAGCACAAAATTATCAGACAACTGCAAAATGTAGACCACTGAAAAAGACAGCTGACATATCTTCTTCAGTCAATGTCACTAGGAAAAGTTACCAGAAATAAAAAGAAAAGGCATTTAGAGTTTAAAAAATCTTTTAAAACATACACACATATACACATATATATGTACATATGTGTATACATGTGTTTATATAAAGTATATATATATATACACGTGTATACTTTATATACACATAAACATACCCATATATTTATGTGTGTGTATATACATAAACATACCCATATATATATATGTGTGTGTGTGTATAAAGTATATACACACATATATACATCTACATAGGGTATATTTATGTGTATGTTTATACTTTGTGTGTGTGTGTGTATATATATATACACACATATATTTATGTGTGTGTATATTTTACACACATATTGGAGGAAAGTTGAAAGAACTTCCTCTAAGAGCTGTAACAAAATATACACACATATATATTTTACATATATATGCATATACCATATATAAATATATATACATATATATAAATATATACTCTTGAAAAGGCCTCTTCATCTTTTTGTTCTCACAGTTTTTGGTGACTTTGACTTGTTTATAGAAGACAGATCAGTTATTATTTTGCCCTGTGCCTACATCCTACAGTTATATATGACAATATCCTTAGGATTAAATTCAGCCTGAACTTTTAGCTGAGAACACTTAGCAGTTAATGCTGTGTGCGTCCCATCACATCCAACCTGCAGGCAGAGTGTGCTGTGTCCTGTGTGTCCATCACTTGATGCTAGAACTGGTCATTTGGTAATGGAGGCATCCACTGGGTCAGTTTGTGTAGCAGATACACTGTTTCTCATTGTAAAGCAGTTTGGAGACTGGTACTTGGATAATGTACAAATATTTTGTTCACCAATGATCTTTCTCTAAAAATTTTATCATTTATGATCCTTACTTGAGTTAACTATTATATTCCTATCTGAAACCTGGAAATATTCTAATTCAGTTCTTCCTATATTATTCCCTTAACTAGATTGTGTTGTTAAAAAATATGCAGTTATTTCTCTGAAGTTCAATTTTCTTCCACAGTTAATGTTAACCTGAATAATTAAAATGTTTTTATCACTATGAACTCATGGATTTGTTAATTTCAATGTTATAATCTTTTAATACTGTGATTAGTTTTGTGGTTAAGGATATAAACATAGTTATTTTCCTATTTATATTCTGACCTTTCCCATATCATTTAGGTTGTATTTACCATTTATAGTGGATTGTATTTATAAGAGTTTTTTCTCCATGTTTGTGTATGTATTCTTTGGTATTTAGGAAGAGTCATATAGCTCATGTTTCACATTACCTTAAGAACATTTTGACATCTTTTGTCTCCTCTACTTGAAAAATGTCTTAATATTTGTTTTATATATTTTACACCATATCATTCAATCTCAGATGTAATGGTCAGTATAACATTATTCATTTATTTCATGTCTATGCACAGAACCTGTCTCTTGTATTGTTATTCCAACCTGATCATCTATATCCCAGTTACATTTATTTCTCCCACATTCTACACATTGGTTTTGCTTTAGATAAAAACTGAATATGTTAATGCTCACCAGGTATTTAAAATTGAGTGGCTTCATTCATCACTTTTTCCCTGGAATTTATTCTTAACATATTCTCATGATGGGATCGTGATACTCTGAGTTTGGCATAGTTCTCCTTGTCTATGGCCTTGATATATGAATATGTCAGAGTATATTTAGTATTTGTTGAAAATGATTTTTCTTTAGTATTTAGAAAATACTGTCTTGGTTTTGGGGATGGGAATGTTACATGTTTGAATTCTGAGTTTCTACTTTTTTCTTCTGGGATCTGAAATTTCCATGAGCTGCAATGAAGCACTCTATAAAATTCAATATCCCCACATGATTATTTAAAAAATAAACTCAACCAGTTAAGTATTGTGGGAATATACCTCAACAGAACACAGGCTATACGTGACAAACCCATTGTCAAAATCATGCTACTGAATTGGAGGAAAGTTGAAAGCACTTCCTCTAAGAGCTGTAAGAAAACAAGGATGTCCACTTTCACCACTCCTGTTCACTATAGTACTGGGAAACAGAACAATAGGCCAAAGAAAGGAATAGGAGACATCCAAATAGGAAAAGAGGAAGTCAAGTGATGTCTCTTGGTGGATCATATATTATATGTAGAATAAAACCTGAAGACATCAGCAAGTAGCTCTTGAACCTGCTAAACACACTGGATAAAGTTGCAGAATTCGTAAAACCAGCATTCTTTTATACACCAATAACAGACTGACTGAAAAAGATACTTTAAAAAATATCCTATTTGCAATATCTCCAAAGAGTGCTTGGGAATAAATTTTACCAAGAAGATTGAAGATCTCTAATAATTAAAATTATCAAACTCTTATGAAAGAAAGTATAAAGAACATGTGCGCACGTGCACTCTCTCTCTCTCGCGCACACACACACACACACACACACGTTTGAAAGATATCCCATGGCATGGATTGGAATCACTGATATTGTATAATGTCAATGCAGATTCAATCAACTATCTAGCAACAAATAATGGACATCGATCACAAAACTAGAAAACGTAATCACAAAATTTATAGGGACCCCCAAAATCCAGAATTGCCTTAAGAACCCTTAGGAGGTGGTGAAAGGGACAAAGCAGGAAGCATTAAAGTGTGTGATTCCAAAATAGACTACAAAGCCATAATAATAGAGACAGCATGGTACTACCACAAAATCAGACACACCTGCCTATTAGAAACTGAGAATTTAGTTGAGAATTAAATTTTTATGTGGGATTAAAAATTGAGATATCAATTTATCTTTTAGCCACTTGAATTTTTGAAGATTCCAAGAACATACCTTGGAGAAATTACAGTGTTCTTTATAAACGTTGCTGGGAAACAAACATATACATAAACAAAAGAATTAATCTCTACCTCTCACCGCATTAAAAAAATCAACTAAGATCTCAGGATGTAGCTGAATGATAGACTTCTTACCCAATGTATTGCAGGCCTGGGTTCTATTCCCAGCACTAAAAAAATCAACTAAAACTGTACCACAAAGTAAAAGGGAAGAATGCAGAGTTTGAAATGACTGAAATAACACAAAAGGGAAACAGTCAGGACACTGGGACACTTTTGGAAAGACCCCCAAAGCACAGACAACAAAAGCAAAAACAGACCAATGATATTATATTAAATTAAAAAGCTTCTGCACAGCAGAGGAAAGAACAGAGTAAACAGTCTACAGATGTAGAGGCAATGTTTCAGACTATTCATTTATCTATTCAGAATATATAAAGAATTCAAAAATCTCAACAGAAAATAAGTACTCTGATTTCAAGTGGGTAAAAAATCTGATATTTCTCTTAAAAAAAGATATACTATTCTTTTTGGTGACTAACGGTCACCAACTATATTGCAAAATGCTCAGCATCACTAATATCAGGGAAATGGAAATCAAACTTACAATGAGGTAGTTATAGTGGGGCCCACAAAAATCCAGAATTTGAGCTGGGTGTGGTGGTGCGTGCCTGTAATCTCAGCGGCTTGGGAGGCTGAGTCAGGAGGATCGCGAGTTCAAAGCCAGCCTCTGCAAAAGCGAGGTGCTAAGCAACTCAGTGAGACCTTGTCTCTAAATAAAATACAAAATAGGGCTGGGGATGTGGGTTGATGGTCGAGTGCCCCTGAGTTCAATCCCCTGAGTTTAATCCCCTGTACCAAAAAACAAATGAACAAACAACAACAACAAACCCAGAATTTGTGCTCTAGTAGAAAGAACATGGTATTGGAAGACAAAAAAAAAGTGCTGGTGAGGATGTAGATAAAAAGCAACTTTATACAGTGTTATGGGAATATAAATCAGTACAGTCATTATGGAGAATAATATGGAATATTTTTAAAACCTGAAAATAGCACTATCATATAATCCATGCATCTCAGTATTTTGTATATATCAAAGGAAATGAAATCATTATATTAAAGTGATATTAGCACACCCATATTTATTGTGGAAGTAGTCATAGAAGTCAAAATATGCAATCCACTTATGTGTCCATCTATCAATGAATGGATTCTGAAAAATGTGGTGTATACACAAGATAATATTATTCAGACATAAAAAGAGTGAAATAGTGTCAGTTGCAGCAACATTCATGGGAATAGGAGGATATTTCATGAAATAAGATCAAAAAGACAAATACTGGTTATTCTCACACATGTGTAAGTTAAAAAAACTGATCATCTAGAAGAAGAGAGCAGATATTAATCATAGCAGCTAGGACGGTTAGAGAGGATAGAGAGTGGGCAATGAGCACCAGAACACAGTAGGAGGAGGGGAAGTGGTTCTAATGTTACCTAGCACGTTACAGAGACTATCCCTTACAGTAAGGACTTACATATTTGAAAACAGCTAGAGAAGTGTTGCAGATGTCCACATAGAAATGCTCATACATCCTTTATATTTCTTTCGCGTCTCATTTATTTGATGTTCTATCTTAATGAATGCTCTATGTGTATTTGAAAAGAGGTGCATAGTCCTTAGTGGCACTACCTATTTCTCTGTGGTTGTCAATTTAGCTAACCTGATTGATTTGCTCCAGGGGATGGTTAGCTTACTGTCTGGTCACTTTGGACTTGTGTAGACTTGGTTTATGCTCCATTAGGGGGAATCCTTGGAAATCCCACAGTATTTCTAAAGGCCTTTTAATTTGGCAGAACTCAGTCAAAAAATCCATCTCCCCCGTGGGATACATCATAGTTTGGTTTTAAGCTCTAGGAGGGCTAGTCTAGAATAGGTCTTATTCTAAGGCCTGGCCCAAATATGAGTATCAGGATCGATCCTGTGAAACAGGGGTTTGCAGGCTCTAGAATTAACAAACCAACCAGCCAAAGGGTCTTTGTATCATACTATGGGGTTCACTAAAGGGCAGATTCATGGGAGTTTAAAGATTTATTATTGTCTTTTGTATAAAACAAATTAATATGCAGAAATGAAATAGACTGTGGAGAAAGAAAAGTCTGAGTTTCAACAGGAAAATAGCTTCTACATCCTCATGATTCATCTTGGGTGTTCTATTGGAAGGGAAAGGTATTCCTCATGGGATAGTACAGAGCCTGGGATCATGCCAGCAAGTCCTGGATTTAGAGCATAGCAGCTGGGGTTGCTGGCCAGCTAAGCTTCTTGAAACTGTCAACGGTGCATTTTAATGGCTACCACAGTTGTCCTGATTTGAGCATCTCTCAGAGACACAAACTTACAAGCTTGAGAAGCTCCTTTCCCCATCACCATAGCAAATGCCTCTGAGTCCCTACAGGGAAGACCTGGAGGACGATTTACAGCATATACCTCTAACAGCAATGCAGAGGAATCCAACCTCCTCTCAGACAAGGAGCTACAGGTCTATGAACTGAATAAGAGGTCACAAGTCCTACTGTGGTGACTCAATCAGGTTTCTGTTCTCAGAACTGGAGTTTTCCTCATAATTGCATAAATCAATTTCTTAGTGGACTTTCCATCTGTTTAATTCCTAGGGATCTCACAAAGATTAATCACCATCATATATCCTTGCCTCTCAAGGTAATTACTCTCATTGTGTATAAATGGTTAAGTGCCACCGCGTGTCTTCTCCTCCTTCAGGGAAGGCAAGTCCATAGGAGCATTTCTCATTATTACCTCCAGCCTACAGAGGGCAGGTACCACAAGACCTTTGCATGAATGCCACTGTTCCCCTCACTTGTGCATTTCTTAATGCCACAGTGAAGAAAATGTCCTGTACCTTCCTAGGTGGGAACCAAAGAAACTAGAGAAATAGTGCTAAGGGGATCCACTGAAGTAATGGGAGCAAGTAGCTACTGCTGGATACTCTGTGCTGGACAAGGAAGGAGGTGGAAGAAGTACCAACCTCACCCTTCTCTCACCTTCCAGGCTTCACTAGGCATCCCCTTTTCACCAAACCTGGCCAGGGATGTGCAAGCAAGGGATCCAAGGGGGTGCAATCTAGAGAGAGTGAGCTGGGAGTGGCACAAACCAGGGCAGAGATGAGTGGAGAGTGGAGGTAGAGGAGATGGGGGAGATTTTTGAGGAGGGAGAAAGAGGAGATTACCAGCTAATGACATCAGCAAACACTAATACCATACTAGACAGGCATTGTTCTACTCACTTTGTATGCACTAAATGGATTTTATCCTCAAAGAAACACCTCAGGGTAGAACTATCACTATCCCTGCCTTACTGGGAAGAAACTCAGGTTAAACTCTCCCAAACTCTGTGCTCATGTTCAGAAAAGTTCTGTATAAAGCACTAAACTAGGAGTCACAGCACTAGATTTTCAACCATTATTTCAACAGAAATAATATAAAGGGCCAGCGTATATGACCATGGCCTTTTACTTTGTCCTAAAGTGTCAGGTGGTACTGGGACCAGAGCAGCTGTGTTCAAGTGTGTGCTAAATTCTGAGAATGAAAAAAGAGAACAGAGTAGATGTCCAAAGAGTGCAACAGACCCTGTGGCCCCAGAGTCAGTGGCTGTTTCAGGCACAAATATTTCCACGAGATGCCTCTTCCGCCTCTCAAATCACTGACTTGAATTTGAGCTTTCTGGGGTGTGTTTCTCCTTCATCATAACAAAAGTCTTAACAGCCTGCGAGGAACTGAGAGTACAGCAGTCAGATCCCTGCTTTGGTTTCACCATCTCCCTGGTAAGATGAGGTGGAGGTTCTGGGTCACTTCCAAATTCTCCTGGCTCTATAATTCTGGTTTCTTTTCACAAACTTCACTTTTGGAAGCACATATTCCAAAGTAATCAGTTTGACAAACTTTGTCTACTGTGTCCAGGCATTCCTAGGGCTATTTCAGATAAAAGCCTCCCAGGTGGCTGTACTCACAAACTACTCTCAGGCCATCTGTTTCCTGAACAAACATTTGCTCATTTGGTATGTACATAAAGGGAGGAGAAAGACAGATAGCGAACATGCGTAGCATGAAATATGCCATCTTAAAAAGGACATGAAGGCAAGACTTTGTAAGAGTGCTGTAAGATTTATTAATTTTAAGCCTGACCCAGTGAAGGATGTCCATAAAATGCTTATCTAAATAATGTTTCAGAAATTGTTGAATAAGGGACAACAGCATTCAAAGACTGTATTCCCAACTATTAAATCTTACCAAGACCTGAGTTTCTCTGGATATATTATTTTGTTTGACCATTCTTATCTTCAAGGGCTACCCAGAGAATTTACTTATTTGCCCCCTGGGCACAGATATCTTGATTCACCAATGAGGCCCTTTTCTACCTGTGACCCTATGCCTTGATCACTTGCATACCCTGTGTGGTCGGGCATCAGCTCATCCTGGTCCCAGGTTTCCTTACACAATTAGCCTCCTTTCTGAAGCCCAAGGTTATGAGGGTGGGGAGTTGCCCCTCTACCCATGCTCATAGCCTTGAATTCATCAGCTGTATCTCCAGTTTAGGGGAAAAAAAAAACCCGCTTATGTAGAATCCCCCCCTTATACATGGTGAGAATGTACAATGGTATAAACATTTCGGGGGGGGTGGTAAATACAAAGCCTGGCAGATTCTTATTCAACTAAACTACTACCTACCTTATGTCTCGGGAATTCCAAGATATGTATCCAAGAGAAATTAAAACATAATCCACAAAACAATTTACACAACAATGCTCATAGCAGCCTCATTCATAATGGCAAAACTGGCAATACTCAAGTATCTGTCAATATAAAAACAGAATAATAAGCTTTGCTTTGGTATATTTATTCAAGGGGATAGTAAAATGAAGCAGACTTCTGATGTACACAGCAATATTTTCATTTGTTTTGGATAAATCTCAAAAAAATTTCATTGTGTAGAAAGAGCCATAAATGAAGAGTACACACTCTTGAGTCCCACTGATACAAGTTCTGTAAAACACAAATTTAAGTCAGTGGAAAAACATCAGAATAGAAGCTGTTATATATAGGGCAGGAATTGCCTAGAAAGGGGCATAAGGGACTTTTTAGGGTGATGGAAATGGTTGATATCTTCAAAAGGTACCTTTACTACATTACTACAGTTTACATGTATTTATGCATTTGTCAAATCTCAGCTAATTATAATGATTTGTTCATTTCATTGTGTGTAAATTTTACCTCCAAAAAAGCCTAAATATAAAAATTTAGCAAAAAACAGAAATGCTGAAATACTTATAGGCAAGTATAGTGATGACTGTACTTTACTTGGAAATGCAACAAAATCTAAGATGGATTGATGGATGAATTGGGAGATGGTTAGAGGTATAGACTGTGATAAAACAAGGGCAGTAAATGTTAATGACAGAATCTGGGTGATGGGCATATAGGTGAAAGAATACCAAATTTGTGAAAGTCTTTCAATTTTGCTTTATGTTGGAAAATGTTTGTAATGGAGACCCCACAAGGAGGAAAATTGCCATCAACATCACCTGTTAGCCACACCAAGAGCTGACCATGTTCATTAGAACAACAATCTATCCAGAATAAAACCATCCTTTGTGATCAGTTTGAAACAAACCTGCTAAAGCTGGTCAAGGAGTAACCAACTCTATTGCTAGAGAGACCCCCACTGGGCTTAGTCTTTGCACATCATAATGCATCTGGGGAGCACCATCAGTTGCTGCTCCTCTTCTGAGTGCTACTTTCACATGAAATTGCTCTGGCCCAAATAGCCCACTACCTGAGAAGGTGGCTTCCAACTGGAAGACTTGGATTCACCTGTATGGCCCAGGTTGACCCCTGTTGAATCAACCATTTCTCCAAATATCTGGATGTCTCTATAGGGAGAAAGCCCCAAGGAGCATTGCATTCAAGGTAGTCAGTTTATAAGCACATGGATCCTCAAAACAATCCCCTAGTATATTCAGTAAACATATATTAAGCTTTTACTACATTCCAGGCAGTGTGATAGGTGCTGGAAAAAAGCAATGAGCTTCTACTGTCACCCAGCTCAAAAATGTCAGCATTTTTGCAGCCTATAGTTGATCCTTACTGCTACATGCTCACATGATAATTTTATAGGCTTTCACTTTCTGGCTCTGGGGATCTTCCAGGATGGTTTCCCAATGTTAGCTAGGGTTAAGATTACTGAAACAGCTGATGGGTACTCTGGTATTCATCAGCAAAAGTTCATACTCTTGAAACTTCATGTAGCAACCAAGTTCATTGCTGTCATTTGAAACCATGTACCACAAACCCTACCTTTCAGTACACAGGGCTGAACGACATGAAATCTAATTCCCTACCACTTTGTCGAATACCTGCAAGAAACTTGGCTTGCTCCTTCCCTTCCTATCAGGATCAGGGCTTCAAGTCTCCCTCAGTCAAAAAGCATGGAGTCAACTAATTTGTTGATGTTTTAAAAAATTTTAACCAATGATTGATATATACAAAAAAAAATTTATGTAAATCCATCCTTTAAGATAAGCTGCCAATATTCACTTCCACCTTTTAGAAGAAACCTTAATCATTATTTATGCAAGATTAGATAGACATCTTTTGAGAGCATTGAAGGATATGAATAACTTTCAGACTTGAAAGCAAATGATAATTTCTTTCCTATTTTTCTTGAAGAGATTAGAAAGCAGAATAAACAATACTTTCATAGGAACTTTGGGGGAAAGGTTTGCTTGTAAATTAAGAGAGGCTGAAGGTAGTGGAGGCTTGCCATTCGCCACAGTCTTGGTTTAGTCACATCTGAACAAACTCTGTGTATGGAAGTGTACTTCATGTTCCACTTAGAGCAAGTGCTTTGGATAGACCACTGGGAGTGCATGATATTCCATGCTTCCTTCCCAACTTGTATGTGTCACATGAACAACTGGGGCACTTTGGAAAGAGTCCATTTTTAAAAATCTGACATTTGTTAAGCTCTGACTATGTACCAAGCACTGTGCTAATCATGTTTCATTCATTGTCTCATTCAATAGTCACAATTTCTCCATGGAAGGTGTACAATTAATATCTGATTTTTATTAGATAAAAAATAGTGGACTCTTGAAGATTCAGTATCTACTTCAAAATGCCCCAACTAACAAGTGGCAGCACCCAGTGAAAATCTGACTGTTGCCAAAGTCCAGACACCAAAAACCATGCTCCTCTGCTTCCTTCCAATCTAGTATCTGAGTAGGAGATGACTTTAGAAATCATCCACTCAAACACTCTTCTTTTGAAGATGAGGAAACTGAGGCCCAGAAAGGAATATTGATTTTCCCACATAGGAATTATCTTCTTGAGAAGGGCTGGGACATTTTCTTTAAACAGGTCTCCCCCCTCCTCAAGTTTTTAAAAATATGCATAACAATTTACATCTTAATCATCTTAAGTGGTACTAAATACATGTATAATGTTGTGCAAAACTACCACCATATACAACTCTTTTTGTCATATAAAACAGAAACTATCTTTAAAACAATAACTCCCCTCCCCCACTCTCCTCAACTTTTGGAAGCTACCATCCTACTTTCTGTAAAAAAAAATTGACTAATTTAAGCACCTCAAACAAATGGAAGTATTTGTCTTTTGTGGCTATCTTATTTCACTTAGCATCCTGTCCTCAAGATTCATCCTTGTTGTAGTGCATTACCAAATGTCTTTTTAAATTTTGAATAATATTCCATTGTATGGATTTACCAAAGTTAGCCTATCCATTCATCTATTGATGGACACTTGGCTTACTTTCACATTTTAGCTATTGTGAATAATACTGTTACGAACCTGAGTGTACAAAAGTATTTTTAAGATCCTGCTTTCAATTCTTTGGGGCATACACTCAGAAGTGGAATTGCTGGATCATATGGTGTTATGATTTGGAGCTTAAATGTACCCTAAAGGTCCACATGTTAAAGGCTGTTCACAATCTATGGCACTAGTAGAAGGTGGTAAAAACTTTAGGAGGTGGGGACTAATGGGAGGAAGTTAGGTCATGGGGGACATGCCCTTGAAGGGGATCTTGAAACCCTAGCCCCTTTCTCTCTTTTTGCTTCCTGGAATCCACAAGGTGAACCCACTTCTACTATGTGCTCATGTACTGTGACATACTATACCGCCACAGGCCCAAAGCAATACAGTCAAGTGACCATGGACTGAAACCTCTGAAACTGTGACTTAAAATAAATCTTTCTAACTTTCAGTTGTTTATCTCAGGTATTTTGTCCCAGCAATGGATGACAATTCTGTTTTTAACCTTTTAAGGAGCTGTCATACTGTTTTCCACAGTGACTGTACTATTTTACATTCCTCCCAACAAGGCACAAGTGTCCATGAGGTTCTGAAACCAAATCTCCAACACAAACAACTATATTTCATTGTGTAAATACCATATATTCTTTACGTATTTATTCATTGATGGACGCCTAGTTTGATTCCGTATCTTATCTAATGTGAATAGAGCTGCAATAAACATGTGGACGCAGATATCTCTTCAACAGGAGTCTTTTGGTGTTTTCTTGTTGAGTTTTATTAGTTCTCTATATAACTGGATATCAATCTCTTATGAGATATGATTTACAGATACTTTTTCCCATCCTGTGGGTTTCCTTTGATAGGTAGGCAGTCTCTAATTCTTAACTTCAAGATTAGTTATAGTACGTGAAATATATATCTTATTTTTAAAACTAGAACAAAAAGTATTAAAAGACTGACAATGCCAAGTGTTACTCAGGATGTGGAGCACTTCTAACTCTCAGGCATTGCTGGTGTGTATATAAAATAGTTAAAATGCTCTGGAAAACAGTCTGTCAGTCTCTAACAGATTTTAAAATGAACATATTCCACAACACAAAAAAACTCATTCTTTTCTTAAAAATATTTTTTAGTTGTAGATGCATGCAGTACCTATGTTTCACTAATTTATATTTATGTGGTGCTGAGGATCAAACCCAGTACCTCACACATGCTAGGCAAGTGCTCTACCACTGAACACAATCCCAGCCAAGAAAACTCATTTTTACATGTGAAATAAAAACATATGTGCACCAAAAACAAATGAAAATAAAACCCCAAAACCAAACACACACACACACACACAAAAAGAAAAAACTATTCACACACAAAAAGAAGTATTGAAATAGACAAAATGTCAACCGAGAATCAATCAATCAATTTTGCTGTATTCATGGAATGAAATGCTACTTAGCAATATAAAAGAGCAGCTACTATATCCATGCAAGCAACAAAGTGTATGGCTCACAAATACATTATGTTGAGTGAAATAATCCAGACATGGAAGAGTACATAATATAGGATTTCATTAATATAAAATTCAGAAAGTGGCAAAATGAATCTATGGTGATAGAGATCAGCATAGTTGTAGCCTTGGTGAGAGTACCTGCTGAGCAGAGGCAGAAGGAGCTGTCCCAAGGAAATGGAAATGGTCTCTATCTGGATCCATGTCATTGTTACACAGATGTATAGACGTGTCAAAAGTAACATCATCATAAAAAATCTTTTAAAATGCAAAACAAAATTAAACAAGAAATCTGGCACTTAGGGAAACCACATTTTCAGCTAGTTATTTAGAGGAGGTAATGTGGCAAGACCCAACAGATAAGAAACAAGTGGGTACCTATGCAATAAAAAATAACTTAGAGGGCAAGGGGAGAAGGAAGAAGGGGGAGAAGGAAGAAAGGAGGAGAAGGAGAAGAGGAAGGAGGGAGAAAATTTAAAGTCATAAGAATCCAAAAGTGAGAAAGGAAGTAACTAAATCACATGCTAGAACTTCTGGTTAAAAGCTTTCTCCAAGAAAGACCAGGTATTGACAAGTTATCAGATAATCCTAGTCATTAAAGATGTTTGCAGACATCTAATCCAGCCTTATGGCAACCCAGTGAGGTCAGCACACAGGAAAGACATCCTGTACGTTTAGTGCTGGAGAGCAGCCCCCCTTGAACCCAGTATAAACAATCTCCAATTATTCACAAAGCCCTGGGCAGAGGAACAGCTGAGCTACTGAGGGCATGCGGCAGAAACCCATGAGGAAGAAGGATGAAATTTAAAGAGCCATATGATTGAAAATCAGGAGAAGAGGCGAGACCCAAATATTCTGAACTTAGCAGGAGCTAGAGAAACTGTCTAGTCCAATTCCCTCATTTGGATGATAGATGAAAAGCCAAAGTCACGGGTGTTTTGCTCAAAGTTATTAGTAATTCCTTATGTGCATATACAGCAGTTCTGAGTTTATTGGGCATTTTGCAATATAAAATGTCTTTCACTTCGATCATACTTATTGGTTTTCCCAGCAGACTGGTGAGGTAAAGAGGAAAGATTATTTCATTTATTTGCTGTTTTGATCTACTTACAAAAATAAAATATACTGGTGACTATTTTCAAAGAAAACAGAACTACATAAAAAGTGAAAGTTGTGGGCTGGGGTTATGGCTCAGCAGTAGAGTTCTCGCCTAGCACGGACGAGGCCCTGGGTTCGATCCCCAACACCACATAAAAATAAATAAATAAAGATAAAAAGTGAAAGTCATTCCCTTTTATATTCTATTTCATTCTCCAGAGGGATAATCACAGATAAACATGATTTGCATGGTGTTCTATGCACATGGATTAATACCCACCTAAAACTCTAGATGGGTGCCGTGATGCAAGCCTTAATCCCAGTGACTCGGGAAGCCGAGGCAGGAGGAACACAATTTCCAGTCCAGCCTCAGCAGCTTATGGAGACCCTCTCTCAAAATAGAAAATAAAAAGGGCTCTGGATGTAGCTCAGTGGTAAAGCACACCTGGGTTCCATCCTTAGTACTACACACATAAAAAAAATTATATAGCTTATTTTATAAAAATGGTATAAAATCTACATACATTACTGAAATTTCTAATCATTATACCATGAAATCTTAATATGAAATAAAATAAAAGCAAACTAAAACCCCATTCTCAGAAGGCCTCTCTCTATGAGTATGATGAAATTTGTAGAACTCTTAGGGAAATGTAAAGAAGTTTACCAAATAGCCAGATGTAGTTCTGCACACCTGTAATCCTAGTGACTGAGGAGACTGAGACAGGAGGATCCCAAGTTTTGAGGCCAGCTTCAGCAACTTAGTGAGACTCTCTCAAAATATGCTATTTGGAAAGGGCTGAGGATGTAATCCAGTGATAGAGAACCCCTCAGTTCAGTCCACAGTACTAAAAATGAATAAATTGGGCTGGGTTTGAGGCTTAGTGGTAGAGCTCTCACCTAGCATGTGTGAGCCCCTGGGTTCGATCCTCAGCACCACATTAAAAATAAATAAGTAAAATAAAGGTACTGTGTCCAACTATAACTAAAAAATAAATATTTAAAATAAACAAATAAATAAAATGAATGGATCTATCAATTAATTTAAAAATTACAAAAATAATGAAAACAAAAAAATTAGTTTTATATTTGACAATAGACAAAGATGCCTAAATGTCCCTTGCCCACACCATGCTTTCCACCTTCCCCTCATTCTCCCTCTGCTCACCTCTTTTCTGATCACCTCTTCCTATATCAATTCTATTGCCTAAAATATGGATGTTTTACTGCCTTGTATTCTCCTGATCAGTGTTCTTGGGGTCTTCCCACTCCAATTTTCTTATCAAGGTATATTCCTTATCAAGATAATTTCCTCAAAAATAAATTATGGTTCCTGCTACTATAACAATGTTTCACACCTCTACATATGTATATGTAAAGTATATATATACAATATTAAGACAAAAACCCAATCTAATGTGTAAAAAGCTTTAGATGAAAATAGAATCTGACAGCTAATGGGTTTTGTGGGTCTTTTATGTGTCCAGACTCTCCCAGGAATTTCACTGCATTGAAATTGTATATGAGACTGGTCCAACAAATACATTTTTCCAGGTCATCACAATAACACTTCATTTATTTTTAAATTATTGGTTCATTATAATCATACATAATAGTGGGATTTATACAATAGAACAATATAATTTGGTCCATTTCATCCCCCAGTATTTCCATTTTACTGCCCCACCTCCCTTCCCCTGGTCCCCTTCCTGTGTTCTCTGGTCTCCCTTCTATTTTCATGAGAGTGCCCACAACCTTTCTTTTCCTTTTTCCTCTCTAGCTTCCACATATAAGAGAAAATATATAACCCTTGACTTTCTGAGTTTAGCTTATTTTACTTAACATAATGTACTCAAATTCCATCCATTTTCTTACAAATAATATAATTTCATTCTTTATGGCTGGATAAAACTCCATTGTGTATATATACCACATTATCCATTCATCCATTGACAGATACCTAGACTGGTTCCATAATTTGGATATTTTGAATTGTGCTTCTATGAACATGGTAATGCATGTATTGCTATATTATGTTGACTTTGATTCTTTGGTATAAATACCAAGGAGTGGTATAGCTGGGTCACATGGTGATTCCACTAAGTTTCTGAGGAACCTCTGCACTGATTTCAATAGGGTTGTGCTAATTGACAATCCCACCATCAGTATAAAGTTGTTCCTTTTCCCCCACTACCTGTTCAACATTTATTTTTCTTGATGGTTGCCATTCTAACTGGAATGAGATGAAATCTCAGCATAGTTTTGATTTTCATTTCTCTTATTGCTAAAGATGTTGAATATAATTTTTGGCCATTTGTATTTCATTCAAATATTTGTCACATACTTGTTGGCCATTGTATTTCATCTTTTGAGAAGTGTCTGTTTAGTTCACTTACCCATTTATTTCTTAGGCTACATTTTTGGTGTTAAGTTATGCAAGTTCTCTCTTCTTGCTCTTAATTGTTTTCTTCGATGTGCAGAAACTTTTAAATTTGATGTCATCCATTCATTAATTTTTCATTTTATTTCTCAAGCTTTAGGAACCCTATTGAGGAAGTCATTGCCTGTGCCAATATGCTGGATGATTGACTCTACATTTTCTTCTAGCAGAAGCAAATTTGTTAGTCTAATTCCTAGGTCTTTGATCCATTGAGACTTGACTTGTATAAGGTAAGAGCTAGAGATGTAGCTTCATTTTTCTACCTATGGATATCCAGTTTTCTCAGCGCTATTTGTTTAAAGGTTAACTTTTCTCCAACAAATACATTTTGAACACCACCTAGGTGTAAGACATACAGGTAAAGATGGAAAATCACATCCCTGCTCTTGAAAAATGACACTTTGTCGGAAGCAAAAGGCCCATAAACACTGCTTTCCATAAACTCTGGGAGATGATGTTACAGAGAAAGGGGCTGATTTAGGGCAGCATTCTGGGAGAGATTAAGACTTGAGTTAAAAATCTAGAAGTGTGAAGAATTTTCTATTTACATTTTGGCAGTGGACTTTCTGCTGAGCCTCTTGAGTGAATCAACTGATGATTTCCAGCAGGAAAGTTTTTCATGAATCTAGATAACAAATTGTTCATGGAATGGAGGGGAAGGGGGCTCACTGCCATCTGTTTCCCACTCTGGAGATCGGTGGGCTCAATGAATCCTTTCTTCAGACTGGCTGTAAAAGTTAATGAACACCTCCACAGTGACTCATTTCCTCTCTCCTGCTTCACTATCAAGGGATGTTGTAGGGCACGCTTGCATTGGTGCCCATGGTTAATATCTCTGTCAAATATGAAATGCAAAGTTCAAGACCATAAAAATTTGTACCCTCTGGGGACAGTAAAGAGCTCTTGATAGTTTTCTTTTTTTTTTTTTTTTTAATAATGAGTAGTTCATGCTGTTTTCTTAGGGCTTAGAACTGGGGGGGGGGGGGAAGTTAAGACTCACTTCCTGATCATATAGCCTCTTCACATCTTTCACAAATCCTTCTAAAAGACTTCACTTGGAAAATATTCTCTTAAAATGCATTCTTTGATCTCTCTTTCATGTTTACCATTCCATTCAGTGCTTTCCACGGCACTGCCAGTGATTGAGGCTCTTCTTTCATGATAATCTAGTACTTAGATGTAAAATAATAATAATGATGATAATGATAATAGAAACTTTGAAAAGACTTTGGACCAGAAGCAATAGTAAAATAGAAACTGTTCATTAGTTAAAATGGATACCACATGAGTTGCTGTCATAGCAAAGCTAGAAAAAATTATCCCTGAATTCAAATGAAGAAACAATGAAGGGTTTCACTATTTGACTCAAAAATGGAGCTTATCAATCAATTAAGGAGAAAGTCAAGGGGTCACTGTGATCCCAGCTTCAACCAGGTAAAGTAAAGCCAGAAAAAAAAAAAAAATATGGTAGACTTGATGAAAGAACTCGGAACTCATCCTATAACATCAGACACAGTGACAAAGTTTTCTCATCAAAGTGTACCTTACATGTCAGCAGAGACCCTAATGCTTGGAGATATAATTAACATTGGATTAAATGCAAGTTTGACAGCTTTCTTCCATACGCCCCACAGTTCCTTCAAGTTCTTAGGACTTACCTGTACAAGTTTTCCTCCGTCCCTAAACTTCCCTGCAAACAGAAACCATTTCTCTTTTGGTATTCATCAACTCATCTCCACAGGAAATTGGTTCCCATCTTGTTGGTCTGTGTTATCCAATATGGTAGCCTCAAGTCACACATAGGCATTTAACAATAAATTTTATTATTAAAATTAAATAAAATTTAAAATTTAATTCCTCATCATCACAAGTCACATTTAAAATACTTGGTGAACATGTGCTTTTGGTGACTACCTCATAGATATCACAGATTGGAGCATGTCTATGAGCATGGAAGATTCCACTGGATAGTCATACCAGCATGTCATGAATTGGTGAGAGCTCACTAAGTATTTGTGGACACACGAGAAGAGGTTCTGGGAGCGGTTTCCAGGGCCTTGCACATGCTAGGTATGTGCTCTACTATTGAGCTATACCTCCAACCCAATGGAAGCATTGTTTTTTAAAATATTTATTTATTTATTTTAGTTGTCATTGGATATTTATTTATATGTGGTGCTGAGAATTGAACTCTGTGCCTCTCACATGCCAGGCAAGTGCTCTATCACGAGCCATGACCTCGGTCCCTAATGGAAGCATTTTTAATCATGCATCTTTTTTCTGGAATGTATTATCCATAGAGATATATCAATATGTATGTTCCCATTTGGAAGGGTCTTTTAGGAAGCCAAGTGGAGTCACTACATCACTTAAGGTATGAATCTTTCCAAGAGAGTAAAGAAAACATCTCTCCATGAAAAAGAAGTGAATGTCTTCTCCCAAAAAAAAGAAAAAAAATGTTAAGTGAAAGGGGAAAAAATGATCAATATGAGCTGACTTGTTCTCTAAAATGTGAGTTCCTGAGTTCTAGGTCAGTTTAGACACTAAACTTTAAGCACAAGCTTAGAAAGTTGAAGGAGGTACATTTCTTCTTTGGGAATGGCTTAGAGATTTATTAACAAAGACCAAAAACAGAGACTTCAAATGCAAGGATGGGGCACATGCGCCGCAGGGGAGGCATCTCTACTGTCAGAGAACGGAATAAAGAAAAACTTCCAAAAAGTTGTGGACCAAAGCAAGCTGCCATTGTTGAAAGCTCTCACATGACAGGGATAGGGTCAGTGTTCTGGAACTTTTCTTACTTCTTGTTCCCTTCTTTATGGTACCTACACCCATGCACCCACATCCTTGCAGTCACATTTGCTATTTATTGAATTAATTAAGAGATGAATAGACATGATCAAAGAAAGAGAAGAAGGCATTGCAAAAAGGGAATAGCATGAAAAAGGGCACAGAAGATGGCCCTGGGGGGAAATACTGACATGTGGTATTGAGGGAGCAGAAATTCAAGTGTATGGAGGCAAGAGTGACAGGAGGGGTTGGGATGTGGAAGGGGTTTCCTGCTGTGCTAAAAGTCTGGGTGAAGGTGGGGCTCAACTGCAGTTTTTCTTCATAACCACAACAACATCAAGTTTGCATGTCAAGAGTACTCTGATAATACATATACTCAGAGTTCTAATAAAGTCTAAATTTAATCCACATCTGATTTTAGAACATTTTAACTTTATTCCAAATTCTCTCTAATCTCAGTTGTTATTGTCTGGTATTTTAGTTCCTGTTCATATTAAAAATAAAGATACTACTAATCTTATTCTAAGCATAATTGTAATTATTCATTCCAGTCAACACTTATTTCTTTATTGATTCACATACTTTTCTTCTGGGGTCATTCTATGTTCTTGCCAAAGGACATACTGGTGCAATGATTTAAACAAAACAATGAATAAAAACCTTTTTAAGTTCGTATGATTTCAACATGTCTTTATCCCATACTCACCCTTAGTGATTGGTTGGCTAGGTGTGGAATTCCAAAGTGCTTCTCTTCACACTTTCAAGATAGCTCTCTCAAGCTGCCTGGATCCCATTTTATTTCTCCATTATGGTGTCATTCTGATCTTTCATACCTTATAGGTAATTGTTGCTGATTTGTGGTTTCTAGGGTTCTTGCTTTCTAAATTTAACATATAGTGTGTCTTCATGAAAATTGCACTTTCATTTTAAACTAATTTTACTCCACATTGGGTGGATCTTTTTGATTCAGATATTTTTCTAGTCCATCATAGTCTTGTCCCAAAATTTCAGGTGTTTTTTTTTTCCCAAAATTATGGCCAGATGTGGTGACACATGCCTATAATCCCAGAAACTACAGGGGCTGGGGCAGAAGTATTACAAGTTCAAGACGAGTCTCAGCAATTTAGCAAGGCCCTAAGAAGGTGTGGGGGGGGGAGTTTCAGTTGTATTCTATGAATGCCCTCATTTGGAACTAATCAAGGCACGATTCAGTGAGAGGCTTCTTAAATTCTAGAAATGGCTAATTTTCTTACCTGTTCTATTTCTCTCTCCTCTTTTGTTCACTATATGAAATCTTTATACAGTGGCATAGAATAGCAGAGCAAGGGACAGGGTGGAGTGGGAAGTGATCTACCTAATCACATATTTTGTGAAAGCTTGGCTTTTGTTTTGTTTTTTTGTTTGTTTGGGCTCTGAGGATTGAACCCAGAGGCACCTCACCACTAAGCTATATCCCGAGATTGTTTAATTTTATTTTTTCGATTTTGAAACATGATCTGGCCAGGTGATCCATCTGTCATCCTTCTGCTGGGATGGCAGGCACACACCACAGTTCCTAACCTGTAAAAACTTTTCTGTATTACATCTGGACCTGGGTTTTGGAACTTACAAGGCTTGGAGTTACTCTCTTTGTTGTCCATTGTGCTGCGAAGCAGTGGTGATTCCCATCCAGCTGTCTAACAGAAAAAGGTTTGTGTTAAACAGGTAGTGCATACAATGAAATTCATCTGGTCATACCATCCTTCCACATACTGATGTGAAATCCAAGGCTCAGAGAGTTTCCATAGCATGCTCAGTGCTACCCAGTGAAAGGGGGCCAAGCTCCATGGGAAACCAGAACCCCAGAGCATCATCAGAGTAGAAGTTAAAACGTCCTTTGTAAACCATTAAAGCAGAGCCTTCTCAGGTCCTATCATGACTTCATGCACAGGTTGGAAAAATACAATCAAAAAAGGCTCCGTAGCATTTTAAAAAACAACACTGAGCTTGGAGCATGGAAGCTTAACTTCTGGTGTCAGCTTCACCTACAACCAACTGTGGACTGAAGAGCTCATGACCCTTCTCTGGGCCTCAGCTCCTTTCCAGTAGAGTAAGATTTGATAATTATCACGGTTCTTTCCAGGTTTAAGGTTTCCAGACACACAGATCCTTTACAGACTGAAGTCTGTTCTTCAAGGCTAATGACTTCTGGCAACTACAATGTTGTTTAATACTTTGCCATCTACACTGGAAAGGAAACCTTGTTGCCCTTTCCAAATAGTTTATGTTTTCAACAAGACCATGCATCTGCAAGCGGGGCCATATTTTGAGTCAGAGTTTCCAGGTTCTAGTTCCACTACTGGCCAGCATTGAGAACCTGTGCCTGTTTCCTAATCTTTCTTGACATTGGGTTTCTTGAGGGTGTAATGGGGATGCCTTGTCCTACATTGATCATAGGGATTTTATTAGGATCTCATCTGGTGATCTAAGATAAACCATTGTAAAATATTATATCAACAAAAGATATTTTGACATCATTGCCCTGCATAAGAACAGAATTTCAGTATCTTGTTCTACAGGAAGAACTCACATAGAAACCTGATGCATGCTGGGAGAGAGGAGGTTGGGCTTCAGAGAGGGAATTCTGTAAGGCAAACCACATGGGTCATGACACATAGGTCCATCCCTGATGGCAAAACCTGTCTGCAAGGATAGATTCTTTGCAGTTGAAGTGGGGCATCTTTCTAGAAAGGAAGGGGAGATACGGGCAATCTGCAACAAAAAAATATAAAGATAGAGAACAAAAAAAAATAATAAGTGAAGTAAGGGGAGAGGAAGATGGGCTATCAACAGACTATAGGATACTGTTTATTTTTATAACATGGGATATAAAGGAGAGATTCTGTTTGCATACTGGGAGAGGTTATTTTCCTGGCTGTTCAAAGCACAAGTTGCCTCTATCCTTAAGCCATCACTTGCATGGTTACATGGTTAATTTTCTTCTCTCTCTATCTCTCTCTCTCTCATTTTTTTTTTACCACAGATAAGGCTTATTGTTGGCAAATAAACTTATTGCCCCTATGATGAAAATAAAGGTTATTAAATCCTGAAGCAAGATGATATAAGAGCTCCAGAAATTTTACCTGGGACCACTGGAGACGCTGAAGAAGGCAGGGTTCTCAAAGCCTCGGGGCCAACCAGGTAATAACCCTCATGGAAGCGGGGTCAAGGGACTTTCTTTGAACCTCTGTTTTCCTCTGCTAGAAATTACAAATCATAGCTCTCATGAGGTTAGTGATGCTTTTTGGTGCTGTGTTGTCTGATTTGAATTGCTTATTTTCTTTTTCCCTCATTTTGAGGAGCATCCGCTTTGGTGTCTCTCAGTGTTGGGTTAAATCACAGCTCTGCCGCCTAGCAGCTGTAAAACTTTAGAAATGTGACTTAATCTCAATGAACATCACTTTCCTCACCTGTAAAATAAGATAATGATACCAGTAATGCAGCCTAATTGTGGGACTTAAATACCATGGCATAGGCATCCACTAGACATCAATGATTCATTTAGATTGATTTAAATGGGCTGAGGTTGTGGCTCAGTGATGGGCTGAGGTTGTGGTTCAGTGGTGGGCTGAGGTTGTGGCTCAGTGGTAGAGCACTCACCTACCATGCATGAGGCACTGGGTTCAATCCTCAGCACCACATAAAAATAAAATAAAAATCTTGTGTTCACCAATAACTAAAAAATAAAGATATAAAAATAAATAAATAAATAACTTTTAAAAAATAAATAAATAAAAAAGCTGCATCCTTCTTCCCCCAGATATCTTGATAGATAAATTTTAACAATTTGCATTATAAAGGGTTTTAGGACACTGATAATATTCCATTACTTGTGGGAGGACATAAGTGTGCGCTCATGTGATTAATAAAAAAGGAGGGTTTACAACAGTTCCACACTCTTCCCCTTTTGTTTTCTTCTGTTAACGCTCATCAAAGTGTTCATATGGACCCCAGGTTAGATTTTCCAGGAAAGTCTCCAGTTCAGATCTGTAATTCCACTATTCCCCCTAAGTCATCTATTCTTTGGTAGCTCGACCATGTGTCCTGGCTTTTTACCATAAATTATGATCAAATAAAAACTGAATGGGTCATTCACTTAAATAATTATTTGACAAAGAAAATCTAGAACCTAGTTTCAGACTCACACTAGCATAAAGCCTAGATAGATGAAAAAGAAGGGAATAAGGATGACTATTTTAAACTTATGCAACAGTGACGGTCAGATAGTCTGATATAAATTCCAAAAATTCTAAGGGAGATCATACATAGGACAATGTAATTTTTTTGAAAATTTCAGAATGGTAAAAAAAATATGAACCAGAGAAAAATAGAAACTGGGAAACACTGTTAATAGCATATAAAAGACATACAAAAAGGTTTCACAAATCATGATCAAAAAGAACGATGAATGCACAGTGGCGCACGCCTGTAATCCCAGCAGCTCTGGAGGTTGAGGCAGGAGGATCACGAGTTCAAAGCCAGCCTCGGCAAAATTAAGGTGCTAAGTAACTCAGTGGAAACCCTGTCTCTAAACAAAATACAAAATAGGACTGGGATGTGGCTCAGTGGTCAAGTACCACCTCCAAAAAATGATGAAATAGAAAAATATTAAAAACTGTCAACTTAAAATTCACAAAAGAAAAACAAAAAGCTAATCATTATAAAAAGATGATTTTATTAGCAACTTTAATATAGTGACAAAATACTGATGTTTTCTTTAATATACCTAAATTAGGGGGGAAAAAAGGTGGGTGGGGGGCGTGGGATTTTGGTGTAGAGGTTGGAGAAACCAACATCCCTGAAAACTACTGGTGGAATACCTGGTAAAACCTTTCAGAAGGAATTTTAGCAGAGTTTCAAAACAAAAATGTGCACACTCTTTAAGTTGCAACCTGGCATAGGTGAATTTATATGAGAATCAAAACTGCATGAGGAAATGTGAGTACAAGAACACCATTAAAATCAATCTGCTTCTGAGAAACAAAACCATAATGATGCAATTTATATAAAATTGTACAAAGAGATTCATAGAAAGATGTCTGTAAGGCTATTCACTGAATAGTTTAGTTCTGAGCAATGGTATTTAATTTTTATTTTCTGGTTTTGCATTGATGTTTTCATAACATATACTTTTTGATAATGGGGGAAGATAACAAAGCTACTAAAAAAAGTGATGTCAACAAACTATAAAGGAAAAAGTGCTGGATTGAAGTCAGATCTAGTTGTAACTAGTAAAAATGAGACTTCATAGCTATAGACCTCAGGGTTTTTTTTTAACCTTTAAAATCTGAATGTTGGGCCTTATGTTTAGTTTGAACCTTAACATTAAAAAATTCAGTGTTGGAAGCATTTGATTTGCTTTTCTTGACTTTAGAAAGCCCATCACTATCTAGTTGAGAAACTCGCCCTCTGCTGGCTCTCCAGAAAATAACAGGAACCGGCTTTCCCGTGGTTTATTAATTGCCTTCTCCATTTAGACTATTAAATTGTGCAGACTGCTGTAGTTAGGTCTCAGGCACTGGTCCAGAATGCCTTGCAAGAAAGAACAAAATCGTTTAAATTAAGTTCTCCTATCTCTACATTAACTTGATATTCTCTTCATTGCAAAATCTGGATTTCACCAGAAAAATATTATTTTCCTCCATTAAATTCCTAGGTCCTTTAAATTGGTGCAAATGTGTTCTGATTGCAGATCTAGGAAAATATAGGAGTTGCAAAGAAAAACTAATTAGGACTCTGAGATTCTTGGAGTTGAAGTATCGAAAGTACTGTCCTCAGGGGAAAAGGAAGATGGCATCCAGAAGTATGCGACTGCTCCTGCTGCTGAGCTGTGTGCTCAGCCCTGAAGTCCTAGGTGGTGAGTAAGGCCATTGAGTGGGACCTGAGCCCATGGTTGATCCCACAATGTTCATGATACAGTCATGGACTTTCCCTCTCCTGACCCCACCTCCAAAAAATGTCATTTGAGCACTGCAGGAAATACATGTTAAAGGTGCAAATGAACAACAATGTGGTAAAAAGTTCAAGGGCTCTCAAATCAAACTAAAGCCAACCCTAGGTGGTTGTAAGTCAGACTTAAATAGAATACGTTTTGAAAGTTCATTGTGAAGGATATAGAAACTGTTGAAAACACCATACACCTAGCAGACAGCCAATAAATGATAGCTATCTTCAGAACTTTGAAATATTTAGGCACTGTTTTCCTAGAGTTCCACTGAGCAGGAACTCCAGTTTGCAAGAAATCCGCAACCTAATCAGAGAGATGACTCTTCCACACTTATAGGCCAAGAGTCAAGTACAAAGTAGCATGTCAACAAAATGGGAAGCAATGCTACAGAATCTACCAATGGAGAAAGTGGGGGATGGGGAACTGAGTGTGCTAAGAATAAACATCATGGAATATCTGAAATCTTCTATTTCCATAAATGTGGGTTTATGTGATGTATCTATTTTGTTCTATTTATGAGAAAAATGAGGCCCAGAGAAAGGTGGAGACTTGCCCAAGATCACACAACAAGATGATGTTTTCCTCTGGCTCGTTCCTGGCCCTAAGTGTCTGGTGTAATCCCATGTGGCCTTCTGGGAGTTGTATGTAGAAGAGTGAAGAATCCTGACTTGAGCATCACTTCTGTTGAGAAGAAGGGCCTCTAAGGGATCCTTAACTTAGCATTGCTGTCCATAACTTAGCATTGTTCCCACTTACCCTTAGAAGGAAATCTGAAGGAAAGCAGCATTCTTGGGTACCATGTTGGCCCCCACGGTTGAAATCTGTGGACCTTGCTATCTTCTACTCTTTATACATCCTTGTACTATGTGGCTCTCTGTCCTCAACCCCACAACTATTTCTAGCTACTAATTCTTTCAACCATTTATGGGTGTTCAGATTCTGGGAACTCAGTCATCTTTTCTTTCCTTTCTTCTTTTTTTTTTTTTTTTTAGAGAGAGAGAGAGAGAATTCTTTAATATTTATTTTTTTAGTTTTCGGTGGACACAACATCTTTATTTTATTTTTATGTGGTGTTGAGGATCGAACCCAGCGCCCTGCGCATGCCAGGCAAGTGTGTTACTGCTTGAGCCACATCCCCAGCCCTTCCTAATATTTCTTATTGGTGCATTATAATTATACAGAATGGTGGAATTCATTGTTAAATATTTGTATATGCACATGATACATCAGTATAATTTGGCCAATAGCGTTCCTTATTATTTTCCCTTTTCCTCCCCTCTTTCCTCCTCCTAATCCTTTCCCTCTACTCCACTGATATCCCTTTAATTTTCATAAGATTCCCCCACCCCCCACTACCTTTCCTTTCCTTTTTCCTCTGTGGCTTCCACAAGTGACAGAAACATACAACCCTTAACTTTACAAGTTTGGCTTATTTCACTTAACACAATGTTTTCAACTTCCATTCCTTTTCTTGCAAATGGCATAATTCTGTTCTTCTTTATGGTTGAATAAAACTCCATTGTGTACAGATACCACATTTTCTTCGTCCGTTCATCCATTGATGGACATCAGCCACCTTTTCTGAACTGGGCAAGAGTATGCAAGACTGCCCTGAACTCCCCTGCACGGTTACCTTCGTGGCCATTTCTACATAGCCTGGTAGTTTCTTGCTGCTCTGGTGCTGGGTTGACCTCAGGCTGGGGCTGGCATTTGCTTCTGCTCTATCCTGGGGAATAATAAGCAAACCCGTATTTCAGATTTCACCAACCTCTCCAGTTTCCCTCTTTAGGAGCATATGTTGTAAATATGTCATATAGAGAATCTGTATATTCTCTGTGCTATGGCTTACGGGAAAAGTCTGATCTTGCACTTAAAGGAAGTATGGAAAACTTAGAAATGAATTTTCTCTCTCAACAGGACCTATGGTCATGATTGTAACTCTTATTGTTTCTGCAATGATTTCTTTGTTCTGGCCTGTGTCTGTCCTTCACCTTGGAGCAATGCATAAGACTAATTCAATGGTTAGAGAGCCATAGAGCATCATGATTCAGAGACAACAAAAAAAGGCTTCATCTGGTTAATATTTTCAATAATATTATACTGACTATGGTAATAATGATGATTTTAATAGCAATGATTCTATCAGCTAGTATTTATTGAACAATTACAATATACTAGGCTCTGTGCTAATCACCGTATATTCGTTAAACTAATTAATCCTCCCAGGAACTCTCTGAAGAAGATATATATTGTGAACCCCACTCTGCAGACAAGAAAACAAGACCAGAGGAGGTTAAACAGTGTTCCTGACATTGCTCCTCTGGCAAGAGAAGCAGTGCCTCAGCATAACACTTCTGGTAAAGAAGTTGGTCTCTGATGGAGAAAGACGGTCAGAGAAGTACAGACCAGATGTCAACAGCTGAGACTTCTTGTCACTGCATGCATATAATGGGGAGCTCTAGCATCATGAGAGGTGGGATCTAGGGTCTAGGGCTGCTGGAAAAACATTGATCCCTTCCTGAGGGTCCACTACACTCCCCATCTGGTGACCTCAGAGGGTCTTCCGAAAGAGATCTCTTCCTCTAAACAATGAGATACCCATCCCTATGTCTCAGGGAGGGTCTGGTACTTAGGGCATTCTGAAAATAATGTGGTTGGTTTTTAAAACAAATAGCTTCAGAATAGTGACTAAGATGGCAGGAGCTTCTCCTTGGAGTCAGACTCTCTGGGGTGAAATCTTGTCTCTGTCTTTGCTATGTGATCCTAGGACATGACCATTTGATTTTCTCATCTGGATCAAGGGGATGAGTATCTAACTAATAGGGTTATTGTGGGGATGATTAGAATATATGTAAATCCATGAATGTGTGGAGCAGTAGGAGACACAGCAGTGCCTCAGCAGAGCAGCAGTTGGTTGCATTTCCAGGAGCTGAAATGTCTCCACCAGGGGGCACATGGCCAGAGCTGCACTCCTGCGGGGCCGAGCGGAGAGCAGAGGAAGATGGAGAAAGAACAGAAGGCGAACACAGAATTGCAGATAAAGAGAGACATACAAGCCCTTGTCATCAGGAGAAAAAGTAGCTAAGTCATCTTTAAAGAATCTTGCTTTAAAAAAAAAAAAAAAAGAGTGACACACAGATCACAGAGACCAAAGAGAAAGAGAGAGACAGAGAGACATGGAGACAAAGAAAGAGAAACCAACACTTAGAAAGACCTGGAGATGCACAGAGACAGATTGGGGAAAATAACCAAGATGGTCAGAGATGGAGAGAAACCCTCAAAGAAACAGACACAGAGGAAGGAATGAGGGGAGAAGAGATTACTGATTGTCTGACCTGAAATGTAAATTAGGTCTCCTTTTCCCGACCCCCCCTACCCACTCTGGATCCTCTGCCTGTGCCCCTGGGATCTCTGCTGTCACTACCCAGAGTCAGGAGAAGGAAAGGCCACCGCGATGGAGGATCTGTCCTGACGCATTTGCCCACAGAACACCAAGGATTCTGGCATTTCAGGATTAATGAGGAATTCTGATCCAACTGCACCAAGAATATTGGGTGTGAGGTCAGGGCTCTTTGTCCTCAGACTTAGGCTGGAAGACTTGGGCTCTTCTTGACCCTTCTTTCAGAATATCCCCACCAATAGTAAGTCAGAAGCTTTGCTTCTGAATGTATCTTCAGGCTGCCCCTTTCAGACATCGGAGCCAGTTCATCAGCTCTGTCTTTACGGATGATGATCAATGGTCAGCCTCCTTCTTAAGAAGATCAGCTTTAACTTTAAGGGTCAAGGATCTTCTTTGCTTTCTTTCCTCCTGATATCGTAAGTGAGGCATCCCAACCTGCTGATCATTTCTGTTGCTAAACTCCTAATTTCTAATTATTTCATATTTATTGAAGGTTGCGAGAGTTAGTGGCGGGAACATGGAATTTTAAGTCTTAGAACTGAATCTAAAAAGCAGCTTTTCCATGTTACTGTGTGACCTTGAGCAGGTGACCACTCCGCCTGTTTCCTCATCTCCCTAAATTATTCTGATAAAAACATAATATGGATAAGCCCCTTTGCCTAGTACCTGGCACCAAGTAAATGATTCCTATGTAGAATTTGGTGATAGTGGTGACAGCATTAGGAGCAGCAGTGGTATAAATTTTTTCTTTTTCACGTAACATAAAATTTTGTCCAATTTTCTAGAGGTAGTTGAACCCAAGGCATTTAAATAAATGAATTTTTATTTAAATGAGTGTTTACTTAAATGAGTATAGTGACAGCTGCTTGGTCTCAGTGTATTTCTGGTACCCCTCAGCACTTTTCCTTCTTAGCTGGGTGATCATTAGCCATCATTCATAGACACAACAGCACATGGGAAGGATCTAAATCTATAATGAGCATCTTGTTCCAAGCCACAGCTGGGACTGCAGTACAGGAAGATGTGGCTGGATACTAGATTGAGAAAGTCCTTAAATGCTAATGAACAAGAGCTTATGTGAAAGCAGTGGGGAGCACCTGGAGATGAAACAGATCAGAAGGGCAGAGCAAACCAATGACAACAGTGTCAACTGATTGGGAAGAGAAGAATGTTACTATGATAACTAGTCTGTGGACAGCCACTGTGGGAGGAAACACCCTTGTACCCATCCAGGGCGTCAGAGTGTAGCCACATTATCACAAAGCCCAGACTGCTAGCTTGACATTCCCTTTGTCACCTAGCCCCTCTGCACTTCCATCCATATCCCCTTCATAAACTTCCAAATCAAGTGATGTGGCCCATTCACCAGTTGGTGAGCAGAAAGAGTGTGAGTTGCCCTGAATCATGACTTTCTTTGCCTCTTCTGCCCAACCCATCCCCTTTTCTTAACATGTCCCCTCCCCTTGCAACAGAAGCACAGCCCACCTGTGCTCTGCTTCCAGCCAAGTTGCCTTTGAACCTGTTCCATGTATCTCCACCTAACGGATTCTTTCCTCTCACTGATACCTAAACCCACCACTTTACACCCCTCCTCCAGTCCTGTGCTGCCTGAATCATAGTTGTTTGGTCTCAGATGCCAATGTGGTTTTCTGCCAGATGCTGAGTATGTTTACCCAGTTATGCATTTTAGATCTGAGGAAATGGCCACAGTTGCTTAACCACAGTTGGTTAGGGGACCCACTGTGAGACAGACCTGAACCAAAATTCCATTGTTCACCTGACCTCTATAAGCCCCACTCTTGACTGCTAGGCCACAGTATCATTTGGGGTCTCCTAGAATTAGTGTCAGTTCAGAGTCAGTGTCCAGCAGTCCCAGAAAGCTCTGACTATTTTCTTTTCTCCACTGCACAGCTCTTCTAGTAAAAGGCCACAGGTCCCTTTGAGGAAGGCTGAGGGAAAGATTAACAGTGTACATTTTTAGCAATGCAGCAGGGTCCTTCTGAAGAAAGGACTCTTCTATCTTTTCATTCAAAGGGTTCTCAATCTATAAGCTGCATCAAATCTGGGATTGATTGTTTTTGCTGTCATAACTTTTAATTTTTCTTGCTTTTGTTTTTGAACAGATATCCTCATGAGACCCAGCTGTGCTACCGGATGGTTTTACTACAGGTCCAATTGCTATGGATACTTCCGGAAGCTGAGAAACTGGTCTGATGCTGAGGTAAGGGATTTGACCATTTGGCTTCTCTCAAGCAAGGGGCCATCCAGAGCCCCAGGTCTCATTTGATTCAGAATGAAGAGATCCCCCTTGGCATTTTGAGGAGAAGCCACCTGGATGGTGAAATATAGAGAAGAGGGTTGCTGTGTTCAACTCATTCCATATTGTAAGCACTGATAAAGCAGATACGATATACTCAGCCCTGGATGGGCTGCAAGGACACAAGAATGAATAGGAAACAGCCCCTGCCCTCAACATAGAACAAAGGAGAATGAAAAGACCAGAAGCTTGCAGGAAAAATTAGTTGAATTCTTGAGTGAGATTTACCAGAAAGAGAGTAATATGTAGAAAGGCGTGGAACAGAGGCCTCGGAACTGCCTAAAGAAATGGAAGTGATCCCAACAAATGGGAGGTTTCATTGCTCTACACAACCCCAAAATGTACTGATGTTGTTTCATGGAGACTTTGTGTGCAGCATCCCCAAATAGCCAGTCTCAGTAAGTGGAGATTCACTGTTGTCTCTGAATGTGGTTTATCGAAGCGACTGGCTGGGGAGGCCATGGGGGTATGATGTGGCATGATCTGGTCTCAGAGGCCCTGCACATAACTTAAAAGAAATAAAGCAAGGGTGGAGCACCTACCACGTGATAGCTACTGAGGACTCTAAAAATAATCTATGGCTTTAAAAAGTACAGGATGAGTGAGGATTGTGACATTTGAACAGAAAATGCCAACACAGCATGAGCATAGATGACTTTTCGAAGATTATACCAAAAATGACTAATAAGGAAAACCCAGGGAGGTCTGCAGTAATGCAGTGCTTTCCTGAGCTGAGTCCTGAATAACCAGAGAGAGAGAGAGAGAGAGAGAGCGCACGCGCGTGCAATGGAGGGAAGGAGGGAGAGAAAGAGTGTGTGAGAGAGCATTAAGCAAAGGAATTTCCCAAACTGCAATTTTGAGTAAACTGAACCTCAGAGAGGTGAAGTGACTTGTCAAGGTCACAAGTACTAACAAAAGGCAAGACCAGGTCATCAGGCACTTTCTCTGACCCTAAATCTCTTGCCTTCACCTTGTCCTGCCTGTTCCTCACAGACCTGACTCTGTGGCATTGTTTTTTCCCGTGGTGACAGGAGTCTGCTGTGGGATTTAAGTCTTAGTTGCTTGAGGAGTAAGAGGGGGCTATGTGAGTCCCTTCTGCTTGGCACACTAAGGTTCCAAGGAGAGGGCTGTGCTTTGGAACATCAAGGCATCATTAATGGGACCTCTCCTTGTGTGCAGCTTGAGTGTCAGTCTTATGGAAACGGAGCCCACTTGGCATCTATCCTGAATCTAAAGGAAGCCAGCGTCATAGCAGAGTACATAAGTGGCTATCAAAGAACCCAGCCTGTATGGATTGGCCTGCATGATCCACAGAAGGTAACCCCAGACATGGCTCACAAATGCCTTTTGAAAAAGCCAGGAAGATAGCCCCTTTCTGGGAAATGCCTTGTGGCCCACTAATAGGGGCACAGGTAGTAGCTCTTCTGTCAGGTGCCTCTAACAGATAAAAGCCAAGACATCAGGGTCAGGAACCCAGATCTGGCCTACAGTGGAGGATATAATTTAAATAGTACCATTTTACAAACTTCTACCATTTTACAAACTTCTTGAATCTTAGAATGTGAAATTACCAGCTTTCTAGACCCTTTCAAAAAAGAAATTAGGTTGGTGTCAGTATGTGTGTGTCTGTCTGTGTGTTTGTATGTGTGTGCAGGGAGACTTATCATGAAACTCAGATTTATTACATCTTCATTAGATCTTTAATGGAAATTGAAAACTTTTTGCTGATCTTTTTCTCAGATGCTGTTATTTCTTTTCATTATCCTTGAGTTTTTTCCCACTGAACTCTGACTGTACCTTCCATCAATACTTCATTGTAAGGCATGCCATGTGAGGTCTCCGAAAGGTTGCTGAGGTCTGCAGTTTATAGATATTTTGTGGAGCTTTGGTTCTTAACTCATAGGGACACAGGAGAAAACCCCAAAGCTTTGTTTCTTGGTCACACTGCAAGAGATACCACAGACATTCATATCACATCTGTCGTGAACGCATATTTATCCTTTAGAATGTACCATAAATATCTTCCTGTTTTTTTCTCCTCTTGAATAGTATGAGAAAACCAGTAACCTTTGGTCATAGTTGCTACAAATATTTTATGCAGTTACTCATCCTTTAATGATGTTTATTTGATTATCATAAATTTTACATTTTTATCTATTCATAATTGCTGTGAAATAGAATTCTGCTCTTCAGAGATAGGATAAATATTTACATCTATTTCTAGAAGAGCTTTGTAGTTTAATGTTTTATATTTGTGACCAAGAAAAATAAGTGACAAATAAATATTTTAAAAATTGAGTAATGTCTCTTGCAGTCAAATAATGTAAATTAAGATAATATAATTTGACTTGTTAGATTGTCTAATTTTTGCTTTGTCTTGATGAATATTTTTAAGTATATTGAGAAATTGTTCTTATGCCCAGTTTGTAAGCATGTAACTTCTACAACTGAACTATTTTGAAACATACTTTTGGCAATTCATATCAATAATCTCAAAATATTCATACCCTTTAACCCATTAATTCTACTTCTGAAATTCTATCATAAGGAAATATGATAGAATATGAAACAGCTTTATGAACTATTCATAAAGTATTCAGAGCAGTTTTCTTTATAATAATTGTAATTTGGAAATAATATAAATGTCAATAGAAGAAAATAAAGGGAAATTATTGTACATTTTTCCATTAAAAATAATTGGAAAACAAGTTACAAATTGAATATATATTTTAAAGATTACAACATTGGGGAAATACTTCAAAACATTGATATGGGAAAAGTTGTTTGTTTGGTTTTTTTGTTTGTTTGTTTGTTTGATAGGACCCAAAAAGTAAAGGCAAAAATAGAGAAATAATCTCTGAAGAGTAAAGTTCTGTTTAATAGTAATTGTGAATAGATAAGAATACAAAATTTATGATAGTTAAATAATCATCAAACTAAGAAGCTTCCCTGTAGCAAAAGAAACATCAACAGAATGAAGAGACAGCCTGTAGAATGGGAGGACATATTTACAAACTATTCATCTGACAAGGGATTAGTATTCAGAATATAGGAGGAACTCAACAAACTTAACAAAAAAAATCTAATTAAAAAATGGACTAAAAATGTGAATAGGTGTTTTTCAAAGAAAGACATGCAAATGGTCGATGAGTGCTGGAAAATGTTCGACATCACAAATCATCAGGGAAATGCAAATCAAAACCACCTGTCACCTCACCTCGGTGAGAATGGACATTATCAAGTAGAACCAATAATAAAGGCGGTTAGGATCTGGGGGAAGAGGGAACCCTGGCACACTGTTGATGGGAATACAAATTAGTACAGCCATTATGGAAAACAGTATGGGGGTTCCTTTGAAATTAAAAATTGAGTTATGATGGGGCCCAGAAATCCCACTATTGGGTATTTAGCCAAAGGAAAAGAAACTATTATGTCAAGGAGATACCTGTACTCTCAAGTTTATTGCAGCACTATTCATAGTAGTCAAGTTATGGAATCAACCTAAGGATCAATAGATAAGGAAAACGTGGCCTTGTATACAATGGAATTTTATTTATTCATAAAAAAATAAAATCCTCCTGTGTGCAGCAACATAGTTAGAACTGGAGATTGCTAGGTTAAGTGAAATAAGCCAGACACAGAAAAATGCCACATCTTCTCACTCCTCTGTAGAAACTGTGAAGAATGGAGTGGAACAGTGGTCACTAGAGACAGGAAAAAGCAAGTCTTCCTGCCCTCCAGGAGAGGGAAATGATTGAAAATTGGGCGCCAAAACACAGATTAGAGGAATTTTTTTCTGTCTTTCCATAGTACAATTGGGTGACTCTTGTCTACAGCAATCCCTGATATATTTCAAAATAACTTGAAGATTATGAACATTCTGAACACATAGAGATGATTAATATTTGAAGAGATGGAAGTGCCTTTACTCTAACCGATTATTACCCATTATATATGTATGTATTTGATTATCACATTATAAGTATATACAAATATTATTTCTTTATGAGTAAACAGAGAAATGTAATGATCCATGAAAATATTCACTTCAGAAGTAAGTTTGCTGAAATAGCAGCAATTTTCTCCTCTCAGTGTTTGAGGGTAGTAACTTTTCTGTTTTTCATCCTGTACATATTCCTGTACTTCCCAGTTTTTACAGTGAAAACTACTTTAAAAATGCCTACAGGGGTTCGGGCTTGGGAAGGTAGGCTGTCTAACTTCTGTCTCCTATCATTGCAGAAGCAGCAGTGGCAGTGGATTGATGGGGCCTCATACCTGTACAGACCCTGGAGCAGCAGGTCCCTGGGTGGGAACAAGCACTGCACCGAGATGGGCTACAGGAACAGTAAGTGTACCTGCATTCTGTACCTCTTCCCAAAGCACGGCTCCTTCCCTTGATCTGTTGAGAGCAAAGATGGACATTGTCACATTTTCCCTGTCACACCAACAATTTTCTCCTACAGGACAATGGCATTGCCAAAGCAAATGCTTACCAAACTTCAGTCGTCTGTGACCACTGAATAATCTTTGCCATGCCAATATACAAGCTGTTCAACAATTTACTCTGTATTTTCTTTAGATCAATTCTTACATATTTTCTTAAATATATTTATTTTAAAATCATACTGTATACCCTGAAGGGGACACATTTCCCCCTTTGGTAAATCCAGGCTGAATCTCAGCTGCAAACTGCATGCACTCAGTCACTTGGGGTTCAGGCTTACCTTTGCTTGCTTTCATTCTTCTCTCTTTATGATACTAAGTTATATTTTCCAACCTTGATACCAAGGACCAATGATGTGGAATGGAAATTCATTGTGGGCAGGGGGGCGGGGGGGGGGCGGGTTATCCTGTATAATCTAGGAAGTTTAGCAGCATCCCTGGTCTCTCTAGTCCATAGATCCCATAAGCACCACTCTCCTTCCCAGGATGTGCCTACCAAAAAATCTCTCCAGATATTGCTAACTGTCCTCCCTGGGGTCAGATTCACTGGGCATTGAGAACCACAGCCAGTAAGTGAATGGAAGTTTTCAGTGGCAAAATAAGAACACAGAGTTTTAAAGGTGAAAGAATATGTATATTTGAGAACATCTTTGTGAGTCTAAAAGACCACCATAAGTGACACCAGACCCCGCTCTTAGCCAAAAAGTGGACTGGTGCAGGGACTGGGTCAAGTACTCAGGAACTGGGTCTAGGATAGAAAAGGGACCAGGTGCTTTGGCTTACTACTAACCGAGGGATAAAGCCCATAAGAACAACAACAAAAAAGAGTGAGGGAACTTTCTAACAACAAAGGGGGGAGGGTGAACATGAGGAGACAGACTTGAGGAAGACTCTCAGAGACAGAAAGCTGGAGAGGGGATTTTTCACTGACCATCAGAGTCCATACTACTGTACAAGGCATCTGTCAGCTCAGCTGAAAGAAACACAGTCAGGACCCATCAGCAGAAGCTACCAAAATGTGGATGCCTACCCAAATGAAGGAGGAAGCTGAGCTTTCGGCACCATCCAAACACACCACAGGCTCGCCCAGGAAGTTGTGATAAACCCATTGCTAGAGCCAACTAAGCAAAAGGTGGACATCATAGTTTTCATTGTAGTTGAAACATTCAGAGTGTTTGACGAGAAGCTCAATGACACACAAAAGATCCACTGAGGAGCATGTTAAATTATAAATTCCAGGTATTCATTTCAGATCTACAACATAAGATTCTCTGAAGCTGGAAGATGGACCAGCTTTGGGAAAGTGGTATACCAGATGCCTCCCAGAGTCCCTCGAAGACTCAGGTTTCTGAGGTTTCCACTGGTCAAAGTTCTGAAACAAAAAAGTCTTTTCCCTGTCAGCTCTTGATCAGATGAGCCAAAAAAAAAATTCCATAGTGATGTCACCTGTGTGGTAATGCTGGGAACCAAGAACCTCAGGTTCTCGGGAACATCTGGTCTGTTGCATCTCCTTCTTTCACTGTATTTACTTACCTCAACTTGACTCTTAGAGAACAGGCTCCCAGAAAGAAACCACAAGCAAGGAACCAAGGCTGAGTGAAAACCAGGTGGAAGGTAGAATTGGAAAGGACATGGTCTTCAACCCCATCAGTGTCATTTCCTATGTGGAAAATGGATTTTTGCCCCCAGATTCCCTTTCTACTTTTTAATTTTAAAATTTAAAGTGTGTAATATTAATTCCCCAACTCATAGTGACGTACATATTCTCCTCTCTCAGTGACAAGGCTCATTCCTTTTCTGATTTCTATTTAGAAAAAAAAACAACAACAGAAAAAAAAAATAGGATATTTTATTCTGTGTGTCCTTTGGTCACCCTCTGGGACCTTCTGCTTTATTCCACAGTGTAACTGTTTTGTGACTCCCTGGTGGTGTTGTGTTTCCTGACTTATCTTTGGTTCACTTTGAGACATTTAATAATGGTAACTACATTTTGCAGTTTATAAAGAAATTTCACATTCAATCTGGTTTGTGGTCAAGAGCAGGGGTTCTGTATTCTGAGTGCCCAGGTAGAATTCCAGCCTTCCCATTCCTTTGTGCCTCAGATGCCTAAAGGAAACAACAGTACCAACCATGTGAAGTGCTTCCACTGCAGTGCAGGCTGGGCTCATGACTCCTGTGCCCCAAAGTGAAGGAGTTTTATGTTTACTCCCCCTTCCCTACACTTTCCCTCCCATGATGGAGAAGGGAAGAAGAAAGAGAAAACAAATATCTCTCTAGGTGGGTGCCTGGGGTGAGCTGGCTACTCTTGGTTGCTTGAAGCTTCAGTTACAGTTTATTTATGGAATCTGTGGGTATCAACTCAAAAGCACACAGTAAGAACATCCCCCAGCTTAAGCAGCACCCAAAGCATTTATGCTCCAAACCAGACTCAACCAGACCAGACCCCCTTGTAAATTCCATGCTAGTGATCTCATGGCACCATCTTTTTGCCCTGCACTGTGAAAATGCCCAATAAGCCTGCCATCCCCATTGCATTTACACTGTGTGTCTCCAACTTTGGGTTCCATGGATGTGAACGTGGGCAGTCCCTTCTCTGTGCTTCCTGAGATCTTGGAATGGGAGAGGGAATGGAGCAACATCCCTCCCTCCTAGGCTTTCTCACACCCATGAAACACACTGCCAACAAGATCATGTCTGCTGGCCACAGCCCAAGCAGACACCAAATTGAGGAAAGATGCATCACTCTGTAGCAGAACACCCTGGGATGACAGGGGACTCTGAAGAACTTGATTTGGGGGGAGTGAAATAGTTGAGCCTCTCTTCAAAAACATCTCAAGTCCTTCAAAAGGCTACCCACTCCTGGCTCCATTCATCTTTATAAATGGGTAGCCTGGTGGGATGTGACTGGCTTCATCAACTTCCAGTCCTTTGAGAAGAAGCTTCTTACAGATCAACTATGGACTTTAAGAAGGAGCACCCCCAAGTCCTCACTGTACCCTTTGTCAAATATGAGACATTTTCAGTAGATTAATGTCAAGCCTTGCCTTCCTCCAAAAGGGAGCTTTTGCAAGTGCGTGTAACCTTTAAATGGTTCTTCTTTCCGTTAGTATTTGCATTAGTAAGGGATCTCCAGAGAAACACAAATAAAAGGATGTATGTATATAGAGAGATTTATTTAAAGGAAGTGGCACATGCAATTGTGAGGACTGGTCAGTCTGAAGCATGCAGGGCAGGTTGGCAGACTGAAAATTCCTGCAAGAGTCAACGCTTCATTCTCAAGCCTAATGACAGTCCAGAGGCAGAATTCCTTTTGCTTTAGGGGACCTTAGTCTTTCTTCTTAAAACCTTCAACTTATTAGACAAGGTTCACCTACATTATGGAGGGTAACTTGCTTTACTCAAAGTCTACTAATTTAAATGTCCATTGTAACTAAAAAAAAAAATACTGTCACCACAGCATCTAGACTGCTAGACAACTAGCAAACTGCTAGACATCTGGACCAAAAAACTGGACCTCATAGCCCGGCCAAGTTGATACATAAAATAGACATAATTAACCAGGTGCAGTGGCATATGCCTATAATCCCAGTGGCTTGGGGGACTGAGGCAGGAAGATCACAAGTTCAAAGCCAGTCTCAACAACTTAATGAAACCCTGTCTATAAATAAAATGCAAAAAGGGGGGGGGGGGGGGCTTGGGAATGAGGCTGTTTGGTTAAGTGCTCTGGTACCAAAAATACAAAAACAGAAAAATAGCCATCACTGAGCTTTCCCCATGACTAAAAGCAAAACAACAAGACAACATGGGTAAGCTCAGTACTGAACTGGATTGATGATTGATTTAAATGCCTGTTTATTCTCTTACAGACTTTGTAACTTGGAACAAAAATGAATGCAGCAAGCGCCAACACTTCTTGTGCAAGTACCGACCATAGAGCAAGAATCAAGATTCTGCGAGCCCTTGCACAAACTTCTTGCTCTTCCTTCTCTGCCCTGCTGTCGAAATCTGATCATTGTCTCAGACAGTAGACATAGCCACTAAGGTGGATAAGGTCTCTAGTGCACGGATTTTATTACGCCTAGAGACAGAGATCTCAGGATTGGTATGCTAGTGGCTTCTAGCACTAAATGCTCACCCCACAATCTCTTTCCATTGTACTCTTTTTTCCTCCTCCCCTCTCTCTGATTGTCTCAAGCAGGCTAGGGGTGTGCATCCCCAACTGAGGAAACAGCTAGGTCTTTGGCTGTAAGTGTAAAGATTCAAAGACAGCAGAAAGACAAGAAGGAGCTTCTACCCAATTCAGCTTCTCCACCCTCTCCATAGCTCATGCCCACTCCATCAGCCACTCGCATTTTCTTCCTTTTACCGTGGAAACATTCATCACTAGAGTCCCTGGTAGACTGAGCTGGGCTATGAATTCTTTTAATAAATAGTTATATATATAGGAGGATTCTGTGTTCCAATCCAGTGAGTGGAAAGGTAATATTAGACTCAGAAATACTCCTAAGCATTTCTTCATTTTCCTCCTTTGAGTCTCTGCCTCTCACCTGCTCAGCAGTAGCCCTGGCTGGAATAGGGGAGAAAAGGAGGTGACATGCCTGCCAACCGCAGAACAGGGATGAGTGGTTGGGGGGGGTCGTTGGATTATGCGTACTTCAGATCTGGGAGCTGGGAAGACAATCACAGATAGTGCAGCCTAGTGGGCCGAGGAGTCACCTACATGACCTTTCTCAATTCTCTTTTGCTTTGACAGTTGAAATTGTTGTGTGGTTACTTCAATTATGAGGAAATAATTGTACCCTCAAACAGACTACGTCCCCTAGATCATAAATCTGCATAGCAATCTAAGAAGAAATAAAAAGGACTTGATTATAGAAAGTTTTTCTTTGGCAGGATCACATTCCTATTTCTTAGAGGCAAAAGCAATGGGAAGGTCTTGGAGCCCCACCTTGCAGTCAGGCTGGGAGAAGGCAGCTGCTTCTTCCACTGGCACAGCAGCCAGTAAACATGCAGACTCTGCTACCCTAATTTGAAAACACTCCTTATCACCTCAGCAGTCCAAGACCACCCGCTGAGTGCTGGCTGAAAGAAGGGTTCAGGGAAGAAAGGACCATACTCTTCCTTGTCAAAGAAGAAAACATCAAAAGCAATGAATTATTCCTCTGAAGCATTAGAAAGGATTGTCCATATAAAAGATAAATCTGTTAATAGTGAGATTTCAGATGAGATGATAGGCAAGTGGCAAAGGGTCATCTTTTGGAAGAATAGAGTTAGTTTTGGCAAAATAGCACTACCAGTTCCTAAAAGGTCCCGAGTAGGTTGCCGCTGGGGAAAGAAAAGTACCAGATTCTTGGATAAAGAAAATAGATAAATCAGATTGCCAGACTGATGTGAGCCAGAGAAGGCTGCTGAGTTAAATGCCAAATATGTCAAGGATACATGGATGAAAATATCCCCTCAAAGTGGGTCTCATTTTTTTTTCTAAGACAAATACCAAGAGATAAAAGAAAATATGGCCCACCTTCCCTTCTTAATTCATTTACATTTCCAGGAGGAATAATGCTTCATGATAGTAAAAGTAAGGATGAGCAACATGAAAAGCCAAAAAATAATAGACAGTAGATACATCAAAATAAAGTAAAATCTGTCATTCTGTAAATATACTAAAAATATTTAAAATACATTTTACACCAATGAAAACTCAAAACCCAAGAAAGCTAATAAAATAAAATTGAAAAAGAAATATTTTAAAGTAATTCCAATTGAAAAGCATGGCCACCTTAACAGTCTTGGTGATGTAATAATAATACAGCACTCTTCTGGAATTGCTGAAATGCCAAAGATCTGCATGTACACATTGGGATCCTCATGACATTGCTAAGAATTGACAAGTAGTCACCTTTCTTACTACAAGGAGGCTTGGGCTGGAGGTATAGCTCAGTGGTAGAACATTTGCCTAGAATATGTGAGGCCCTGGGTTCAATCCCTAGTACCACAAAAAAAGAAAAAGAGAAAGAGCACTAGGCTAGTCCATGGTTAACTCTAGAACTGTGATGATTTTCACGTATGCATTTGAATTTCAGTTATCCTTAGTGATTCACTGAGTAATTACATCATTCAGCAAAACTTTATTTAATACAAATTGTGTACAAGAACTTGTTTTCGGGGCTGAGAATCCAGCACTGAACAAACATCACTGAACAAACAAAACATGGAGCATGCATTTCAGCAGGAGTGGGGAGTAGAAGCAGACAAGTACTAAACTAAATAAAAAATACAGTATGAGAAGATGGAAGGTTCTGTAGTGAAAATATAAGGCCAAGAAGGGTGCAGGAAATAGAAATGTGTTGGGGTGTGTATGGAATAGCTTATGACAACCAAATGAGAAGAGAATTTATTTGTTTATGCTATTTCACATTCTATAAATAGATGGGAGATTCAGGTATAACTTGACCAATGGCTCAATAGAATCACCAGGATAGGTTTTCTTTTTTGTTTTTCAAAGAAAGTAAAATTTTGGGTGGGGGGGCTAATTAGGATTGTAAATGGAAAAAAACAGATTCAAGTAGTTTGAAAATGTGCTGAGGTTTCATAAAATAGCAGATGTATATATAGCTTTAAACCACAGGAGCATTGGAAATTACATCTCTTAAATGTTTTTTTTTTTTCCTGGTGCATTATAATTATACATAATAGTGGGATGCATTGTGACATATTTTACATGCACATAACATAATTTGGCCAATTCCATTCCCCAGTACCTCTCCTTTCCTTCACCTCCTCCCTTCCCTGGTCTGTTTCCTCTATTCAACTAGTTTTCCTTCTGTTTTCAAAAGATTCCTTCATACCCTCTTCCCTCTTTGTTCTCCCTAGCTTCCACATAATGAGAAAAAACATACAACACCCAACTTTCTGAGTCTGGTTACTTTTTAAAAATTTTATTTTTATTTACTTATATGTTTTTTATTCAAATTTGTTATACATGACAGCAGAATGCATTACAATTCATATTAATATAGACAGCACAAATTTTCATATCTCTGGTTGTGTACAAAGTATATTCACACCATTTGTGTCTTCATACATGTGCTTAGAGTAATGCTGTCCATCTCATTCTACCATCTTTTTTACTCCCATGCCTCCTTCCTTCCCCTCCCACCCCTCTGCCCTATCTAGAGTTCGTCTGGCTACTTTTTCTTAACATAATGCTGTTGTTCAAGGTTAAGGTTTTCTCTGTTCATTTTTTGGTCATTTTTGCTGGGAATTAGCTTCATTATCAGGCTCCATCTAGTTGCAAGATGGCTATAGCAGCTCCAGCACTCATCCCTACCAGAAGAGAGGTCCTCATCCCTCACACAAAAGCCTCCAAATGAAGTCTCATTAGCCAGGAATAGCCTGACCTGAGTTATATATCATTCCCCCAAACCAATCACCACAGCCAGGAGGATAGAATGTGATGATTAAGTTGGCCAAGTTATACCACATGTAACTCCTCTACAGCTCAGGAATTTACTCCGCTTTCCTGGAAAGAGAGGACCACTCCTAGCCCACATGATGACTTGGTAGAAATTGAAAAGGGATCACTCCTTATTTTAATGGGAAAAAACAAACCCATGGGCTCATAGGACCAAAGCAGACTGGATTTTAGCCACCATTTGCCCTCTTAGCTGTGTATCCTTGTATTGTGCACAAACTCCACAGCCCTATTCTGGGACTTTGCTGACATACATGGGCTGAGAGTGGGTCGAAGTGATTCTTTACCCAAATAGCCAAGAGTCTTTTGAGAAATTCTATCCTAGGTTTCCACTACAAGACCTGAGAGACTTGGGAGTCTAAACTAAAACTGGAGAAGCACCTGATGTGAGAAAGAGAAAATTCAGGTAGGTGTTATTTCATGAGATGGGTCCAGTTACGTAAGATTCCCATCTCAACCCATGGCAATGAATTACAGTAAGAACAGAGGATCTGTCTGGATCTGTCTGACATTCCCAAACTGGTTGTGTGACATAGAGCTTCATTTCTCAATATTTGTCTTCTTTTCTCAGGGATTTGTGCATTAAATTAGTTAAGATATGAGAAGAGTTTGGAATGAGGACAAACATTATTGTCCTCTATGGAAGTCACAGGAGCAGTCATAATTAGCTGCTAGACCACAGTAGCTGCCAAACTATAATCTAGCCCCCTCTACTGGAGTATGGGAGGACTGCAACAGGAAAACTGTGGGTTCCCTCAGGTTCTGTGGACGGAGGGGGCAGTATAGACACAAGATGGCCAAGAAAGGGCAGACTGAGCATTATCTCAAAAGTACAATGAGCACTTCCACCAGATTTATTTATGTGAAGTCTTTGTAGCCATTGAATCAATAAGTACAAAGTAACCTGATCACATCAAGACAGTCACAAACCATTGATTTTTAGATTAAAAATGGGTGAAAATTTGTGTGTGAACTCAGGTGACATTTCTTAGGACACAAAAAACACAAGGCATAAAAGAAAAAAAAAACATTGATAAATTTGGCTTCGAAATGTAAATCTTTGCTCTTAAAATACACTGTAAAAAATCTGAAAGACAAGCTGGAGAATGGGTGGAAACAGTTGTACCACACATGTCTGGTAAAGGAATGTGACCAACAAGGGAAAACAAAAACAAAAACAAAAAAAACTTCAGTTTTAAATCTATCTATTGACAAAAGCCCACCCTGATTATGTTGCGTACCTCTCATCCTCATCCCTTGTCAGAATAATTGTTTTGTTTTTATTAGTGCATTACAGTTACACATAATTTGGGGGATTGTTTTGGCACAATCATATCTGCATGGGATAAAATTTGTTCTACATCAATCCTCAGGACTTCCCTCATCAGAACTCATTATTTTCCATCCAAGCCCTGCCCTCCTGTGTACACTCTAGATAGGAGTTACTTCCTGAGAAGAGCCCGCTTAGGTAAGACAGGTAAGCCAGGTAAGCCAGGTAGGCTTAGGTAAGCCAGGGCCTACTGCAGTTTATTACAGTAGGAGGAGCAAAGGGTTTGGAGTTAAGCTGTTCTGGATCTGACAGCCCCAGACTAGCTGAGTGACCCTGTACCTACTTTCTTAACCAAAATACCAAGGCACTTAACCCTGGCAACTTCTCAAAGAGCCCCCGTGAAGTGAAGTGAGAAACCCGTGGATTAATCACTCTTCCTCCTTTAAAACACATCATGACTTATAGCGGAAATCCCCAGAACTCCTCCAACTGCTATTGGCGATGAAGTGTCCCTCCACCTCTAGGCACCTATCCTGCTTCTGCTAGCCTCTTTCTCCTAGCTGCTAGAGCACACGGCCTCTGCCTATTTAATTGCCTTTTCTGATATATGACTCTTTCCCAAACCTCAGTTTCATTATCTGTAAAATGAGGTCCTTGATCTAAACTCCAGCACTTACAGGGTCTTAGGTGTGAATAAGTGCAGTGCTCTGGTGTCAGGTAATTAGGATTGGGAAGCTAGCATTAAAATTTATTTCTTTCAACTAGGTGTGATCCAAACAAAGTGGGTGTGTAGCACTTTGCCCCGAGGGTAAGTTGATAACCCTGGAATGAACAATCCCTCCATCTCCAATGCTCTCTTGTTCATTTGTATCATGAACATGTCATAGTATTCCCTATCCAGGATCAGTCTCTGAAGTCATCGGGAACTTTTATAAAAGTAACCGTGACCATAAAATAAAAGAACATACACCTTAATGAAGGATTGATATGTTTTATTAAAGTCAGTCAATCCGGGCTATGTTGCAAACAACACAGCACAGGTGAACAGATTATGAAAGTAGAAGTTTATGACCAGGCTTAAGGCCCTACCCTGCAGCCTGAGGGCCCCATGCAGGCAATTGGAAAGGAAGATTTAGGGATAAAGTTCAGGCAAAGAGGAAGCTGAGGTGGAAGCCTAGATTTGAGAGTATTGCTTTGAATTTAAGGCTGTTTAAGATTCTAGAATATAGTGCTACACCACAGTAAATACATAGTAAATACCTGATTGATTGCATCTAATTAAAACCATTATTGCTTCAAAAATTTCTGAGGATCACACTTAGACAAGGGACAGGTCTAGAATCTAATAACCTAGAATGGTATGTTATAGGCAATGCATAGATTTTCTTTGAAACACAATTTTTTTCTACATTAATAATTAAAATGAAATCATCACAACACCTATGAGTAATTATTGCAAAAGAAAAGAGGAAGGCTGGGGATATAATTCAGTTGATAGAGTGTTTGTCCTGCATGCACAAAGCCCTGGATTCAATCCCCAGCACCACAAAAAAAAAAAAAAAAAAAAAAGTGAAGAAGAGATTATTAACCTAGAAGATAAAAAAAAAAAAAAAAAAATCTATCCCAAGAGGAATTGCTTAAGGAGGAAACAAGGAGAAATCAGAAAAATAATTCCACATTTATTCAAATAAATTACAGATAATATGGTAAGCACTCCATGACTAACTCTCCAAAAGAAATGGAAAGAGAAATACAAGAGAATTCTAGGAAAAAAAGAAAGAAAGAAAGTGCTATAGTTTGGTCCTTAAATGTTCCCCAAAGGCTCATGTGTTTGGAAGCTTGATCCTTAGTGTGATCCTTTTTGGAAGATGATATAACATTTAAAAGGTGAGGCCTAGTGGGAAATCTTCAGTTTATTGAGGGTATGCCTTCCAAGGGGATTATGGGTCCTCAGTCTCTTCTTCTTTCTCTTTTCTTTTTGCTACCCAACCATGAGGTAAACAGTTTTACCCTGCCTTATGCTCCTACCATGATATGCCACCAAAGGCTCAAAGCTTTGGGGGTTCAATCAATCATGCACTAAAACCTCTAAAACTGTGAATCAAAGTAAACCTTTTCTCTTTGTAAATTTTTTTTCTTAAATATTTGTTATAGTAATGGAAAGTTGACTCACACAGAATGAATGCAGCACTAAGATGAGAGCTAGAATAGCAACGATTAAAAGGAGAAAAATATTTCTAAGAAAATGACGTAGCATGGTGACTTGGCTGGAGGAAATCACATAAAGAAAAGAAAAATATCCTCACATATTTAAGTGTTAGAGAAAAGGTGACAGGTATGGAAAACATAAAAGAATAAATGTGTGATTTTTTTGTTCCTAAAGAAGAGACCAGAACATACAGAACAGAAAAAAAAATTTCAAAGATAAAGTATAAGAAAATCTGAACTCCAGAATAGAATCTGCTCACTGAAAAGACACAAATGTTCCCTTGAAAAGATGATCCAATTTTTACTTCTCAGATCTGAGGATTAAAAAAAAAATCCCAGTGGATATGCAGGCAAAAATAAAGTCAAATGTATAAAATATATTGCTAATCTCCAACTTCTTGACAGCAATGCTCAATGTCAAAATTCAGTGAAGTAAAAATAATGTCCAGACATTCAGGAGGCGAAGTCAGCAGGATCACTTGAGCCCAGGAGTTGGAGTCCAGTCTGGGCAAGGTAGTGAGACCCTATATCAAAAAAATCAGTGAAGTAACACTTAAAAACTTGTGAAGGACAGAAATATAGCCAATAGTTGTATACACAAAGTAAAAAGGTACTAAACACTGAAGCATGCAAGATCTCAGGAGATCCAGACCCTATGAGCCTCTTTCCTGGAAAGAATATCCAGTGATGAAATATAAACAATCAAAAGAGAAAACAAAATAAAGAGCTCAGCAATGGAAAAAACATAATTCAAAATAACAGTGGTGATTAATTAAAATCAAGATTGTCACTCTTGATACTCGTTGACTCCATAAAACTAGGACTGAGCAACTATGTGAATTATGGTAATGGAATGGTATGCAAGTGTTTTTAACCTCAACAACATGAAAAACATTAATATAATATTAGAAATATGAAGGGGAAGAAATGAAGTACAAATGTATGAATTATCTCATTTTTTTTTTAGTAAGGAGCTAATAGGTACTCTCTAGAATTGAAATGTGCATTTCTTACAATAAAAGTTGTTAGGGTTCTCAAGATTGTTTTTAAATGATTCTTCAGATAGTAATATTTTCTATCAGAAAGAACATTTATTCAAACTTGAATTCCTTTAATTTCACTGCGCAGTTATTTCTTTTCTATAAAATCCAAACTTGACACTTTTGTTTAAAATGTTGTATCTGGTATAATCTCATATCTGTAAAATTATTTCCCTCCCCTTCCATTTGCATGTATGTAGAGAGATATTTAAAACCATGCTCATCATTAGCAATGTTTATTTTTGCAGTAGTGGGATTGAAGTACACTTTTAAAAATTTACTTTCTTTGTATTTTTTTTAGAATTCATTTTTATGACATGCTCATCTTTTTTTCCTAAAAAGGTAAAGCTTTTGGACTTTTATTTTAAAACATTTTAAAACTTGAATTATGTTCAGATTTTATAGAGAGAAAGAATTTTGTAGATCTCCAGTATATGAGAAAATCATCTTCTTATGTTAAAAATAGACAATCATGAAACTAAGAAATATATCCTTGAAGCTTGTGGCTCTTATAAAACCAAAAAATGACATAGTAAGTAGAAATAAACTACATTTCTAGTAAATTTCAAACTCACATCAATTTGACTTAGAGGATGTGAGTTTGCTGTAACTAAACTTGGCTTATGAAAGGAGCCTGGAATGTCTTGCTGTGGTTCAGGTTCTCTTGGAGTTCAACAATCACTCTGGCTCAAACATCAGTTTATTTTTCTCTATCCAGACCACGTGGGGTTTTCATTCTCCATGACCTCTACATCACGACACTTGGGAAGTGAGCTCATAATTCAAGTAGGTACATCACTTGGCGCCAGGGAATCTTATCATAAATGCAAAACAGCATGAAAATCTCTGGAAATTACTCAGAAAGTAATCAAAGTAACCAAAGTAATCTAGAAATTTCCTTTGTTTTCCCCCACACATTATCAGCAAAATGAAAATAGACTTAAAAAAGGGCAGAGGGGGCACATTGGGAGACAATGCACAACTTTGTTACATTGAGTAGCATGATGGTTTTCTTTAAACACATCAAGTTGTACATATAAAAAATATATAGTATTTTATGTCAATAATACCTCAAGCACTTTTTAAGTATAATTTTTAAAGATTATTTTTCCCCAGAAAATTGGCAGCAAACACAAAATATTCCTACAGAACACAAGGTTTTGCAAAACACCATTTGGTGTTTTAGGTTCGGAAGACAAGTCTCCATAATTCTCTTCTTTCATGTCCATAGACAAGGAAAAAGAATGAATTTTGTAGTCAAACATACTTGGGTCCCAATCTCAGCTTTACCAACTCATGTCTGTGTGACTTTAAACAATCTTTCCTATCTGGAAAATGCAAAAATATATGACTTTGTAAGGGGTCATCAAATAGATTTAATGAAATTGTTTGTCAAGGCAGGTATTCAATGGGAACACGGTGACACCAACTGTGCCAGTTCAAGAGAACAAATCTGAAGGCTGTCCTCAATGGTATGCTGCTCCAGGCAGTCTTTGTTCTAGGATAAGAATTTAACAGAAAGTTCTGAGACTTGATTAAAATTCCTGAGTCTCATTATGAAAAGTTGTTGCAGGAAAGAAGTGACTCTGCATCAGCAGCTCCAGTGCAGGGATAGTAGCTGTGCTCCAGAGAGTGGAGAATGGCCTCAGCCCAGCTTGTGACTGAGTCAGCCAGCTCCAGGAAAGTCGCTCTCTCAACACAGTGGTTGGGCTTTGGGTTCCTGGTAGAGCATGAGTAGGGAACCTGAGAGAGTGGTGAGCTTAGAGCCCACCCACGAGCCACCCTTGGCCAAGTCGCCTTCCCCAGAGGTGAACCCAATACGTCAACTGAATATGCCTAGCCATCCTCTTATAGGCTGAACAATAGTGAGACCAAGAGCAATGGCAGCAATCATCCAGAATTTAGCAGAGAGCTGCCCTGGGAAGGATTCACATGCAGGGGTGATGTGGAGGCTCAGAACTACTGCACATCTGGGAAAAAAACCTGTGGACTGTGATGAGATGGAGTTTAAAGGAACCTACTGGGAGACCATTTTAAAGTGGGACAAATATAAAATGGTTTGCAAAATCATTCACAGAAAAGGCTACTAAAACTTTATTAGGATATTTGTTTATTTATTTATTTTGATTTCTGGTGTGGTAATAGAGGTGAAAAATAACTAGAAGATGACTTTTTAAGATCCTAACTTCATCCATTTTTTTTTTAAAGATGGATCCTCTTCTTGGGACATGAATACATATAATTGTGGCCTGAGTTGCAAAAGCATGCCTTTTGCCCAAACTGGGGACAACCAACAGACATGGGAGCTGGCAGGTGGACAGACAGGATAAAAATTCACTCAGCTGAATGGAAATGCTGAGATGATAAGAAGAATGACCCCATCATCCCACCAACCCCCAGGAAAGAAATCCTTGCAACTTGACTGGAAAGAGCGCTGAAATGTTAGAGAAAGCAGATATCAGGGAGAAGTAGAAGAGACAAACACAGTTCAGCCTCCGCAGCTGGAGGGCAGTTTTTGGAAACCCATCATGCAGAGCTGCCAAATAATTCTGTTAAACTTCTCATAGCTGAGATGAGAACCTCTCTGCCTTACAGTATTTTGGAGGATTGCCTGAATTCATGATATAAATCTTTGACATACATGTTCAGTAAGGAAAGAAATTCATGTCCTCTATTCCAACACAGCTGACTTTTGCAGTGAGAACCTGGAACCAGATCTTGTGAACCTTGACCTGGTCATGTCAATGGGAAAATCGGGCTCTGCTGGATCAAGCCCTCCAGAAGGAATTTATGGAGGCATTATCGAAGAAACTTGCCTTCACCAGAGAATTGTTGGGCCATCTGAATATTCACTTTTAGTGAAAACAATTCAAGAGGAATAAGAAAGCACAGCAGTATTGGCTGTCCTCAGATGATAAAAATCAGACTAAAGTGGAACTGGAGATGCCTTTGATGCCAGATCCTTGCCAGCAAGGTCCTAGGGAGTAAGGAGAAATAAGTCCTCATCTCTGGTCCAAAGGTTGCATGGAGAATTATATCGTTGTTAACAAATTACCACCAATTTATAGTGATTTCATTAGCTTCACATTTATTAATCTCAGGATTTCTGTGGGTCCAGAACCCACAGAAATGGCTTGCCTGGGTCCTCTTGCTCGAGGTCTCATGAGGCTGCAACCATGGTGTTAGCAGGGCTGCGTTCTCATCTGGAGCTTTGACACAAAAAGAATCCACTTCCAGAATTACTCTGGTTGTTGCCAGAATTTCTTTCCTTGTGGTTGCAGGCTTGAGGTCCCTGTTTTCTTGCTGGAGATCAGACCCAACTTCTAGAGGACAACGGCAGTTTTGTCCTATGATCTTCTCAGGTGTCTCAAACATGGCAGTCTGCTTCTTTCCAAGCAGCAGTAGTCTTTCCCTGGTCTACTATATGGAACGTAATCCTAGGAGTGACCAGCTTATCAATTCTGCCATATTCAATTGGATAGAAGGAAGTCACAAGTTCCATACATACATACATACTCAGGGGAGGATTTATGCAAAGGCCATGACTCCTTGGGAGTCACCTCAGGGGATATCTGTCACACACTAATATACTTTATTGTATGTGTGTGTGTGTGTGTGTGTGCACATTGGCATGTGTGTGTTATAGGTGAGGTAGTTCACCACTTTTGTTTCTAGTTCCCAGATTTGATTCGGACTCTGTAACAGAGAGGTTCAAGGGGAGCAGTTCTATTTGGGAGATGATCTAGGAGACATCTTCAAGGGATATAGGGGGTTGGAGAATTGAGATCGGGAAAGAAGGGCAACCCATAAAGGATTTCAACAAATTACAAATGATGGGCAACTTGAGCTTGAATTCCTCTGGGGAGCTCAGGAGCCCACATAATACAAGTTCCCTAGAGTATTATCCAAGGGCAAAGGAGCGGAGGTATTCACTGGCTTTTTGACTTTTTATTGAGGCAGGACTGAGAGGATCCAAAGCCCAGACAGATACTTCACACTCATGTCATAGATGTTATCACTAGACATGCACCCTTCATGCACCCTTTGGACTTAATGTCTAACTTCCCTGAGAGAAGGAAAGGAGGGAGCAGGAGGAAGTTTGGACTATAAATTAGTGGAATCTTGTCTAATCCATACCCTGAGGAGAGGATTCGTGAATCCAAATTATGAATGTTTGCAAACGTGCTTTTCAGGTGAGGATGTGATGAGATGAAGAACATTTTGTTCATGAAAACTATGAAAAAGCATAGGACAGAAGGTCAGGCAAGGTTGTTGTCTAAGAGACAATCAGAAGACCAGCCCCCTCTGGGGAGCTACACAGGACAGGGCTGGTGGTGTGTGTGTAGCAGGAGCAGAGAAGCCAGAGAAGGCTTCTGAGTACAAGGTAGGAGAGATGCTCAGGGAGCTCGGGAGGGACTTTAGGAAGGGCAATAATGTCTGATAAAGTTTCTTTGATTTTTTTTTTGTGTGTGTGTGTGGGGGGAGGGTTACACTGGGCACTTGACCACTGAGCCACATCCCCAGCCCTAGTTTGTATTTTATTTAGAGACAGTGTCTCACTGAGTTGCTTAGCGCCTCCCTTTTGTCCAGGCTGGCTTTCAACTCACCATCCTCCTGCCTCAGCCTCCTGAGCCTCTTGGTATTACAGGCATGTGCCACCACGCCTGGCTTTTTGACTTTTTATTGAGGTATATAATATACAAACAAAAGTGCAATTGTACAAAAAAATTCACCCCTGGTACATTTTCACCAATAGAACACACCCATAGAATTAGAGCCCTAGAAGCTGTCCTCTTGTCCTCTTGCACTCAGGACCCCTCCCATAGGGTAACCAGCATTGTGGCTTAGAACAACATGGGTTAGTTTTGCCTGTTCTGTATTCCACGTAGAACCATAGAGTAGGTGTTTGTTTTTGCCCAACTTCTTTGACTCAGTGTTGTTTGTGAGATCACCCATGCTGTTGTGCAATTGTACATCACTCACTCTCAGGCTGTGTAGCAATTCCATTCTGCACTTACACTTATTTTGCTTGTTCATTTTACAGATGATGGGTATTGGGGTCATTTCTTAGCGGTATTTTAGTTTGTTTACTATGGGCATGCAATAGTTTTCTTCTCTGTCTCAGTGCAGCATCTTTCTTTAAAGATGTGATATGTGAGGGAGTTCTGCAAGGGAATGTGAAGCAGTGTCAAGTCCAGTCCTGGGTTGGTGTGGGACAGAAGAGAAGCCATGTGAAAACCAGCCACATCAGGTTGAAATTTTTTGTTCTAATGTTTTTAAGTTACTTATTAGATGGCTTTCAACAAAAGTGCATTGAATCTTAGGATGACAGGAAGTGGGCAGATCTGGAGAAAGTCTGGTGGATGTCTTGTGGTTTTTCTTCTTTGTTTCTCTTTTTGAGAAACTCTGCACAGTCTGTAGCTGCTGATTATAAAATCTCACTTATTTCTCAATAGAATGGACATTTTTTCTTTTTTAACAGATCCTGCCTCTGGATTTATTTGTACAAAAGCACAGGAGGACACCAGTCCTATGTAGACAGGGGCCCAGGGGTCACACCAGTCCTTCTGTCCTCACATTCACAGACAGAGGCTTTTATCATGGAGCCTTTCAGGGACCTGGGCACCCTTGGGGGCCTGGGAACCTTTGGAGCTGGAGCCAGAGCTGATACTGGAGCTGGAGTTACAGCCTGAGGCTTGGCTTGGACTTGGGCTTGGGCTTTGGCCTTTAGCCGGCAGAGTCTATAACCCCTGGCCATGTGGGCACAAGCACACTTCCCAAGCTTAAGGTGGGCAAGGAAGGCAAGGCGATGGAGCTTTCTGCTGGTACCCTTTGTTATCTTGGGCTTAATCTCCTTGGGCTTTACCAGGGTATGTGCACGCATCACCTTGGTTTGCCTGCATCTTTTTCAGGGCTTTCTTGTTATGCTTCTTAGCAAAACGTATATTTCTCAGGAACTTGGGGTCTACCCCCTTAGGAGCGGTGGTACACACCTGTAATCCCAACAGCTTGTGGCGGAGGGGAGGGTGCAGGGGGACTTAGGCAGGAGTGCAAAACCAGCCTCAGCAACAGTGAGGCACTAAGCAGCTCAGTGAGAAATTGTCTCTAAATAAAATATAAACTAGGGCTGGGGAGGTGGCTCAGTGGTCGAGTGCCCCTAAATTCAATCCCCAATACTCTCCCTCCCCAAAATTTTATATCTTTGTGATCAGGGTTTCTTGATGCCATTTCTGTGCCATTTGGGGACTGGTTGTGTGTGGTGTGGTTCTTGGACTTGGCCATGTCTGCACCGGAAGCTGCTTCCTTCCCAGGGATTTGAATATTTAGAATCAAAATGTGTTTGGAACTGTGTTACCTAATGTGCACCCTAAACAGATGGTTCTTGAACCCTGTTTCTACAATTCCCTTTGGGTCCCTGGCTCCTACCCTTCCTAAGTCATGAACAGCCCTTTCTTCTAGTCTGCTTAGAGTTTAATTTGCCACCAAAGACCTGAATGGTTAAAGCATCTCTGACCAAAAACCTCCCCCACCACACCCAGCCTGAAACCTTTTGAAATTCCCATATTAGTGATTCCTTAAGGAAGTGACACAGTGAAAATCAATGAAATATGAAAAATCAGCTGTCATATGCAAGCACTGAGAAAGGGAACTCTGTTAAGCTAAAATCAATTACTAAGTCATGAGTTGTCAAAGCTTTATCATCTTTCATTTAGGGCCATGGAGGAATAGAGAGTGGAAGGAGATGCAGAAGACAAACACCCTTAACATCACAGCTTGCCTTAGTTCTCTGTAACTCCTGGCAGGTGGTCATGAGTGTGATCTCCTATCCAGAATAAATGGCTCAGGAAGAGCATTTTCTGGCTTTGCTCGATTCTGGTGGATGCTCATGTGCAGCAGGTTTGGAATCCAAAGAGTTAACATGACTTCTTATAATAACATTGGGTGGGATATTGCTCTGTGCTTTCTATTGCTCATTTTATGTAACAGTTTTCCTGAATTTTTGGAAGGTGGTATGATTTAAAGTAGCTGTTGGAAGTTTTGCAGAGCAGAGCTCCTTCTTCTTTTTGTTTTTGTAGAGTATTCAAAATACAGTGGATGGTTCTCTGTGATTTCCTGGCTCTGTTCCATCCCTCTGAGATTTCCTGGCTCTGGCCCATTTCTTTTTCCTTCTCTGTTTCATTCCCCAATAAGTAGAAAAGAAGGTTGAGATTCCTTTCCTTTGTTGCGGTTGTCCTTATTCTGCTTTTTCGTCCTTCACTCTCCGTGGTTTCTGTGGCCAGTCATGGAAGAAAGCCCTGGTTCTTTCCATTGTTCACAGTGGGCTCCCACTTTACAAGAATCGATTGTATACAGCTCTTTCCAACTTTATGTTCATGTTGATAGCTGGCAGTTTACTATGATGACAGTGTTTACTCCATAGAAATCAGCCAATGCTACCAATCAGACTATTAAACAATAACCCGCACACCAGGTGGTGGTGCTGTTCCAGTCTGCAGGGCGTGGAGCGTCATTAGCACTGGGTGGGTCAGATCACTCCTGTTGGGGCTGCAGCTCCTCAGTGTGTCTCTCCAGTGGGCTCTCATGGGCTCTTGAGAGGTTCTCCAGTTCTCAGATGCCTCAGACATACCATAGTGTCCTGTGCTTTCTCCCTCACAGATGCCACCGCAGCTTTCGTGGCTGTTGGTTTATGCTCACCCACTTGCATTTGGGGGATCATGGGGATATGCTGTCAATCACATTATTGCAAACATTTTTGAAATTCTGACATTCCTCTATTTATTTCTAAATGGGGATTCAAAGATTCAAAAAATGATGCTGCGGTCATCTTCCCAGAATCTATTAGTTGGATAACTTCTCAGATTCATTCCAGTTCTGAAATCAACTGGGTTCAGATCACTGAAATCTCTTTTGTCAAATAGTGACTTGGACTTAGAGCTATCATTGGCCTCCCCTGTGGCCCCTGCAGGCCTCCCGGGGGCAAGGACTAAAGTACTACTGGCCTGTTAGAGGAAAGGTCTTCTGTTAAACATTTTTTTTTAAGTGGGGGCGGGAGGGGAGAGGACCGGCGGGTTCTAGGGATTCAACTCAAGGGCACTCAACCACTGAGCCACATCCCCAGCCCTATTTTGTACTTTATTTCGAGACAGGGTCTTACTGAGTTGCTTAGTGCCTTGCCATTGCTGAGGCTGGTTTTGAACTCTCAATCCTCCTGTCTCAGCCTCCCGAGCTAAGTGGGATTACAGGCATGCACCACCGCACCCACCGGGTTAAACTTTTATAGAATGTACTTCCGCTTTTCTACCAGCTGTTGGGGTCTGGAGCTTTCTCCTTTGAACTTGTCAAACTTTTGCCTACTCCATACAGCCTCTGATTTCCCCCTGACTTTCTGGTCACTGTTTAACTCATCAGATACCAAAGCAATTATAATAAAAATTTAAAAACAGGGTGTGAAGCCATCACCTCCAAATAAATAGCCACTTTTCTGGAAATGTTCCCCCACTGTTGTAGGGACAAACGAGGCAAGGCACCGAGATAGCAGGAAACAGTTTTATTTGACTGCAGCCAGGTCCAGAGGGCACAGCTCTTGCTGTAATCAATCAATCCCCTGAACCCCGAGTTCAGGGAGTTTCAGAGTTTTATACCCAGTGTGTAAGGGGAGGGGCTCAGAAGTTCACAGTCTGCAGAAATTCACGTAAAGCATATTTTTCTTTCACTGTTATGGGCAAGTTAACCCTTCAAGGACAACACCTGAGAAGGGGAGAGCTTCTTCTCCCCTTTCTTTCCTCCCCTGCCAGCTGTTACCATGGAGCCCATTTGTAACTTATCTTAAAAATGTAGACATCTCTGTGAAGCCCCAGCTCAAGGCCAGAGGCTTTGTTTGCACATTTCTACAAAGTACTATACTGGATACGTTTGTGAAAAACTAGTAAGGAGGTGTCCAGCACCTGGAGTGCTGGTATCTTCTCGGCCAGTGGCCAAGTAAACAGGGTGACAGGAAAATAGGAAGTTTATCTACATTGGACTCTTTTGCTGACAGTCCTAAAATCAGCCATGGTGAAGAGGGCTTTTCTGTGGAGAAAGCAGGTGCCACTTCACCACCAGAAAAAAATAAAGGTTCTAGGACTGAGGTTTCAGGAGATTTCTGTTAGAAGACTTAATGTCAGTTTCTTACTTTGCAAATAAAATAATTTTCCACAGGACTGAATGAGACAGGGAGTGAAGATATCTTGAATACAACAGAAAGGCATCAAGATATAATTTTTAAATAATGATATAAATTACTGTACTAGTCAGGGCTTTCCAGAGAAACAAAACCAACAGGGCGTGTGTGTGTGTGTAGTTTTATTTTAAGGAACTGGCTTACACAATTATTGAGATTCACAAGCCAAAAGGTCTGCAAATAGCAAACTGGAGACTCGGGGGAGATAGTACTATAGTTCTGGTTGGCATCTGAAGGCCTGAGAACCAGGGGAGCTGTTAAGATGGCTCTAGTCCAAAGGTAGTAAGCTTGAAACCTAGAAAGAGATTACTTCTCTGTTTGAGTTCAAAAGCAAGGAAAGGCTGATGTTCCAGCATGACGGTTGTCAGGTAGGAGGAGTTCCCTCTCACTCAATAGAACTTTTAGTTCTGCTCAAATCTTCAATTGATTGGATGAGGCTCACCATGTTAAATAGGTCAATCTGCGTTATTTATCTATTGATTAAAATGTTAAACATGCTGGATTCTGTGATACATCCTGTTAATCCCAGTGACTCAGGAGACTGAGCCAAGACGACTGCAAGCTGGAGACCAACCTGGGCGACTTAGCAAGACCCCGTCTCAAAATGAAAAATAAAAAGCACTGGAAATGTGGCTCAGTGATGGAGTGCTTGCTCAGCAGGCACAGGCCTTGGGTTCAGTTTCTAATACTGAAAAAAAGTTAAACTCATCCAAAAAAATATCCTCACAGAAATATTCATAATACTATTTGGTCATATGTTTGGGAACCTCATAGTCCAGTGCACATAAAATTAACCATCACAGTTAACCAGTACTTGTTGAATATTTTTCAACTATGTTACTTTTAAATTAACTCATTTAACCCTCACAACAAATTTAAAGATTTTAATTTTATTATTCCAGTTTTATAGATGAGGAAGTTAAAGCTTGGGAGGTTAAATAAATCAACTGAGATGGTACAGCCTCAGCAATTTAGCGAGACCCTAAACAATTTAGTGAGACCCTGTGTCAGAAAGGGGCGGGGAAACAGGGGATCTGGGGATGTAGCTCAGTGGTTAAGTGTCCCTGGGTTCAATGCCTGGTACCCAAACAAAAACAAAACAAAACCCCAAAACAGCAGCAACAAAACACCCTGTACTGCAAAGAGGGGTATCTGATATCTGATATAAATTCTGCAGCCCCCTATCAGCTTCAAATTTTCTGCATTGATGTTACATTTTTTTCAACTTTAATATATCTGTTCAGGAACCATCCATAAACACATGAAAGTGTTAATCACATCCTTATAGAATCATGGTATGTTTTTTGTTTGCTTGTTTGCGTTTTGCTGAAATGAGTGTTTTGTCTTTTTTTATATGGAGAAGAGAACAACTGAGGAAACTGACTTTGGGGGGAAATATTACATTTGTTCATGTTTTTATTAGGAAATACAAGTATTTAATCATAATTTGCAGGCTGCAGAGTTTTCGCAGGAGTAGGAGTCCAAAGTCCAGGCAACACCACTGCCCCAGCAGTGAACACATGAGCAAAGCATTTGTTTTCTGAGTATTCTGTCCAAAGGCTTTAACACTGACATTTCCTCTACATCCTGCCCACCCCCATACCCAAACACGGACTGATTTCAAAAGGAAGGAGGGAAAATGAATTCAAGTTTTAAAAGTTTTTCTGTAGAAGTCTTGCACAGATCTTGGTCAAACTAATGTCTCGATGCTTTACATTTTGTTTCCATCGTTCATTCACGTTCATCTTATTTCCTAATCGGTGAATGCTCACACAGGGAAACCCAATTGACATTGTCTCTGGCAAGTCTGATGAATCATCTTTCCCTTTTTTGCTCTTACATATTGATGTTTTTTGTTATCACTCCTCAAAAATATTCCTACTCACGAATGATTTTTAGTTCTGTCCATCCTATAATATTCCTCATCTAGCATATATTTTATTTCAACATTATGCCTAATTAGTTACATACATAATTCTTAGTTATGATTTCTTTTTTCGGTTGAAAAAAAGTTTTGAAAGTTTGAAAGTTTTCTTTGTCTTCTAAAGTACACCTAGAATGATTTTCCTGAATTCCTGTTTTGTCTGTTTCAAGACTTCTGTTTCAGAGGGTACACGCTCTCTCACTCCTCTAGTCCTCAGGCATTGTTATTTTGGCATGAGAGTTTGTGTTTGGGGCCAGGAGTAACGGCTCTTCTCCCCAGTGCTGTGTTGGGGAAGCATTGGAGTCCTGCCGGGTCTGTGTTCCTCAGGGTGTATTTACACGGGGGGCGGTGGGAGTGGGTGGGGAAGGGGGTGGGGATAAGCACTTCCCTGGTGATGAGCTCCAGACCCTGCAGAACCATGTGGACAATCGGTTTGCTGCTACCTCACCAGGAGATGCCCAGGTTTAGCATTTAAGGTGCTAGGAAGCAACAGTACTGGGAGAAGATACCAGCGTGAGGATTTAGAAATGAAAGTGACATTTTTGGAGTAGATTAGTGGATCTGTAGCTCTTTTTATCCACTGGGCACCACAATGGGGTTTTTATGATGTTTCCTCTCCTACACCCCTCCCCAGCCATCCTCCACCCCAAGCTCCAGCTATTTCCCCTCCCCAGCCCTGCCTCTGCCCTGATATATTTATACTGGGCATCCTGCAGATGCTTCAAGAATTGTTTAAGAAATTTTTTTTTTTTTCTTTTAGTATGGGGTATTGAACTCAGGAGCACTTAACCACTGAGCCACATCCCCAGCCCTTTTTTGTATTTTGTTTAGAGACAGGGTCTCATTGAGTTGTGTAGGCCCTCACTAATTGCTGAGTCTGTCTTTGAACTCATGATCCTCCTGCGTCAGCTTGCCGAGCTGCTGAGATTACAGGCATGTGCCACTGTGCCCAGCTCATGAATTTTTAAAGTTACCTTTTCTTCAAATTTATACTTTCCCCCTGTTCAGGTGCTTTTCAGGTAGATTTAGGAAGAAGCATTCAACACCCTATGGCAATTACCATATTGCCAGGCAGTAAGTTTGACATGATCAAATCTATGCAAATGTCAGTTGTGATGATAACTAGAACAAATACTGCTAATTATCTATGAATAAAACTCCAAAAACTTTAAAGAGAGAGAGAAAGAAAGAAAAGGGGAAAGGAAGAAAAAGAAATTACTCTTGCCAATTGGGTATTTTTGTGATTTATGTTTTGTTATTGACATAAAATGGTTGTGAAAACAGAAAAACATTTTTTTTTTTCAAACTGTTTAAAGGTATGTGGAGGTGAATGCTTGACAATAGATGCTGGAGAAAAGATGACACAGGACACCCTTACTGATGATCACGGGCAACTTCACCACCTCTAACTAGGTTCCCCCCACCCCATGCAGATGCCAAGTCACTCCCACTTGAGACCCCATATCATCTTGCTAGGTCTGTCCCCTGGAGGGTGTATTACATACACAAGGACACACCTGGCACAGAGAAGCAGATCCAGACACTAGCACTCCTTGTGATTCTGAGAAACTTCCTCCCAGCCCATGCCCTTTCCCCTACTTTTCTCGGCAACTCTGACTCAATGAGATAGGAATCTAAGCACACTACCCACAGGGCTCAACACTCCTTCCTCACCAAACTCTGCAGGGTTTGGAATCAAAGGTCTGTATTTCACCCCAGGCGTCATAAAAAGTAAGACGTGGCAAATAAGAGATTGGCCTAACAAGCAGCAAAATCACAAATATTGTTGGCTTTCTCCTTTCCACAACAGAACCCATATGTGGGTAAAAATAAAAGAGCCCTAGATTTGCAGCTGTGGCAGTTTAGATCCATTTTCAGCCACTGTCACTCTTCACACATCCCATAGACAGGTTATTTAATCTCTCAAAGTCTCAATGTTTGTGTCTCCTGAAAGGGACATTTGTAATTCAGGTCAACTTCACAGAACTGTTGTAAGTACAGACCATGTGCATTTGGAAACTGAAAGAGCACCAGGTATACTTGCTCTGGATTAGTATCATTATGAAATAAACAATTAATATCCAAAAATATAACATTAAAATATAACACCAAACATATAACATCTCCCTAGGTCTACACTTGCTATAGATATAGCTTTTGTACCCACTTTCTGATACCTAGAATTCCAAAAGCTTTTTTTTCCCTTTTGGCTGAAGTTAAAAGTGCCAATCTGCATAGAGGAGATTACTTCGATTGATCAGTCATGGGAACCTAGGGAAAGTGCATTTTCAGTGCCTTTGTTAAAAGGACTATGGCTTTCTGAGGTACAAGAAACACAGAACTTTTGTGGGCAAAAAAAAAAGAAAAATCTAGATGCTTGGGAACTCTGTTTATAATTTTGCTCTCCTAAACCAATTTTCTTAGCAGCATTGCTTAAAAAACAAACACTGGTTTTGCAATATTTTGCCCTAGATGTCTAAACTTTTTAATCCCTATAATCAATTTCTCTGACTCTTAATGTTTATAAAATACCTAACACATATTTTTGATTAATCCTACTTTTCATTAAATAGGAATTGAAGGAGCTCAAAATCTCAAAGCAAAAATGAAAAGTCTTTTCCTTTAAGAAGTATCAAAATAAATGTGGATTCATTTAGGGATTGGAGAGGTGGTGTCTTCTTTAGATGAAACAATTATGATGCGTTCTCTTCAAAAGTGCATATCACAGTGCTTGGTGGCACATGCATGTAAACTCAGCAGCTTGGGAGGCTGAGGCAGGAGGATTGCAGGTTCAAAACTAAGCTTCAGCAACTTAGCAAGATCCTGTCTCAAAATTAAAAGTAAAAAGGGCTGGGGATGTGACTTAGTGGTTGAGTGCCCCTGAGTTCAATCCCTAGTACAACAAAAAAAAAGGGGGGAGGGCCTATCAAAGTGCCTAAATTATAATATACACTAAGTAAAGTTTGTATTAGAGTGGATGATTTTGATCTTCAAATTGACTCATTCTGTGCCCATAATCCTACGTGAATATTTGTGTAAGAGCCTAATGTTTCTAACCAGTTCTATCTATCACCTTAGTGAAAAAAAGAGCATGTGAGTATTACCTGGAAGGCAGCTTCAAGGATCGATCAGTGATTTAGAGGAAGACCATGGAACTGTAAGGTCTTGTGGGCTAAGTGAAAAAAAAAAAAAAAGTGCTTTGAGGCGAAGGGAGCACAGCTTTGCTCCTGAGAGGTGTGAGAAACTGAATGTTCAGGACCAACCATTGGATTTGGTGTAAAGGTAATCATTGTTGACTTTGATAAGAGGTATTTCAATGGAGCACTGGGAAACAAAGTCTAACTGGTTGTTTAAAGACAGGAATGAGAGGTAAGGATATGAAATAAGGACAGATTTTTTTTTTTTTTTTTTTTTTTTGTACTTGGGGCTGAACCCAGAAACACTTTACCACTGAGCTACATCCCCAGTCTTTTTTATTTTTTAATTTGATAGAGAGTCTTGCTAAGTTGCTGAGGATCTCACTAAGTTGCCCAGGCTGGACTGGAACTTGTAATCCTCTGGCCTCAGTCTCCCAAGTTGCTGGGATTACATGCATGTGGCCACCAGCTGAGGACAGACATTTTAATAAATTTTGCTATACAAGGGGACATAAAGTTGGTGGTACACTCAATAAGACATATAGGGCCAAGAGAGTTTTTAAAGATGGGGTGATGTAAGAACAATAAGATAAAAATAACCTAGTAGAAAGGGAAAATTGAACACAAGAAAGAGGGAGGATAACTGTAGGACCGTCCTTATGCAGAAAAGAGGCAAGTAATCACTGTATAAGTGTGACTTTGGCCCTGCACCAAAACGGGGCTGGTTCCTCTCTGTAGGAACAGAGAGAAGGTAGAGTAGGGACTGCAAATAAAGGCAGGTTGCTGAACTTGTTAATGGGAATTGGAGTAGCCCTTTTCTGATTGCTGCTATGTTCTCAATGAAACAAAGGTCAAAGTGATCAGCTGAGAACAAGCAGAGAGGGGATCAAGACAAAAGGAACATTGTTACTAGCCCTCTTGGGATTGAAAAAATGCAGTAGAATGATCAGGCCATGCTAAGGGTCTGTCCACTTGACGAGCATGTTTGTAAATTCAAAGCTTAGCAGTCAATATGACATTGTGTTCTAATTCGCCCGTGTTAGGTGCTCAGCTGCAAGTTTAGAATAGATCAGGAGCTGGGTTTATACACAGAAGAAGGTTTGCTGGGTCAAAGAGAATTAATGGCAAAATGTATCCAAGGAATTATTTATGATATGCACCATGGCTAACCTGAGCTGAGTAAGGAAAGAAAAGATGTCATGAGCTATGATAAAGGGTGCAAAACTAGGAGAATCAATGGTGGTCCCAGGGGAAGCAAAGATGAAGGTATTTTAAAAGTGAGCTGGAAAAAATAGAAGTTGTTAGAAATTGGGATACATGAAAATGAAATTTTGGAGGTGGTATGGGTACTGTAATAATAAGTCAAGCTTATCACCAAGGAGAGAGAAGCTGAAGTCATGGCAGGATAAGAACATGGAAAGGAGAGCTTTACCAAATGGCCAAGGTGGATGAGAGGACTGATGGTGGAGAGGAAGGCTTGATCCATGTGCTTAACTCTTTATGAATGGGGGAAGTAGAGTAAGACTCTTAGTGGACTATAAGAACAAAGGTGCCCTCGGTTGCCAGACTGATGGTGTGTGCTTTAAGTCAGTGGGGATTTTTGAGAACATGGAGAGCAAAAATATTCTGGAGTATCAACAGAGAGCAAAGAGGATACATGCCTTTTTCTAAGCGCTGAAATGCACTGAGTGTTTGTGGCCAGGGTGTGGGGCTTGGGAGGAAACAAAGCACACACCATTTGAAAGAGCTTCAGGTTGACATAGACAAGAAACAATGGGCATTTCAGAGAAGGGATGGGTAATAAAGTAGTTTCTTGATGATAGAACTTTGCAAAAGACTCATTGGAGTGACAGAATGAGGTGGGAGACTGAGTTAGAATAGTAATGAACCAAGATGCATGGAGACAAGAACCTAAAGATGATAGAAGACCTAGGGGTCTCAGACTTTTGGGGACGCCTAGAAGTTCTCTGTTTTCAGGAAACTCTGTCTCCCCAATATAAAAATCACTTTCGATCTTCTGTGTCCTCCCTAGTGTTATATTAGAGAAGAGTGGTTAGCTGAATGAACTAATAAGTGAATACATGACCCTCATAAAAGATAGAGGAAGGGCTGGTGATGTAGCTAAGTGGTAGAACACTTGGTTAGTATGCATAAGACCCTGAGTTTGATTCCCAGTACTGCAAGAGGGGGAGAGGGAGATTGATGCTATGAGAGATTCACTTAGAATATCAGCAGGAAATTTTCTATTGAGAAGTAGAAGAACATGGAAAGACTAGAATCTAAAGTCAAAAGATAAGTTTGGGCCCTACTCTGCAACTCACTAGCTGTAAGTTTTGGGGAGGAAAAAAATCACATCTTTCTACATATTTCTGATATCATTTTCTAAAAATATTTTTATAGTAGATGAACACAATACCTATATTTTATTTTTATGTGGTGCTGAGGATTGAACCCAGTGCCTCACATATGCTAGGCAAGCACTCTAACAACCAGCTATATCATTTTTAAAATAAATCTTTTTCCTTAGGAGAGCTTGAACATCAAATGACAGTAACCTCTTTTGGGAGTTCTATACATCTACTACAGCACTAATCACACCCCAAATGGAAATTGTGTTAGAGCTATACAAACAAAATGATGGCAATAAAGGTAGAAGAAATGTAACTAGTTCAATATAATTTTACACACAGTTCTTTGCCTCTGTGCCAATACCCACTCCCAACTACTTGAAGAACTACTATTTTTTGAGAGAGAGAGAGAGAGAATTTTTTAATATTTATTTTTCAGTTTTCGGTGGACACAACATCTTTATTTTTATTTTATTTTTTTATGTGGTGCTGAGGATCGAACCCAGCACCCCGCGCATGCCAGGTGAGCGTGATACCGCTTGAGCCACATCCCCAGCCCTTGAAGAGCTACTATAAAAAGATTAATTTCCTTTAGTTTTGAAAGATTTTTCTTTTCTTTGTTTTCTTTTTGTTTGTTTGTTTGTTTTTTTGTCTTTGTTTTAGTACTGGAGATTAACTCCAGGGATGCTCTAATATTGAGCTGTGTCCCCAGACCTTTTTTTTTTTTCTTTTTTGAGACAGGAACTCATTAAGTTGTCAAGTTCAGCCTTGAACTTGCAACCCTCCTGTCTCAGTCACCTGAGTTGCTGGGATTGCAAGCTCCATGCCTGAAAAACCTTTTAGTCACTGTACTTTATTTAAAAATTTTCTTATAATGCATAATACATGAAACCAGTAATAACTAACACCACCAAGAGGATTATGGACAATATATATATCTCATCACTCAGATGAGGAGTCAGGGTCCAAGAAAGGCCAGTTGGGGTTTCCATAGATGTGTTAGAAGAAACATCAAAACCTCCCTATTAGGTAGCTGGACAAAAACAAAGCTCCCAGGAGAGACTGAGAAAGGAAGAACCATTCCCACACACACCCAGGAATAGGGCAACTGTGTACATGTTGGACAGATGATGTTTTTCTTTGACTCACCCATGTTCTGAGGGAGACCTTTGGCCCAGTTTTAGAAGCAGGCTGAGCCAAGCTGAGGCGGGGCTTCCTGAGGCAGAAGTTCTAGGGCTCTATAAAGCCCAACCAATCTTTGCTGGGCATCTCTCCCAAGGACTGTGAACTGTTAGCTTGTCTGCTTGCTTCTCTGGAAATGCAGCGGCTGTTGACTCCAGTGAGGCGGGTCTTGCAGGTGGGAAGAGTGATGCAGGAGGCTTCCCTCACACCTGCTCGCCTGCTCCCAGCAGCCCACCAAAGGTGAGTCGCCTTCTCCCCAGGGTCTGAACAGATTACTGTTTGAGAAGTAATCTGTCAAAAGATTACTAGAATCCCAGTCAAAAGTTGGCAAGATTTGTGCACAGCCTTAGAGAAGCAGCTTATCAGCGTCTCAGTTACCTCATCCTTAAACAGACAGGTCCATTTCTACTCTAGAATTGGAGGACCCCAAACCCCTGACACATGCTGTTTGGGGACAATAGCATCGTTTACCCTGCCAGCTGCAACAAACAGCAAAATTATCAGTATCAGGATCCACGTCTCTCTCTCCTCTCCTCTACTCTTTGACTACTACCCCTGTCCTGCTCCTGACAAGCCCCTCAGGATTATGCAACTACCATATTAGTAAGACCACTGAATTTAAGTTGCTTCAGCAAAATGCAAAGTGGACTGAGGATAAGAAGCTGTGCTTCTTGGTGCTCTAATTTTATACAAGGGGGAAATGAAATGTAAAGATAAAGCATGTAACTTGTTTACGTGTGTGCATGCATGTGCTTGGGCAAGAAGAATACACATATTTCTTTTCTTTGTAGATATCTACTCAGTCTCTTCTAAGTGTCTGCAATCTCCCAGTGATGATGGTAACAGCTGTAATTAGTGCCTTGGGCTTCCAGCCAACTGTGTGTTATTATCGAGTCCCCAAATCATCAACTACATCTCAGGACTAGCCCTATCTTTTCTTGAATTTTTACTCAGCACTCCATACATACTGAAGACGTAGAAAAAAGATTTTGTGCTAGTGTCTTCTCTTACCTGACACTGGGAACCTGCATACATGGATATGGTGGGGGGAGAGGCTAATGCTCATTAGCCCCCTTATTTTCCTCATGACTTCATCATCATTTACATCCCTCCTATCCCACCCACCTTTGCCAAACCATTACATACCCCAGCTCAGAATTTAACTTGTCTCTGTATTTGTAGAGAAGCAATTAGCATGGGTTTGCCTATTTAAATAAGCAACAGTTGGCCAGTAACCAAAAGACAAACCTCAGTCCTCAGTGTTCAGATATCTTTGACTCAAACTCTTAGAATCCTCATTTGCATCTAACTCCATTATCTGTGGTCTGAACTAATACCAAGAATGCTCATAATGGGTCACATTTTCTCCAAATATCTAGCTCCTCTAATCCAACCTGTTCAGTTTTAAGTCCAACCCAAGAACTATTCCTGCCTTAGTATCTGCTTCTCTGCTTCTAAAGAAGTTAAGCAAGGTCATGGCCCCAACTGTCTTATGTTTCTCACTATTGTTCCCTCCTCCCCTACCCACCCTCCTCTCCAGGTTCTGTCTGTTCCATCGCCCCTGCTGTGACAACGACCCTTTCATCTCCTTCCAATTCTTCATCAGCAGAAACTTCCCCATCCACCAGGGCTGATCTCAAATGCAGCCTCTCTCATGAAGCCTTTCCTTATCTTCCCACACATGCAAATCTCTGCTTCCTTTGAACTGCAGGATTTTGCCCATATCTTTTTTTGTGGTCCTCACCACATTCCACCTGGTAGTTGGGTTATGCACCTGCTCATCTCATTTCTTGCCGGATAAAGGACATCATCATGAACCTTGTCCTCTTTTTTATACAACCCCTTTACCCCCAGGCCAGCAGAGTGCCTGGCCTGTAATAGTTCATTTTGAAGGAGGCAAGATGGAGTAAAGGAAGAAAGGTTTGGTGCACGTTCTTGAAGGAAGTGAAACCAGAACAAACAGATTTTAAATTAGAGTGATTATTTCGCAGAGAAAATGCAAGATTAGAAGGACACTCTTCACTCCAATGTCCTGATGCTTCCGGAAACCTTGAAATAATCTTTGTTTTCAAGCCTCTGAAATCCATGTCCAGAAATTGTCCTACTAAGACAATTACAAAGATACCAAATGACTGGTTCTTGGAAACTCTCCTTGAGCCACAGATTGCTAGTTGGGAAAAGAGGAAGGAAGTCAGCCTAGGAGAGGCAGAGTGAGAAGGAAGCTGGGGAAAGCCAGCCATGTTGGCAGCTTCAAGGACTGGCTAACCATTAGCTCCTAGGTACTGGGAAGCTCCTCCATAAATATTTGAAAGTACAAATTCCATTTATTTGGGGGGCACCAAATAAATAGGGCAGATAAATGAACTGCAAACCTGTCCTGACAGATATTGATGAGCATGTTATCACTTTGCCTGCTGTCTTGTGATCACAGGATCCAGCTTTGCCTCCCAGCAGTCCCTCAAAGTGACCTTCCTGAATCTGGTGCTTCCAGAGGCACAGAATCCTGAAATGAGGAATAGAACCATTTAATATAAGCTACAGCTCTTATGGCATAGAGATAATGTTATAAGTCAGGAACCCAAGGAAGTGAAGGGATGGAATATTTCTAACACATGAAAAACTATGATGTTCCCCTGAGCACATGATTTCACCAAGGTGTGCCCTGATTTCACCATCTGTACAGTAAAGAGTGTCACTGAAGTGTCCAGTGCTCAAGTGCTTTCCCCACGGGAGCCTGTGGGAAGTGGACTTGGTGAGCTCTACACTTGCAGCTGGGAGGAGAAACTTCAAATTTTTCACCAAGAGAATTGGAGAGTCAGGCTGAAGAGAAATGTATTGGGTCCAGAAAGGAAACAGATTCTCTTCCCTCTTCTACTGACCCCCATTTTTCTCTCTGCCCTCTGTGATCTTGCAGGTGGCTTGCTCCACTATGTGTTGATCTGTGACAATGTCTGCCTCTTCCTGGGCACACAGGATGTCTGGTTCACTATTGTCTGTCAGCCCTGGGTTGAGTGTCCCCAAAAGCAGACAGGATGGAATAAGCAGAAAATGTCCTTAAAGAGCAGGAAAATGGTGATTATGTTCTTGAGTGGGAAAAAGAAAAAAGGAGGAAAGGGGGAAGTAATAAGAGTGACATTTTAAAAACTGAGTGACATTGTTCTCTTTTGGAGTTTTGATAAAATTTAATGGTGAAGCCAAGTATGGCTTTTTTATTTGTTGGGAGACTTTTTACTACTTATTCATCCTTATTACTTGAAACTGGTTTCTTCAGGTTTTCTTTGTCCACATGGTTCAATTTTAGTAGGTTGTATGTGTCCAGAAATTTGTCAGTTTGTTCTAGGTTTTCCAGTTTGTTGACCTGTAGATGTTCATAATAATCCCTAATGATCCTTTGTATTCCTGTGGTGTTCGATGATGTGATATCTTCTTTTCCATCTCTGATTTTATTTATTTGGGTCTTCTCTATTTTTTCTTGGTTAGTCTAGCTAAAGGTTTGTGAATCTTATTTTTCTTTTCAAAAAACCAACTCTATGTTTTATTCATCTTTTGTATTTTTTTAAGTCTTTATTTCACTTATTTCTGCTCTCGATATCTAATTTGGGGTTTGGTTTGTTATTGCCTCCCCAATTTCTTCAGTTGTGTCATTGGATTGTTCATTTGGAATATTTCTGTTGGTTTGATGTAGGCATTTATTGCTGTAAACGTTATCCTTAGTACCACTCTTGCTGTATATTTTCATTTTCATTTGTTTCAAGAAATTTTAAAATTTCCCTTTTGATTTCTCCATTGACCTACTGCTCATTCAAGAGGATGTTGTTTAATTTCCATGTAGTTGTACAATTTCTAAGGAGCCTCCTACTGTTGATTTCTAGTATGATTCCATGTAGTTTTACAATTTCTAAGGAGCCTCCTGCTGTTGATTTCTAGTATTATTCCATGTGGTTAGAGAAGATACGTGCTATGATTTCAAGTTTTTTGAATTCATTAAAACTGATTTTGTTTGCTTATAATAAAGGTCTACCCTGGAGAATGTGCCAGATACTGATGTGAAGAATGTGTATTCTGCAGCCAAAATATCCTATAAATGTCTCTTAAATTTATTTGGGCCATAGTCTAGTTTTAACTGTGTTGTTTCTTTGTTCCCTTTTTTTTTGTCTGGGTCATTTGTCCATGGATGAATGTGGGGAGGTGAAGTTGCCCATTATTGTTGTGTTATAGTCGATTTCTCCTTTTTGATCTAATAGTGTTTGCTTTATACAACTGAGTGCTCCTGAATTGGGTTCATATATATTCAAAATTATCTCCTCTTATTGAATTGATTCCCTTATTGTATAGTGAGCCTCGATAGCACTTTCTACAAATTTTGACTTATAGTCAGTTCCATCTGGTAATTTTGGTTTCCTGATTAGTTTTGGTTTCCATTTACATTGTACATCTTTTTCTATGCTTTCACAGTCAGTTGATTTGTGTATTTCCTGGTGAAGAGAGTTTCTTTTACAGAGCATATCATTGAATTTTGTTTTTGTTAAATCTATTCAGCCCGTCTATATCTTTTAATTTAGAAATTAAATATTTCCATTCAAGGTTACCGTTGATAAGCAAAAGCATTTTGTTAATTTTTTCTGGTCATTTTGTCTATTGTTTGATGTTTTTCCATATTGATAGGGTTTTATTCTCTTTTGTGTATCTGCTCTACTATGAAGTTTTGTACTTCTGGATATTTTCATAGTAGTGGTTATCACTTCACTTCTAGTGTAGGACTCTCTTCAGCATTCTTTATGGGGCTAATCTGGTGGTGATAAATACACTCAAGTTTTGTTGTTGTTTGGAAAGACTTTATTTTTTTTCCCTTTTGAAGGATACCTTTGCTGGTTATAGTACACTTGGTTGGCAATTTATCAGATTTCTCTAGCTCATGTTTCTGCTGAGAAATATGTTTTTGGTCTAATGGAGACTTCCTTATATGTAACTTGACACATTTCTCTTGCTGTTTGTGTGTGTGTGTTTGTCCAATCCACTAGGGGTGCTTTGAGTTTTCTGAATCTGAACATTCACATGTTTTCCAAGATTTTGTCAGTTTCATTTTATAGAATAGATTTCCTGGGTCATTTCTTGTCTCTTATCCTGGAACACCCATAATGCAAAAGTTTGCTGGCATATACATCACATAAGTCTCAAAGGCTTTCTTCATTAATTTTTGTTTCTCTTCCTCCTCCTTCTCCTCCTCCTCATCCTTCTTCTTCCTCTCATCCTCCTCCTCTTCCTCCCCCTCCTTCTTCTTCTCTGTGTTATTTTAAAAGACCTGTATTTTCAGGTTCAGAAATTATTACATTATTTCTTCTCACTATTATGCTGTTGAGGCTCTCAATTATATTTTTATATTTTTAGCTCCAATATTCTCCTTTGGGTTTTTTAAAACGATCTTACCTCTTTGTTGGATTTCTCATTTATGTCATGAATTATCTCTCTAATTTCATTGAATTGTCTATATTCTTTTGTATCTCATAAAGTTTCCTTAAAAATCATTGTTTTTTATTCTTTTTCAGGCAATTCATTATTTTCCTTTTCTTTGGGGTTTGTTTCCAGAGTTATTTTGTTCCTTTACACATGTCACATTACCTTGGTTTTCATGCTTCCAGTGTCCCTACATTGGTATTTGTGCATCTGGTGGATCAAGAAACTGTGACTTTCATGGTAAAAGACTTATCTCCTCATTGTGTGTCACATGGTATTGGTTAGATATGCTGAACTGGGTTGGTTCTAGGTGGGCACTTTAATGTAGTGACTATTGTAGCTTCATCAGCTGTAATTAATGTCAGTGATATCATTGGGCTATAGCAGTTACAGGATCATATCATTAGATGGTAAGGAGCAGTTCTAGGTTTGGTGCTCTGTGTGTGTGTGGTGGTGTGGGGGGCTTCTGTTAGTTTCCACAGATGATGTGGGGACAAGTTCACTCTGCAGGGCCGAGGCATGTGTGGCACTGCATGTTCAGAAGTGAGGTGGGTTGCTTGCCAATATCTGATGACTACACAAGACCTGAGCAGTACCAGTGAGCCCAGACAGGGCACCTGTAAGGGCTAAAGGCTATGGATGTCATTATGTGATCTCCAGTCTGCTTATCTGCTTCTCAGGGTTTTAGTGAGCTCAGCTGAACTTCTCAACTATTTCTTGAGGGCTTCAGGAAGATAGGTAGGGCCACCTGGCTGCTTCCCAGGGCCTTTGTGAGATGAGCCACTTAGGGATGACTATTTACCCATCTGCTTCCTAGGGCTGAAAGTGGGTAAACAGGGCCACACAGCTGTTTAACTGGATTGGGCTGGCCAAGCTGATGGGGGCAGTTGCCCAGCAGTTTCATAGAACCTGAATTGGGCAGGATCTCAAGGTAACACTATGCAGCAGGAGCATGGGTGAGGGAAGGCACTGTGTGAATGGGGCTCTTTCTTTGGGGCAGTATAGGAGTGTAATAAACCAGCAATGCTATACACTTGGCTAAGAGTCTGCAAGGGCTACAGACTTTTCCAATAGCAAATATCATAAGATAAGTTAGGATTTCTGGTTGCCTCCTGCTTACCCTTTCCCCACTGAGTAAAAGCCCTCTTTGTTCAGGGTGGATAGAAAGATAGGTGCTATTGTTTAGTTCCCCTCTTCATAAGGTTATCATGTATCTCCATGCTCTGCAATGTCTTTGCCACATTCCCATTTCACACTAGCATTCTTCTATCTAAAATATGCCCATAAAATTGCTAGTTTTTCCTTGTAGAGGGAAGCACCCATGTACTCCTAGTCAACCATCTTGATGATGTCACCTCCCTAGTAGAAGTATTAATTCAACAGAAAATACTAAACTTTTACTTATTTGATAACATAGCTTCAAAACATACTAAAACATGAATTTAATGGTTGCTATAATACTGTTTCTTGAGGAAATTGGCTGCAGACTATTAGAGGAATTATGATTGCTGTCTTCACCACAGGTTTTCCAGTCTCTCTGCCGTCCCCCTGGCCAAAACAGATACTTGGCCAAAAGATGTGGGCATCCTTGCCATGGAGGTCTACTTCCCAGCCCAATACGTGGACCAGACTGACTTGGAGAAGTACAACAATGTGGAGGCAGGGAAGTACACAGTGGGCTTGGGCCAAACTCATATGGGCTTTTGCTCAGTCCAGGAGGACATCAACTCCCTCTGTCTGACAGTGGTACAACGGCTGATGGAGCGCACACAGCTCCCATGGGATGCTGTGGGCCGGCTGGAAGTGGGCACGGAGACCATCATTGACAAGTCCAAGGCTGTCAAGACAGTGCTCATGGAACTCTTCCAGGATTCTGGCAACACTGACATTGAGGGCATAGATACCACCAATGCATGCTATGGTGGCACTGCCTCCCTCTTCAATGCTGCCAACTGGATGGAGTCCAGCTACTGGGATGGTAAGTGCCTTCCAGGGGCATTATGTAAGAAAGGAGCTTGGGTTGGAGGCTGAATCTGATTTGTTCTTAATTCCTCAGGGGGCTTCATCTCAGGAGGGAAAGATAACTCATTCACATAGCTGCTGTTATCATCCAACAGCCACAGTGTAAATAACCACTTAGACGTGGATAGCTTTATACAGTTAGTCAGGTAGCGAGTTCACATAGCTGTTCATTTACTCCTTACAGCAGAGGAGGATGTGGGTGTTACATCTCAGACAATAAAATGAAAGATCTGATAGCTAACCTGCAGGGAGAGCAGAGGCAAGACACAAATCCAATCCAATATATTTCTCCCTTTACTGTACCTATTTCTCTTAAATATTTCCTAAGTCTCTGAGAGATTGGTGATGGTGAAAGGTTCATACAAATTTATATAGTAGAGAAAAAAATTCTATGGCAGAGAATCACAGGAAAAACTGTTAGCATAATATTTTGCTCTTTCTCTCTTGCTTGACTCCTAGGATATTGATTTTGCTTAATTTATTAACAATACCTTGTGTCTTATTTATATCTTCCCTCAAAGCTAAACTGGAGGAATACCACCAGTTGTGATAGGACAAAAATCACAAAGGGAAACAGTACAAGATGAAAGCTGGAAACCCTAGCTCTCTCAGTAATTGCTGACAAATCCCTTCACCTCTTGGAACCTCAGGGTTCTTATTTGCCTATCTGCCTTGCAGGGCTGGTAAGAAACTTTGAATAAAATAATCCACATGTATATGAAACACAGTAACTTGCCCATCAAGGTACTCTGTTTGCTGAGCTTAAAACTAGGACTAAAAACCTTGAGAACCATTGTCAACGTTAATTATTATAAGAATAATCATAAAATTTTGATGTTGATGGGAGTTTAGAAGTTTCTTTCTTTTTTGAAGCGGGGGTGGGGGGGGCGGTTACTGGGGACTAAACTCAGGGGCACTGGACCACTGAGCCACATCCCCAGCCCTATTTTGTATTTTATTTAGAGACAGGGTCTCACTGAGTTGCTTAGTGCCTCACTGTTGCTGAGGCTGGCTTTGAACTCGCCATCCTCCTGCCTCAGCCTCACAAGCTGCTGGGATTACAGGCATACACCACTGTGCCTGGCTGCATCATTTTTAAAAAAGCTACATAGTATATTCTATTGATGGATATGGCAAACTTTATTTAATTCATTTTATACTGATGGCTATTTAGATTTTTATAATTAAAGTTTTATAATTAAAGTTTTTTTAACACTTTACAATAGCTTTACATGCAGAAGTATGGTATAAAAATAGAATTCCAAAAGTTGAATTGTGGGATATATCTATTTAAAGATTTGTTTAAAATGTACCAAATTGATCTACAAAATATTGGGTTAAACTGCATTTCTACAATACATGTTTTCAAGCCTTTTCAACTTTGTCAATTTAATAATTAAAATCATAGTGATTTCTATTTGCTTTTCTTGTATTATAAGATACCTTGAATATTTTTTACAGTATTACAGGCCATTGTTATAAGACCTTTATAAATGAAGGAAAATAGGTATTGTTGTTTGTAAATCTTGTAAATATTTTACAAGTTATTTTCTTTTTACTTTGTTTCTGATAGAAGTATTGCTTTTTAGGTAGTCAGATTCTAGTGTTTTTCTGAATTGTTTCTAAGATTTTTCCTATAGTTTCTCAATTTTGCATAATGTATGTGGAAATATATATATATACATGAATACATATGTGTGTGTAAACACATATACACACACATGTACACACACCACTCGGGGGAAAAAGCAAAACTTTTTGTTGGGATTGTTTTGATTCTTAAGAGAAGGTCCTTGGACTTCACGAATGTGGGTAGGTATCCTCACTCTGAATCTTTATCTTACCATTTAGCTATGTGGTTTTGGACAAGTGACTGAAGTTCTTAGGGCCTCAGTTTCTTCACCTATAAAGAGGAGTTTATTATATCTGCTATATAGGATTATCGTGAGGTTTAAATTATATGAAAATCTTGTTTCCAACACAGGATTGGGGTGAATGTTGGGGGCTTACTCATGGGTTAGATAGAACACTAAAATCCCTAACATGTCTGTCCTATAGTTTTGATATTTTTTTTTTTTTTTTTGTGGTGCTGGGGATTGAACCCACAGCTTTGTGCATGCAAGGCAAGCACTCTTATCAACTGAGCTATATTCCCAGCCCTAGATTTGACTTTTGATGACAGTACTTCTATTGGATAAGAGTGGAATGAATAATATTCTGTCACAGAGTTAGGTACTGTGAATCATTTGCAGGAATTGTGGTTATTCAACATAAACTCTTCAGGGTACATGGTTTTAGGATCCAGTCAGAACTTGGTTTGACTCTTGAATTCTATATATGTCGACCTGAGACAAATTACTTAATGTTTTTGGAGGGCAACATCTTCATCCATGAGTGTAGATATTAACCGCCTCATTAGGCATTTTGAAGAACTGTTTAAAGGTAACTTTTGTCTAGCTGGTATTTTAAATGTTAGTTTCCCTCCCTATTTCTTGGCCTTCCTTCTATGATTTGGGAGATAGTTCAGGATTGTGGAGGGTTATAAGGTGATTGATATGAATGTAAGTTGTCTCCACAAGTGCCAGTAAATAATTTTTTTATTAAATTCAGGAGCAGAATTCTGAATAAATGAGCATTCAGCAGCTAGAATGCAAGGCCACTGAGTTTTGACTTTGCATTTCAAATCCATCATGAGTTTTGCTACAGTATAAACTTCATAGGATTGGGAATTTTTTGTTTTGTTTTGTTTTGTTTCCTCTATTTCCAGTTCCTAAATTTGTGCCTGGCACATGGTAGGCACTCAGTCTATTCTAGATTTGTCAGTGATAAAATGACTTCTTGCCTGTCTTTGCAGGTCGCTATGCACTAGTGGTCTGTGGAGACATCGCCGTCTATCCCAATGGTAATGCTCGCCCCACAGGTGGGGCTGGAGCTGTGGCAATGCTGATTGGGCCCAAGGCCCCGCTAGCCCTGGAGCAAGGTTTGTAGTAATCTGTAACCAAGAGATTGTGCATGGCATAGCCAAACCCATAGATCCTAATCCCAAATTGCTACTCAGGGAAGTGGTATGGGTTTGAGGATGGTGTCGCCTGCCTCCAAAATTCTGTTCTTGGGAGCAGAAGGTGGGGAGGAAGAGAAAAGGGGAATCAGAGAGGTTTCTTCTTCTACATCATCGTGCGTTAGGATAATGATGCATGCAATGAGTGGTGCAGATGCTGATGAAGAAAACCTAGGGAACTAAACTGGGTATTGGCAAGAAAGAAGAGAACTGGATACGAAGTAAATCTTCCTTTGAGAATTCTGACTTCTATTCCAGGTTTTCATAAGCCCACATAGATGGAGTGAGGGAACTGTAAACCTCATTTATGTAAAGACAACCGTCTTTCAGCTCCTTTGGAATATGTAAGAGATTTGAGTAGGCATGGTCTTGGCAGGGGAGACGAATAAAACACAGGGAGATCCTTTCACACGGTTCTCCCATCCTTTCTGTGTAAGGTGACCTGCACTGTGTGGTCTCTGAAGCCCTCTGTGTGCCTTTACAGGGCTTAGGGGAACCCATATGGAGAATGCATATGACTTCTACAAGCCGAATTTGGCCTCAGAGTACCCGATGGTGGACGGGAAACTGTCCATCCAGTGCTACTTGAGGGCCTTGGATCGATGTTACACATCATACCGCCAGAAAATCCAAAAACAGTGGAAGCAAGGTAAGGGATTCAGAGAGCAGAAAGCGAGGGGCTCTATTTCCATGAGCCAAGAGTGTGTAAAAAGCTTAAGATTAGGTTTCTTTTCTCCTTCCCTGAAAATGATGTCAAGAAAAATATTTTAAATCCCCTTCTAGACTCTTCCTGGGTCTGTGCAAAAATCCATTTGAAGGTCATTCAAATTCAAGTACAAAATTGCCTATAACTTAAGGTTAAAAAAATTAATAAAATAAGCAATCCAGGGCTAAAGCCACAAATATGAAACCAGTGCGTCCCCTATCTGGGAAGATACTCGTAAGAAAGAGTGGCCACATCCTTCTGGGATTGGGATTTATTTCTGTTTAAGTCAGGTGTGATTTGATTCTTGGTTTGTAGTTTTCTGTTTGTTTGCTGAACCCAGAGGTACTTAACCACTGAGCCACATACCCAGAACATTTTATTTTTTTATTTTGGGATATTTAGCCCATCCAGTGTAAAATTGCTGCTGACTAATTGCTCTCACCTCTTTTAAGTTGCTCAGGGCCTTACTAAGTTGCTGAGGCTGGCTTTGAATTTATAATCCTCCTGCCTCAGCCTCCTGAGCTGCTGGGATTATAGACGTGCGCCACTGTGCCTGGTTTGGTTTCTAGTTTGTAGTTTGATTGATGTTGAAAAGTCTTACTTACATTTTAAAAATATTAAGTGTTACCAGTGATTTTTCTCTGGAGGATGACATTACAGGTTGATTTTTTTTATATTCACCTGAATACTTTCTGAATTTTCCTGTTAAAAATATGCACTTGCTTTGATACTCAGAAGATGAGTATTTTTTTAAATGCAGAAAAATCCACTTTTTGGAAAAGTATTATTACCAGTTTAGTTATAGCTAAATGGGCGTTGGTAAAAACAGGTTTAAGGTGAGAGAAGACATGAACTTAAGCATCAGAGTGCAACTTCTTTTTTGCTCCTTTCCACTGACCTGGATGGGTACTGCCTACCACAGGTGATACCCATGGGTAAGGAGTTGACTCGTCTTTACCTTTGCCCATCCACTATAAAATTGCTGTTGACTAATTGCTCTCATCTCTTTTAGATTCTTATGGCATTTTAATTTTGCTCCTTGTTCTTATAAGAAGTTTGAATGGATGCTGCTTTGAATCATAGCACTGAACTTTAAACTTCCTTAAGGGCAGAAGTTGCATTATCCTCCTATTTAGAATAAGAGGGACAGACTGTAGTATACAAGCTGAGATACCTGAGCCAGAATTCAAAACCAACCTTTTTCCAGTGGAATGGCCCTGGACATATCACTTAATAACTTAGAGATTGTTTCTCTGGAAAATGATACAACACAATGTTGATTTAGTGACAGCATCTGCCATAGAGGTTAGCAATGGTAGACACAAAGACCTTTCTTTCCCTTCTTTCACATAATAATACATGTAAGATAAGCGAATAGCTGAATGCAGTGGTGCACACCTATAATCCCAGTGACTCAGGGGCTGAGGCAAGAAGATTGCAAGTTTGAGGCCAGCCTAAGCAATTTAGAGAGACCCTGTTTCAAAAATAAAAAAATAAAAAGGGCTGGGGATGTGGCTGAGTGGTAAAGCAGCCCTGGTTTCAATCCCTGGTAACAAAATAATAATAATAATAATAATAATAATAATAATAATAATAATAATAATAATAATAGAACAAGCTTCATGTGCATATGCTGGAGGTAGGAGCTAGTTCCCTGGGAGGCTTAGAGTCCTTTGGACAGTTAGAGCTCAGAGAGTAGATCTATGTGGTGCATCATCATGTCACCTCCTTGCTGTCACACTTACTTTTCCAGCTGGCATCGACCGGCCTTTCACCCTGGATGATTTACAGTATATGATCTTTCACACACCCTTTTGCAAGATGGTCCAGAAATCTCTGGCTCGCCTGATGTTCAATGACTTCCGATCATCCAGTGGTGACACCCAGGCTTTATATCAGGGGCTGGAGGCCTTTAGGTAAGCCCTTTATGGGGAGCCAGGAGGCTGGCAAGGGGTGAGCCAAGGGGAGGACTCCCCACTCCCTGAGTCTGGACTACAGGCATTATTGTGGGGGAGCAAATGGCAATCCTACAGTGCAACAGAGAGGCTGTCAGGCTCTGACGTGGAGAGAGAGGTGGGCTAAATCTGCATGGGGCCCTCCTTGGGTTATCTGAGGGGAGCATGCAGGGTTTACCTGCACCTCTGCATCTAGTGACTAAAAGAAGCCAAAGAGAATAAGAAAAGGGGATGGGGAAACGGAGTGTGGCCATTTATTCAATTGATAGATATTTTCTGAACATGTGATATGTGCTAGACATTGTACTTACTGTGACTCCATGATGCTTTCCTAGGAGGGATCTCATAGTCTACATAGACACAGATGCACAGAAGCAAATAATCATAGAACAGGATGGTAACCCAGGTGTAAGGTCCCATTCTCACTTGTCTTAATGTCTTGCTTGTGCCTCAATTTCTCATCTACAAAATGAACATAATTCAGCTCACCCCCTAGATGTCAAAAAGCAAGAAAAATGCTATTTATCGGCACTCTACTCTATGGTATTTAGAAAAGACGTATCTGTGGTATGAGAATTCTCACTGAGGAGGGAATCTTTCTCTTCTTGGTGTCTGTTTATGTCAAGTTTTGAAATACCCACATCTTCCTCGATTGCTTACTACTACAAAACCTGACACTAAAACATCAGAATTAGCACAAGCACAGCTTCTGAGACCAGTCCTATCAAAACAAAGTGTCACATATACAAAAGAGAATGGCTTAATATCTTTAATATATAAAGATCTCATCAATAATAATGAACAAAAGATATGAACAAAACATTTCCTCAAAGAAGAAATGCATATCATCATATTTTAAAATGTCTATGCTTAATAGTAAAAAAAAATGTAAGCAGGTTACCATGGTCTTTAAAAAATCTGAATACCTAGAACTGATGAGGCTATGGGAAAACGAATAACAGTGAATTGAAAGCTGATACAATATTTTGAGGAGTAATGGAGAACATGGAGCAAAAAGTCTTATAGATGTGCATAGTTGTTGTCTTATTAATTCCATATGTTAAAAGAGCATGTAGCTATCACTGTAATATTTTAACTAGTGAGGAACAGGAGTAGGGAGATTGGTTAAAGTAGGATATACCTTGTCATGGACCCTGCAATGCTTAAAAATAATGTTATAGGACTGGAGGTATAGTTCAGTGTGCTTAGCATATGCAAGGCCCTTTGTTCAATCTCCAGCTCCAAATAATAGCAACAAGAATAATAATGATAATGTTATAGAAGGTGATTTAATGCCATGGAGATACACACACACACACACACACGCACACACATATAAATAAATTAAATCTATCTATATCTCTCTATATATATCAATCCATACCTGTCTATATGTATATATCTATATTATAAATATCTAAATCTATATAACAATTTCCTCCCCTGGAAAATGATACAACACAGATTGATTTAGAGAATGCATCTGTCATAGAGGTTGGCCATAGTATATATAAAGATGTTCTTTCCCTTCTTTCCCTGTATATGAAGATACTTAGTAAATGTACAAAAATGAATGGACAAAGCTTATGATTGTTTGCTAACTATATATCCTGAGTTAAGAAGGCTTGCTAAACAGAATGTGTCATATGATTTTATTCCTGATTTTCTAATAGACTTTTATGAAAGGAGAAATTGATTCCACAAGAAAAATAAGCCATAAATTCTATGAATAGTAGAACTGTTAGTGCTGTGTTTTCTTTGAGATTTTCTGTATGTCTGAGTATTGCAATAAAAATACGTACCCCAAAGCCTCCTTTCCAGGCGCTGTTTCTTTCCCCCTTGTACCCTCTCCCCTCCTGTGACCTCTGAACTGCTACCTCTGCTCCCTCCAGGGAGCTAAAGCTGGAAGACACCTACACCAACAAGGACCTGGACAAAGCACTTCTAAAGGCCTCTCTGGACACGTTCAACAAAAAAACCAAGGCCTCCCTTTACCTTTCCACACACAACGGGAACATGTACACCTCGTCCCTATACGGGTGCCTGGCCTCACTTCTGTCCCAGTGAGTACTTCTTCTGGCCCACCTCACACTCTCCTATCCCCTGGTCTGAGGAGACAACCAAATCCGGTTCCTCTTCTGGTTCAGACTTAAAAGGAAGGAAGGGAGAGAAGTGGGAGGAAAGGAAGAAGGAAAGAAGATGAAAGAAACTTGCTTTGAAGGAGTCTGTATAGGCAGACTTACTATTTGTGTTAAATAGTGATCTCCAAAGTGTATTGCAAGGGATTGCTATATAAGATCACCTTGGGCATAGCACAAAAATAGAAGTTGGGTACATATTTTCATTTCATTTACTTATATACTCTATATTTAGGAGAAATTATGGGTTAATAGGCTCTAGCTTTAGAGCCCACAACCTGGATTCAAATCTAGAAACTTCGACCTTGAAAACAATACTTAACCTGGGTCAGGCATGGTGACTTATTCCTATAGTTCCAGCTACTTGCAATACTGAGGCAGGAGGATTGCTTGAGCCCAGGAGTTCAAGGTCAGGGGACCTGGGCAACGTAGAGACCTTGTTTCAAAAAAAGCAGCAAAAACAACCAAAAAAGTAATACTGTATGTGTCTCACTTTCCATACCTGTGAAATATGTATAACAATACCTGCTTTTAAAGTTTGAATGAGAATAAAAACTACATTTTGGGGGGCGTCTAAAAACAAAACTACAATTCTCAGCAGACTCAAATGTTAGCTGTTTTTCTTTTCTATTTTATGAGGTTTATAGGAAAACATTGCATATGACATAGAAAAAAATATTTATGGGGGAGCTTGATTAAATTTTTACTGATGGGGGTGATCAAAAATCTGAGTCCATTACCAGTCAACTGGGAGCCTTAAGGGTGAGTCCAGGGGCCTGCTTCCACCTGGATGCACCTTCACTGAATCCTGCTTGTCATCATGAGAGGGGAGTAGTTCCTTTTACACCTGAAATTCTGTTGTGCTCCTTGTGCCTTATATGTTTTGGATTTTGCTGGCTCTCCTTTTGGCAAGGTTTCCTACATCTGGGCCTGTCCCCAGGATCTACCAAAAGGCCCTCTTTGTGTGCAGCTCTAGGAGAGCATTTCTAGTTGCATGAGGTACACGGGGACAAGATTGGGCTGATAGGCAGATCGTTTTTTTTATTTGAAGTGTCAAATATAATGCTGGCGTGTCATTTGTTTTAATTTCTTTCCCCTGCAGTCACTCTGCTCAGGACTTGGCTGGCTCCAGGATTGGTGCCTTCTCCTATGGCTCTGGCTTAGCAGCAAGTTTTTTTTCATTTCGAGTGTCCCAAGATGCTTCTCCAGGTGAGTCTTCCATCTTCATCAGCCACTCCTGACAAGATTCATCTCGTGAAAGAAGCCATCTTCTGCCTCACCCCTGCTGGAGGCTGTTATGTTTTGATTAAAACCAAATAAAAGACCATTGAAGATATTTAAGCAAGGGAGTAAGTTTGTGTTATTTATGTATTTACAGCACTTCCCTAGCTACTATTTAGAGACTAGGTGAGAAAGAATAAAGGTGAGTATAGGGAGACCAGTTAGAGTATTCCTGTGTGATAGTCTAGGCGAGAGTTAATAGTGGTTTAGTTGCAACTAGCTAGAGACAAGTTGCTGGATTTGAGATTTCCAGTAAGTGTTTGTTGATTACTTTATGATTGGTATAATCCAGGACGCACATCCAAGCACATCTAAGATCTAACCTAAACTAAGTGAGTTTGTCTGCCTGTGTGTTGTTTATCATTTCCTGATAGTCAAAGGGACACTAAGACACTTCCCCCAGGGTGCAAGCTACCACAGAACCTAGCACTGTTCTAGCGTATGATGACAGTAAAGAAGGCCTAACAATCTTTCTTTGGCTCCCCAGGTTCCCCACTAGACACACTGGTGAATAGCATATCAGACCTGCCAAAACGCCTTGCCTCTCGGAAACGCATGTCTCCCGAGGAATTCACAGAAATTATGAACCAAAGAGAGCAATTCTTCCACAAGGGTAAGGAAGAGGGCAGAAGAGAGGAGGAGGAGGAGAGGCAAGTCCTCTCGTGTTCCAGGCCAGTAGCTTGGGATCCAGGATTCACCAGAAATCTAGCTTATTCCTGGGCCACAGTCCAGACTTTTGTGACATATGATTAGGACAAAATATGTTGTTAAAAGGAGTAAAAACTCCCACCCAGGGGAAGCAGAAGACAGAGTTGGAAAGAAGAAGGAGGCAGCATGGTGCTTCTCAGCACGGATTATAGCTATGCACACTTCACATACCAGACAATATTTTCCCAGGAAAGCTATGATAGTCTTTGAAAATGTTCCTGTTTAAATGTTGCAAGATCCCAGACTTTAAAGCAAGATATCTAAATCTAAACTTGAGCTGTGTCATTTACTATCTCTTTGTCTTTGGGGAAAAATTATTGAACTTTTCTCAGATGTCACATTTCTAAAATCACACTAACTGCAGGATTTTCAAAGAGATTCAATAAATTAATGGACTTAAATAAATTATCAACAAATATCAACAAATATTATTATCTCCTCCCAATGGACCCCTTTCTCCATCAAACATAAAAACCAAAAAAAAAAAAAAAAAGCTCCCCAAAAGCAATAGATGAAAAGGAACAAAAAAAACTGGAGAGATTAGATGGATATTTTCAAACAATGGTAACTAGATATTATCAAGCAAAACTTGAAGCATATGATTTTCAGAGTGGTCTAAAAAGGAGAAAGAATATATGGAACTGGGAATGTTCCAAAGACCTTGACCCAGTGATCATTGATCTCATCTGGAACAGGGACATACTAGAGTGAAGAAAAACAATAAAAATAAAAATTGGCCCCTCTGAGATGCCCATTAATGGAAAAAGCACTAAAGCACTATAATGAACCAGAGCCAGAGATCTTACAACCAGGAAGGTAGTATTTATTAGGGAATAGGATGTTCTGAGATACACATCAACCTACATCCCACTGGCAAAGGGATGGATATGTGAAGATTTTAGTGGATTAAGGGCATGTTTATTGTGGCAAAATGTTAAACTCATATGATGAAATTGTGAATAGCTGGGTAGCCTGAAGTACCTGATCCAAGATGACGCTTCTTTGGTTCTGTGTTCTTTTCTTTTTTGGTACTAGGGATTGAACCCAGAAGGGCTTTATGGCTAAGCTACATCTCCAGGCCTTTTTATTTTTTATTTTGAGATAAGAGTCTTACTAACTTGCTGAGGGTCTTGCTACATCTCTGAGGCTTGCCTTGAATTTGTGATCCTCCTTTCTCAGCCTCCCAAGACCTTGGGATTACAAGAGTGACCACCTTGCCAGGCTGGTCCAGTGTTCTATTTGCTGTATTGAAGGTGACCCTGAGTCGGGATCACTTAATTGTGAACCTGTAGACATTCCTATTAATATTCCTATTAATATTTTCTCTTCCTCTTTGTGAGTCTTGTCCCTTTTCTTCATTCCACAGTAAATTTCTCACCACCTGGAGATACAAACAACCTTTTCCCAGGTACTTGGTACCTAGAGCGAGTGGATGAAATGCATCGCCGAAAGTATGCCCGGCGTCCCATCTAAAGGTGATGAGTGAGAGCTTGCAGGGTTGGTGGTGATGCCTTCCTCTGGTGACATATGAAGTTCTGTTACCAGGAGAGAGAAGATTCATAGCTTCTGATATTATGGGTGGGGGGGGTGGGTTGTACTAGTTGGGAAAATGAAAACTCTAGGAGCTCTTTGCCTTGGAAAGGCAAAAGAGAGGGACATGTTCTGAAATCTTGAATATGAGGAAAAACATCAGACTTGTTTAACTAAAAAAAGAGCCTGAGATAGAGCCTCCTCTAGAGCCTTGATAGAAACAAACTTAGCATCTGTAAGAGGAAGTTGGCAGTGACACTGAACCTAAGGAACTCATTGCTCCAAGGAGACGAAATCAGGGACAAAGATGATGGCTTCAGAAAGGCAATCCATTAATGTGTTGGGGACAGTCACTAAGGAGCTGGGGGATTGTGAGGTTCTCTAGAGCCAGAAGCCTTGGTGGGAGGGAGCTTTAGATTAAAACTATGTGACAATTCTTGGGTTTTACAAGATTCTTTCTGGAGAGAATAAATGAGGCTTGGGACATTAGTGGGATGAGTGTAGGGAGAGAAGAGAGTTTAATAGAAGAGGACTGAGGTGAGAGGAAAAGTGAAAGAATTATTTATTTATGGCATTCAAGTACTCAAAATTGCAATCCTGTAATCCATGTACCCAGTGTATCTGCTTCGGTGTATCTATCAAATAGATACACAGAATGAAAGAACAAGAAGCAATTTCTTTTACAACCCCAAATCTCAATGAATATAATCGCCATACCCAAGTTTTAAAATTATTTTTTTCTGTTCCTTTGGTAAATGAAGTGGGAAGAATAAGAAGTTATGTCAAGGGCAGAGCAGGGAGCAGGAGGAGGAAAGGAAGAAGTCGGTGGATAAGGGAGAGGCACAGATAAGCTTCATGAGAAGAGGCAAGAAAAGTGCAGGACAAGGTCCCGTCAGTTTGACCCTAACCACTGGAGCATTCTCTTGCTTAACCTCCTTAGCTAGGCTGCTGAGGTTCTGTAGCTCAGATGTTAGGGACTGGGCAAAGTGGACAGGGGGACTGACAGGCCAGGGCTGCAGGATGAGGCTGAGAATCAGCTCAGAAGACTTCGGTATAACCAGAGAGTTTGAAATAGAGTTCTTTGGGGACAAATCAATCAGTGGCACAGAGGCAGCTATTAAATGTGTTTAACTAGTTCAGTAGCCAAGAGACAAGAGACAGAGAGAAATTGCTCGTCCCTCTTCCTTTCTGCTTATCTATTGGGATTTTCAAAGGAGAATTTCTTTTTTTTTTTAATTTGTTCTTATTAGTTTAACATGACAGTAGAATGCATGATATATACATGTACATACATCATACATAAATGAAGTGCAACTTCTCCTTTTTCAGATTGTACATGATGTAGATTCACAAAGGGTTGTGTAGTCCCATATGCACATAGGGTAATAATGTCTGATTCATTCTACTGTCATTTCTACCCCCATACCCCCTCCCCTTTCTTCTCTCCCCTCTGCCTAATGCAAAGTACCTCCAAGGAGAATTTCTAAATCAGGCTCCTTACTTCACATGTGTCTAGATGGCCTTGTGCCTATAAAGAGAAAACTGGGGCTCTTGTACTTTTCTCCTGCTGATTATTCACATGAGCAATGAACTCACTGTAATGAGATTTTAGCTAAAATGAAGGTCTTACGTCAGTGTGGAGCTCTGTGGATTTTTTCCTGCACTGTTCCAGCCTGCCTAGGCTGTTCTCCTATCACAAGCAGAGCTTATAAGGGGGACCCCCCCCCTCCAGACTTGGCTATGGATGCTAGGTCCCTCAGGCATTTAGGATTGAAGCTAAACTGGCAGTTAGAGCACCCTAGAACTCAGGATACTGTTAGGGGAGCACCTTTGCACAGCTGTGCCTCAGCCAAGGCATAGGTTCAGGGAGTCAGGGTGCTTAGGATGAGACTCACAATTGAATCATTTTTTTGTTTCTACAGAATCATGGACTGGTTCCTGGGGAAAGTATGCTGGCAGCGCTTCTGCCCACGAATCATATATTTCAAATTCCACCCTTAGCTGGTAAATAAATCAGAAACGACACAGTAGCCCCCATAAGCATTGACCCTGTAGTGAGGGACCATCCTTGGCAGGTTCTTCTACCTTGACTTCCTGCTGCAGTCACTATCACAGGTTCATGGTGCTATGGACCTGGGCCCCTTTTTGAAAGAGGGAGATGGAGGAAAGGGGAGGAGGCCTCTTCCTGAATCCCCGGTCTCCAGAAATGTGGCAGATCAGTTGTCTCCTTCAAGATCCAGATCAAGCTCATTTGTTACAGCTTTGTTATTATTATTATTATTAAACCTCTGTGCTGTTATATTTTTGCTCATTTCTTAAGGTTTCCCATGAATTTCTCAATTTTGTATCTTGTTCTGAGCTAATATATGGCAAATAAAAAAAGTAAGAAGGAGGAAGTGATTCTTGTGTTTTCTGGAACCTAAAACACAAAACACAAACAAGCCAATAGGTACGTCAGCCCACCGGAATAGTCTCGTCCCCTCTATTTCCTTTCCAATGTCCATTTAATTCTGTCATGTGTTGAGTACCATGGAAAATACAAGGTAGATAAATATGGTGACACATAGCTTCCCCCAATTCTCTGCTCTACAATCGTCATCCAGGCAGGGGCCCGCTGGAGCTGTGGATCAGACCTCCATGCCACACCTGGCCAGTGTTAGCTACCATGATCAAAAAAAGAAAATGAAAAAATTTTTATAGGTTTGATGCTTAGCAGGAAAATTTCTATTAAAACAATTTTCCCCTCTTGGATGAGGACACTCCTTTTTCTAGGGTCTTCATAACAAAGGTTCAGGGAGGCGGGGGTTGAACTGAGTAGGGGAAAGAGAGGGACAGGAAGGGGGAGAACAGGGGTTGCAGCCTTTTTTTAAAAAAAAAAAAAAAAAAAAGGCTGTGGAAGAGACAGGTTCTGTTGGTGCAAAGTCAGCTGTCTAGGGAGTCCAAGGGGTACACATGGAAATGAGATGCTGGGCCTTTGCTGTTTTGCTCAAGACTGGTCATGTCACAGTCACCGGCAAATCCATGATAGACATGTTTGAGCAGCTAATCCAGCCTCAACTGTTACTGCCCAGGCCTTGTCAGGTGTTGTTGGAAGACTCCTTAACCAGCTCAGCTGATTAACAGCAGCTCCTCATACTCCCTACTGCCTGTATCCCCTCAGAAAGTTGCTCAGGGGCCCTCAATCCTTGGGCCATCTCTGGCAGAACAATTACCGCCCTTCCTAAGATCTCTGAAGTAGTGTCTGTCTTCAAGGGAGAAAAGTCCATGTTACCCGAGTTCTGAGATGGACAAAATTTAGCCTGACCTTCCATCCAGGCTGGGGCTCTCTGTAAGTTGTTGGTGTTTGGAAAGGCCTCCCTAGTTCTTAGCAACAGGACTTCCCCATTACTCAGTGCGAGGGCCAGGCCTGCCTCCCCTAGGGATCATTTGAACACAACCAAAAATGATCTTAAGAATATTTAGGAACCAGAATATCAGGGCACTGGCCCATCAGGGCACAGAATATCAGTGGACACTGCCTTGGTACACCAGATGAATATCAGCCTTAGATCACATGCAGAGCACTCAGGATGGCCTTGGTCATCACTGTTGGTCACCACCATTGTACCACACATATCTTTGGTCCCCCTCCACTCACCTTTCTAACCATCTTTTATACTGAGCCCTAAGTCTTCCTCCAACAATTCTAGGATCCATTTCATTAAAACTGGCACCTGCCGGGTGTGGTGGCATACACTTGTAATCCCAGCTACTCCAGAAACTCAGGAAAGAGGATCACAAGTTCAAGGTCAGCCTGTCTAAAAATAAGATAAAAATATGTCTGAGTTTTATTTCATGAGTTTCCGATTGTCCTGTCACCATGTGCACCCAAAGATCTGCTGATACCAGGCAGACAAAAGAACTTGCCTGTGTGGGCAAAGCATCACTCAGGAGTGACCTACAGTGAGATGTACAAGAGGATGGAGTATTAGACTAGAATGCTCACCTCAAATGAAAATGCTCAAATGTTATATGTAGACAGATGTGAAGACTGGGCCCAATCCAGTGTCCATGAGGCAACTTCAGGTCTCTAAGGGGACGCACTGTGCACACACATAGCTATTTCTGAATCTCAGAGCCTCAGGAGTCAGTTATTTTGAAACCAGTTCCCTTGTGTCCTTCCAGCATTTGCTCTACCTCCATTATTGAACTTCTGGAAACTTCTGCTTTCCAGCCAACATATACAAGAGTGAAACTCCACTCTAAAGTTAGGTGGTACAGAGATGCCACAAGCCAGAGTAACACAAAAGAGTTAATGGCATCCTCCATGTAGCACCAGCTGCATTTCAAAATTAATCCTGGTGCTTGGCATAGGGCTCCACAATAGGGTGTTTGCCCAACATGCATAAGACCCTGGGTTTCATTCTAGCATGGTGGACAGGGGGGATAAACCAATGTCTTTTAAATGTAGGAGAGGTTATGTGAACAGCCAGGTGATGCAATGAAATTGCCCATGCACTCTTGTGTGAATCATGTCCCAGAAGACATTTTGAGATGCTTAAGTCATTTGGATTTCTAGAATTGTCCTGACCACCTTAGTGTGCACTGTGGTTTTATCTAGGGATTTTCAGCAAGGAGACTAAGGGGTTGAAAATTTAGCTCAATTTAACTGAATGATGATCTTGACCATCTTAGCCTGTTTTTCCAGTTATCAGTGAGAGTGTGTGGCCTTGACAGATGCCATGTGAAGCACAGATATTTTTCCAATAGGAGGAAATGGTTTGACTGATGTTAGGACACCCATTGTCTAAGATGTGGCCAGATGCCATCACCATGAGGGCCTATGGAAGGCTCTTTGGTCTTTGGGGTTCCATGTAAGATTGAGACCTGCTTGTCTACTGTCAGGAAGGCATAGGAATGAAGATACCAATGTTTACCATGTGTCCCAGGCACCCACATACCACTTCTTAACCCATCAATCTGTCACTGCAGCTTTGAAAGCCTTGTTATGCCTCCGACAGATAAAGAAAGAGGCTTGGGAGAATTAACACTGTGTTCCAGGTCAAGGAGCTGCACAGAGTTGACCTTCTGTTCTTGTGTGGGCCCATCACTTCAAGGTTTGCTGCATTAAGGCCACAGTGTACACTCCAAGCTCACTGAAGATGCCGGCAGCGCCTTTGTGGTTGGTATTCAACCCTGTGGAACTAAGGAGGCTAAAGTGGTGAATTTGCTTCCTTTGAACCCAGGCAGGTGCCCAGTGCCAGGCCTTCTCAGCAGGCAGCCTGGGAATGAACGACTGGGGCAGAAAAGCTCTCAAGAGGAAAATTTTTGCATCAAGAAGCCCGTACTTTCCGTGAACAACACTTTAAGTTTGCTTTTTTGTGAGCTTGCCAAATATCCACATGCCCCCAAACCTTTACACACGCTTTGTTCCCCTTGTGGAATTCTTCCAAACACCTGCCCTGAGACACCAACAGCCTCCAAAGTGCTTTCTTCTTGGGACTCAAGGTCATCTCCCACACAACTGCATGGGTCCAGTGAACGGCAGGCTGTGCCCCTCCCACCAGAAGATTTCTATGGGGGACTTGATTTCTCTTAAAGCAAAGCTGGGTTAGGAACTAATCCAGTTCCTAGCACATAGTGCGACATTTGTTTGATGAATTTTATTTATTAATGTGCACAGATATTTCCAGAAGGAAGGGATCTGAAATACCATAGGAATCTGAAATATCCTGAGCTTTGTTTCTGTGGAAACACCTTTGAATAACCTTAAATAGGAGAGGGATACATTCAGAATACCACAGTAATGCATTTGTCCACTGCAAACTTCTTCCACACCCGCTCCTCTTTGGCAGCCCAAACCAAGCCCTATGGCTAGCCACGGATGCCCTCTGGTGGCTCTTAAGAATAACAACACCAAAAAGAGACATGGAGAACTTGGGGAAGGCTCTTTATTAGATGCTACATTGCAGGGGTCAGAGGATTGCAGCAATGTCAGCCCTAGGAATGTGGATCTCCCTTCCTAATGGTTCACAGTGGGTAGTTTTCTTCAGAGAAGCCTCAGAGGCCAGAACCAGGGAGCCCCAGGGTTAGAAGTAGAACTGGAAAGCCTCAGACACATGCTGCTTCCACGGTTCCAGGCTGGGCAGCAGGGAGGAGATGCCCATGACGTGCCAGGTCTCCCCATCAGATACCATCGAGGTCTGGTAGGACAGCAGCTGCACACCTGCCTCCGCCAGGAGGCCTAGAAGTAAAAGAAACCCTTGTTGGCATAGAGCGTTGGGGAAAGTGAGGAACTGGGAGCAGTCAGAAGTCAGGCTTCTATGATCAGAGTTGCAATGGGAGGATGCTGGTCTCAGTACTGAGGAGCCTAGATGGAAGGAGCAACAGAACATCTGCCCAGCCTCCCTTGATTATTTCGGAGATTCTTCAGGCACACTCTGACCACCAGGCATATCAGCAAAGAACTATATAGCTCCTGACTTGCTGTTTGCCAGGCCAACAGCAAGGGAGAAAAACAGGGAAAGTTCCTCTGGGCAGTTGGCAAGAATGATGAAATTAGGAACCCCTGGACATGCTCAAAACCCCAGGAGTATAGGCCCCAGGAGACTGGGGTAGGTCTAAGATGCCCCAAGTATAGGACGGGATGTCCAGATAGGTTTTGCTGTGGCTAGGCTGGCCACCAGGGCTTACAGGCAAGAAGGAAATCTCTACTCAATGGCCCTGAACTCATGGGACATGGCTCTGCAGGCAGGTGCAAGCAGGGTGCTTAATATGGCAATCTTGGGACTCATGGCCAGGATGGTGATGGACATTCTGGTCCCAACCCTGCCACACTGCTCTGAGGCTTAGATAAAGCATTTTTTCTCTCTGAACTTGGTATCTGCCCTAACTGTTCTATAAATTGGCAAGACAGATCCTCTGTATGGTAGAGAGCCAGACATTCCCTAATGCATGGAGAAGGATCAAAGGAAGAAGATCTGCAGGGCCTAATCACAGGGCAGACCTCACCTCTGCCTTAAGAACCCTGGCCAACCCCACCACCCAAATCCCTCCTCACCAATCATGGTAGGCAGCATTGCAGGGTTGGAGGGCTGAGCCCGGAACATGAGCAGGGGCAGGCCCCGGCGGAGAGGCACTTCTGGTTTAAAGACTGCGCCATTGAGCACCTGCAGCACAGGTGTGGTGCCCTGGACGGAGCCCACAGCCTGATACGGAGCACCAGCCAGGGTTACGGTCAGGAGGCATTCTCCGCTGCCCTGCTCCCCAGGTGCAGCTGGGCTGTGGGAGGTGGTGACCTGCAGAGAGAATGCAAGGAGGCACAATTACTTTTCCTGATTGCATCATGCCCAACATTTCTCTTTCAATCTAATCACCCATTTGCAGGGCTCCAGCCTGGCCAAAAGGCTCAGCAATTTAGGGATAGGGGCAAATAGGGGTAAAGCTTGTGCCCCTGAGCATTAGCTTCCTAGAACAGTTAATGACCACTCCAAAGGAAGGGCAAAGAGATTTACCAGGTGCAGGATTATAGTAGAGGAATGGGAATTGGGGAGAGGGAGGAAGGCAGGGCTGTGAGGACCCAGCTGACCCAGGATGACTCTCCTGCTCTGACTCCTTCATTCCTGGGGTATAGAAGTGGAGGGAAGGAGCCAGGTGGGATCATGGGAGCTCTACTCCCTGCCAGCTCCCACCAGCTGAGAAACAGACTTTGATCTGAAAAGAGAAGCAGAGAGGAAGATGCCAAAGAGAAGTTGTGAGAGGCAGCAAACGATGCCTGCTCCAAGAATTTGCAAGCTAATCAAGAAATGGGTGCTATCCAATAACTCAAAACAAACCTATGAGTAAATCTAACCAAGAAGACAAAAGACCTCTATGATAAAAAAAAAATATAGAACACTGAAGAAGAAAAAAGGTAAAGACCTCAAAAGATGGAAAGACTTCCCATGTTCATGGATAGGCAGAATGAATATAAAAAAAATGGCCATGCTACGGAAAGCAATATACAGATTCACTGCAATCACCAATAACATTCTTTATAGAACTAGCAGGGAAAAAAAAGTCTTAAAAAGTCATTTGGAAGAATAAAAGACCCCCAGAATAGTCAAAGCAATTCTAAGCCAAAAAAGCAATGCTGTAGGCATCATAATACCTGACTTCAAATTATACTACAGAGCTATATTAACAGAAACTGCATGGGATTGGCATAAAACAGACACCTAGATCAATGGTACAGAATAAAAGACCCAGAGACAAACCCACACATCTAGTTATCTGATGTTTAACAAAGGTACCAAAAGCATACACTGAAGAAAAGACAGCCTTTTCAACAAATTGTGTTAGGACACCTGGTTATCTATATGTAGAAAAACGAAACTAGACCCTTATCTCTCACCCTGCACAAAAATCAACTCTAAGTGGATCAAAGACCTCAGTATTAGACCAGAAACTACGCAACTCCTAGAAGAGAATATAGGGTCAATACTCTAGCTTTTAAGCACAAGCAATGACATTCTCAATAGGACCCCTAAAGCTCAGAAAATAATGCCAAGAACTAATAAATGGGATGGCATCAAATTAAAAAGCTTCTGCACAGCCAAGAAAATAAGTAGGGATGTGAAGAGAGAATCTACAGATAGGAGAAAATATTTGCTAGCTACTCTTCTGACAGAGGATTAGTATGTAAAGAACTCAAACAACTTTAAACTCAAAAAAAAAAAAAAAAATCAAAAAACCTAATTAATAAATGAGCAAACAAATTAAACAGACACTTCTCAAAAGAAAAACAAATGGCCAAAAAATATATGAAAAAAAATATTCATCATTAGTAATCGAGGAAATGCAAATCAAAACTACACGAGATTTCATCTCATACCAGTAAGAATGGTAGTCATCAAGAATACAAATAATAAATGCTGAAGAAGATGTGAAGAAAAAGGAATACTTTTACACAGCTGGTTGGATTATAAATTAGTGCAATCATTACGGAAATCAGTATGCAGGTTCCTCAAAAGACTAGGCATGGAACCACCATATGACCCAGCTATATACCACTCCTTGGTATTTATCCTAAAGAATTAAAGTCATCTAACTACAGTGATACATGCATGCCCATGTTAATAGCATAATTCACAACAGCCAAACTGTAGAGCCAGCCTAGGTGTCCAACAATGGATAAATGGATTAAAAAAACATGGCATGTATACACAGGGGAGTTTTATTCAGCCACAAACAAAAATATAATTACGTCATTAGCAGGAAAATGAATGGAACTAGAGACCATTATGTTAAGCAAAGTAAGTCAAACTCAGAAGGTCAAGGGGCATGTTTTCTTTCATATGCAGAAGCTAGAGGAGAAAAAGGAAAAGATATCATGAACATCAGGGAGATCAGTAAAGGAAAGGGACCAGGGTTGGGAGGGATGACAAGAGGAGGTTAGTGCTGGGGAATGATATTGGTCAAATTATATTGTTCTACTGTGTGCATTCACAAATATGTAACAACAAATCCATTATACACAACTGTACTGCACCAATACAAAAAAAAAAAAATGTGGGAGAAAAAAAAACAATGGGTTCTATGGTATAAGGTGCACCGGATGGAATCTGAGTTGGAGCTCACTGGACCATCTTTAAGCCTCCATTCAGATTCAGCCCAGCTCCTCATTTTCCTGAGCTGTGAAATAGGGGTAGCAAACTTTCTCCAATTCACAGAGCGCTTATATATTGATCCTGAGTCTCAGCTCCTTCAGCAATACTTAGAGGCAGATGGTAGCTCCTCCTAAGAGGCAGATAAAGGAATCATGGCCACCTCTCACAGGTAAGGGTGAAGGCAGCACTTCCACCCCATGAGTTCAGTTGTGAGTAAGTTCTAGAAAGGTGGGGTCGAAGAGCAGTGCTGGCAGGGAATGTGGGGAGAGGGGGACGCACATTGAGGCCGGCCTCTTTCACCAGCAGCTTGGCGTTCACCAAGTTCACATCCGCCTGCTTGGAAGCTTCTTTCAGGAGGCCAACAATGACTGCAGGGCTTAGGCAGTTCCCAGCATTCTTCAGAGATGTTCCTAGGGACAGAGAAAAGCGTCGCTAAGTCCTTGTTCGATAAGCATCACAGGAGGGAGCAGGAGGCCACAACAGGATCCTCATTGCCCTGAGGACCCCAAATGCAGCCTGCACTAGATAGTTCTGCCTCTCCTGCAGAGATCACTTAGAGCCGGCAAGGGAGACATACCTGGGTCCGAGCCAGGAAAGCAGGACTTTGGCCAGTCTGAGAAACTCCTCTCCAAAATACAGCCCAACTCCACGGGCCACCCTGGCCTGCCTATGGGTCTCCCAGAAGACTTGGAAAATTCCCGACTCCTACATAATTTGGCACTCAGACCCTCACAAGCCTCAAGAAATGAGCAGAAAGGGGCAACTACTTTGTTTCCTCTGGGGTCTGGGTGGAGATCCCCTGGCTCTCTTTCCCTGGTGTTTTTGCCAATGCTCTGGGTCTAACTCCCCCCACTCCACAATTTCTCCTTAAGTGTCAGGTGCCCAACAGTTAGTGAGGGAAAACAACCCTTTGCAGCGTCAAGGGAATTGGAGCCCTTCCTGGCCACTCAACCATATCTGTACAGCAGTGGAGCTGCTGGAAAGTCAGCCGGAGCCCGGGGGTGGGCAGACTGACAGCAGTGTTCTCATTCCCTCTCCACAGCTAAGCAAACACCCCGCCCAGGACTCTCAGACTGCACAAGAGCCCACCTTGGTAAGTCACAGCACACAAAATATCCCCATCGCCTCACGAGGCACAACCACCTGGACTCCCATTTGACTGTGGAAAAAAATCAAGGCTCAAAGGAAGGAGTCACCCAGCAGATAAGCAAAAGGTCAAAACCAGAACCAAATGGTACTGTTGCTTAATCTGGGACTCCTTGTACCAGGTCCCATATTTTCTCTTGCATTAAATCATCTCTGTGGAGGTCTCTCTTGTACCCAAAACATTTTCTGTCCTAAAATTACTACATAAACTTAAGTTATCAAAATTAAATGTATTTTCCCAATGAATTTTGGTACTGCCCACCCTTCTCCCCTACCCTTTATACTAAGTGACCTGTACTGAGAGGAGGGCCCAAGTCACCTGAGTCTCCCATCACCTCTGAGGCTAGCGGCAGATATACCCAATAGGGATGGGTCTGTGCCACTCCGTACCCATGCTTCTCCAGTGTCCCCAGATCCTGACTCACCCTGTGTTACCACCTGAATGGTCCCTTTGGGGGAGCCAGCCCAGGCTCGCATCAGTGTCCCTAGAGCTTCTGCCAGACCAATCCAAGGCTTTGTGTGCGGAGAGAAGGCACTGGTAAGAGCCTGTGCATTTATCTGCAGAGAAAGGGGGTACAGGGGAAGTCAGGAAGAGGCGGGTTAGGCACTTCTACCCGACTCCGATACAAAATCGAGATTTTGTTGACTAGAGCCAGCTCTGCAGGGAGAAGAGGCATAGGGTCATCCATGTTTGGATGGCTGGTGGGTGACAACTTCCATCAGCCACCAACTAGAAGACAATGACTTAACCCTATAGGTGAGGAGAGCTGTAGAACTAGAAATGGAAACAAAAGGCTAAGACCCCACACAATGGACAGATCAGGAAAAGAGGCCCCTCTGCCTTCACCGAGTAGTTGGCCCTGTCCCTCTCCAGGGGAGACTTGTTTGTCCTATTCTGGGGAAGGATCTGGGCAGCACAATAAAGGTGGATTTTTGACATAAAACATATGGAATGGGCTGGGATTGTGGCTCAGTGGCAGAGCGGTTGCCTTGCACGTCTGAGGCCCTGGGTTCAATCCTCAGCACCACATAAAAATAAATAAATAAAATAAAGGTATTGTGTCCAACTACACCTAAAAAATTATTAAACAAAATATATGGAGTCACAGATGACTTGAAAGTAGAATGGTGGTTCTCTCTGGAATGGCATTTCTAATTTGTCTTCCATTTAAAATTTTTCTGTCTTGATTTTTCTTTAAAATGTCTATTTTTGTCACTAAATACCATGATAAATTATACCAATTTATAAAGCTAGATTCATATTGTTGTGAGATCCTATCATGCTTTGAAAATTAGTGTGTGTCAAGCGCATACTGCACAGTTGCGGGAGCCAGCCACAGAGTTCCAAATTGAGGGTCAGCCAGGTTGGGTCCCCAGCAGGGGCCTGATAACAAAGCCAGTTTGTCCTTGGAAGAAATTTCTATTCCATTTAGTGGTTCAAGGTGCTGAAGTTAGGAGTTAGATAATTGCCACTTTTATGGAGGCAACCTGTGAAGAGAACCATCTGAGAAGGATTTTATGAGAAACGTGGAGTTTGATGCAAATTGAATAGGCAGCTACAAGATGTGAAGAGATGAAAACATCATAAAGATGTCACTGAAAGAGTAGCCAAGCACAGTGGTGCACACCTGCAATCCCAGTGACTCAGGATGCTGAAGCAGGAGGATGGCAAGTTCAAGGTCAGTCTTGGCAACTTAGTGAGACCTATTGGGGTAGCTCAATGGTAGAGTGATTCTGGGTCCCATTCCTAGTACACATGCACACACACATGCACACGATATATCATTAGAAGAGTGTGACAGTCTCAGGTTTGAATGTGACACTGGAGACCCATCTGGGTGGGAGGCAACCTGGTATGAGGGCTCCCTGCTACAGGACTTTTCTTTATCTTCTCTGCAGAGACACAGGAAGAGCAATGGGTGAGAAAGTGGAACCAGAGACTGAGCAGCTCCTGAAGAGGGCCAGAAAACTATGCAACAGTCAAGCTAGGAGCTCATGGCTGGAACAGGAACTGGATGCCGCCAAGAAGCCCCCCAAAACAGACACCATGCCTCATTCCTCTGTTCTCTATGTGGGGCCCACACAGCCCAGCCCTGGGAAGGTGCTCATTGCAGATCTATGAAATAACAGGACAGTCCTCAATCTCTAGAGAACGAGCAGGACACCAGGGAAGAGACAGGTGTCTCTGGACACCAACCTGACCCTAGCATTCATCTCTGCTAAGATGAGGGCAGAATTGAACTGGAGATGACACAGTGAAGAATTAGGGAGAAAATATCTCCTATGCAACAAAAATGTCTCTTTCCAAATGCCTAAATTGCTGAGGCTGGATTTGAACTTGTGATCCTCCTGTCTAAGTCTCCTGAGCTAAGCCACTACGCCTGGCTACAAATGCCTTCTTAAAACTAATCAGCCACTTTGGGTGGATAGTTAAATGTGCTGATGTTTAACTAGGTTTTAACTGCTAGGATAAGATGGAGACATCGTGTGGTTCCATTTGGTGGAGTTAAGGGAGTCCCAGGGAGGAAAAGCCATGGAATGTCCCCACTACACTGATAAGGTAAGTATTTCACATGGGCTGCAACAGGGAGGGCAGACAACTGCTTTATGAAAGATCTAAGAGGGTCAGGCCTCACCCAGATTGCCTGGCAAGGGACATGGGCCCATGCCTCAGCCTGTGTCCCAATCAGGGTCACCTGGGAAAAATGAACCTGCTCAGAAGCCTAGTAGGTAGGTAAGAAGGTGGGTAAGTGTGCTCCAGCCCGAGGAGCCAATACAATATGGGAGGAGACGGAACACGGGCAGGTCTAGTGTCTTAGTTGACCCCCATGCTGTGTCCACCACAGGCTTTCCAGCCTCCGCCATCACATCTGTGATAACTGGCCTAAGAATCCCTCCTGATTTCCACAGAACAAATGGGCAGGAGGTTTGCCAGATGGCAGAAGGTACCCTAATTCTCTCAGGACATAGAGGGCTGGGTGGCTTAGCGAGCCGGGCTACCTAGAAAAGAGGGTGCCCTTCCTACAGTCCTCACCAGCAAACATCACCAGGCTGAGGGTCAACCAGGAAGGCCAGGAACCCCTCACTCCCACCCACCCATACTAAGTCTCATCCACTGCCTTTTTCCAAGTTTTGTTATATGCTCTGGGCCCACCTATATAAGCTGCAGAGAAACTTAAGTCAGGTTTTTTTGGTCCTCAGGGAACTTCAAATTTATTAAAAGTAAAGATACAAGCTGGATGCCGTGGTGCATGCCTGTAATCCAGTGATTCGGGAGGCTAAGGAGGAGGATCACATGTTCACGGTCAGATTCAGCAACTTAGTGACATCCTCAGCAATTTAGAAAGACCCTGTCCCAAAATAAAAAAATAAAAGAGACTGGGGACGTTGCTCAGTGGTCAAGCACCCCTGGGTTCAATCCCCAGTATCCGCCCCACCAAAAATTAATTAACAAACAAACATAAACCCACAAATATATAAATTTGTGAAGCTTTAGAACAAAAGAGAATGTAATTAATGAAAGAATTGAGGTGGTGCTGGAAAGGCCAAGCAGGTTTGGGCGAAGGAGAGGTGAGCCCCTTGAAGGAGCTATGCTTTCCTCATTCAAGCGAGTCCTCCAAGGGCTATGGCAGTAGTTGGTACTCACCAGAACTGAAGGAATATCCAGACACACTTGCTATGAGCCAGGAGAGGCTTGGAGGAGAAATGTATGCCAGGAAAGGCCCGACTGAGCAAAAAAGTGGGGATGTTGTGCCACTATTTGGGGAAATCAAGGGACCAGCTGGCAGGGAGGGTTCCTACTGGTAGCTGAGGACAGCAATTGTCACAGCAGGGTGAGACTCTGGTCCTGGACACGATGCAGAGTGCTCTGGGGAGTTTACAGGGTGCCAGCTCCCTACAGGGACTTTCTGGGCAGGCTCCCCACCCCATCTCTCACCACCCACTGCGTACAGCTGTGTTACCCTAACAACACTGGTGTTCCCAAGGCATGTGGAGAACAAAGGCTCTTTCTCTGGAGGCTGAGCCCTGGGAAGGGCCACAATCTCTGCAGCAGGGCTACAATATAACAGAACTAACTAAGCTCCCTGCTCCAAGGTCTCAACTCTCAAGGTTGCAGATAGGCAGCTCCTGCCCACCCTGTCCCGATGAGAGCAGACTCAAGCGAATTCCCTCCTCTGCAGCCCCCAGGGACGAATCTGTTCACCCCCACCCCAACCCTGCTGTCACCCCCACCATGACTCTCTCCGGGTCTCCTCCCTCTGCCTCCAGGCCCCAGCCCCACACAGTGATACTTACAACCCCTGTGAGAGACTTCCCCTTCACCATGTCCACAAACTGGACAGCGATCTCCTCCCCACAGCGGCTCTGGGCCTCCTTGGTGCTGGCACCCAGGTGGGGGCAGCTGATGACGTTCTCATGGTCCACCAAGGCTCGGTCCCGTGGTGGCTCCTGCTCAGAAAGAGATGCCTCTAGATTGGCCACAATGGACTGACCCTACCCCTTGGGGCTGCTCCTGGGCACAAGGGAAGCCGTAGGAGAGGAAGGCAGGGGCTGTACCACCTTCTACTTGTTTTGCCAGTGGCCCCTGGAGTCTTTACCAGCTTCCTCATGAATGTTACATCATAGCAGAGTGGGCAGAGCAGAAACTGTGGGTTCCAATCTCACTTCCACCACTTCCCACCCAGGGGCCTTGGGGGAAAATCCTCCATCTCTTTACGCCTCAGTTTCCTTATCCATGAAATGGTTGAACACTCTCTAGATCACATTGTTGTGGGGACTGAACACTAGAGGTCCTGATATTGCCAACCAGTGGAAGCAATCATTACTATTGTTGCTGGGTTTTTCCCTGTAACTCACCCCTACCTGGCATCCTTATGGCATTTAACCATCTGTGTGTTTTGTAGGGCTCTTAGCACAATGTCCTGCTCTTCACAGGCACCTTACACACGTAAGAGCATTGGTACTCACCAGGACAGGCTGCCCACTGGTACCATCCCAACCACTCACTCCTGTGCCCCTTCCACCCTTTCTAGTCATTGAGCAGAATACTGCCCTTGGGAAAGTGACTTAGGGTTCTTCTTTTCTGGGCACTCTCCCCAGGGATCTGTTGTTTCCAGCCACCTAATAGCAGGTGGGACAAAGACATTGAAGACATCAGAGGTACTACATTAAAGAGGATGGCCATACAAAGAAGGCCGCCTCCTCCATGGAGCTCACAAAAGAGAGATGGATGGCCAGGAGTACAAATCCAAATGCACTGTGCACTCAAGGGTAGGAATAGACAGTGAGTGCTACAGGGATTCAGAGAGGGTCAGCAATTTGCCAAAGCCACACTGCTAGTAACCTGTACACCACAAATGCCTAATCCAAAGTACATGCTCTCTCTTGAGTCATAGTTAGGAGCCATGATACTATGGAAATGCACTCTTCTGCATCCGACCTGCTGAGGTTGAGCTTCTGCTTCTGGTGGGAGAGCAACCCATCACAGGCACCCTGAGGGAATACTGCCACTGTCCTTGGGCTTCTGTCCCTCTCTGGGAAAGAGGAAAGGAAGAGGAATGCTAATGGATACAGGGTGGACTGTTTTCTTGGCCACAGGACTGCACTTAAATCAGGGACCTGTAACAATATATTAAGCTGTTCTCTCCCTTCCCCAAATCCTCAACCTCACTGATTTGACATGGTCTTTCCTCCTAGTTATCAACATGGCAGCAGTCAAAGAAGTCTGAGACCAGGACTTGGGTCCTATTTAAAACAAGAGTTTTTGCTGGGTGGCACACGCCTGTAATCAAGTTTGAGGCCAGCCTCAGAAACTTAGAGAAACCCTAATTCAAAAATAAGAAATGAAAGGGCTGGAAACGTAGTTCAGTGGTAGAGTGACACGGGGTTCAGTACCTAGTACCAAAACAAAATAAAATCGAACAACAAAAAAACTAACACTGTGTTCTGCAGAAGACAGAATGGCTGCTCCTTAGCAAGTTCCTCAAACCAGACAGGTGTATTCTCTGGTGAAACAGTTTTTCTCATTTACCATTAATGCCAGACACTCTGTGCTAGACTTCCTGAAAAATGCTGGGCTCTCTCTGGCCCTGGCCTCTCGACTCCTTGTCTCGCTTCCTCCCGTGAGACCTGGGTTGCAAGCACTTACTTCTGTAAACACGTCCAGTGCGGCTCCCGCACACTGACCAGACTGCAGGGCCCGGAGCAGGGCACCTTCATCCACAATCCCTCCTCGAGCACAGTTCACCACACGCACACCCTTCTTGCACTGGGCGAAGGTACTGTCATTCAGCAAGCCTGGAAGAAAGAGAGGACCCTGCCTGCTGTGACGATGTTGGGTCTCATGTGAGGCACAACTCCAGAGGCCTTGGCTCCCCTGAACCAGCTCTTTCCCCAGAGGCCTCTCTTCCTTCTGGAAAGCTCCCTCTGTCTTCTCACCTCTTCCTAGACATAGAATCCCTGTCCTGGACCCAGTTTAGAAATATCCTAGGAGTTCTTGAGCTATTGGTGCTTCTAGTGTGTGTAAGAATCAGAATGGCCTGCAGGGGCCTTATCAGAAATCCACACGGGTCACTAGTTGCACATACAATCAGCTCACCCAGACACCTGTATACTTCCAGCTAGCTCACCCCTCCTTCATCTCATCAGGAGCAGCTGACAAATGCTCTGCATAACCATGTTCTGCAGGACCTGGTGGGCCCCTTCCCAAACCAGCTCAGCAGCATCTGCAGAAGGCCCAGACCAAAGGTCCACTCTATCTGGTGTGTGGCTTCTGTGGCCAACCCATAAGATAGAGGCATGCTACCTGTCGTGGAGGGTAGGAGAGGTGTGTGAACAGTGATGAAATCGCAGAGAGGCCAGATCTCCTCCAGGGGCAGCTGCTGGACACCGAAGGAGGCTGAGACTTCTGGAGAAATGATGGGATCGTACCCTATAGTCTGATCAGAAGTGAGAGAGATGAAGAAAGCGTCATTATCAACTCTGGATACTCACATTATTAATAATAGCTACCATTTATTGAGCATTTGCTACATACAAAACATCCTCCAGTTTAATTCTGATAACGAGCCTGGTGCTACTTTAGCACCGTGGGAAGCAGGACTGTGCAACCAGGAGGGGACACAGCCAGAGAAAAGCTCCAACTACAAGCAGTTACAAGAGCATTCCAGGTGTGGCTGGGCAAGGTGGAGCTTGGAAACCCTGAAACAGGAACCCTAAGTGAGGGACCACAATCATGTGGGGAGCAATAAGGTCATCACAGGGTAGACCAGGCAAGGAAAGGGCGGCTGCAGATGGAAGGCATACAGGTCCAGGAAACAGACAGGTGCACTAAAGATTCAGACAGTGAGGAAGAAGTGAGGGAGGAGGGCATCACTGGTGCAGACAGGATCAGGAATGACACCAAGATGTGTCACTGGGGACATGGTTGAAATATCAGAGCCGACAGCAGCAGAGAAAAAACAGTACATTTCTTTGAAATTTCTTTTAGTAGGGCTTTATGGCACAATTTGTATCACTTGGCATCTAAGACAACACGGAGGTATAAATGACTAATGGCAAGTTCTTTAACAGGGCTGGTTTGATTGGGATGGGGAGCAAGGACATCTGGGAGAAGAAAGTTTGAGACATAAAAGCACCAGGGATAGGGAAGCCTGAGACAACCTTGGTCTAGGCTGGCCAGGGAAGATGTGGAGCCCCCCAAAGAGGATCCTACCTGGGGCCACTGAAACGGAAGGTGGACTCCCAGGAAGTAGGGGCAGATAGGAAACTCAGGTGTAAACTACAGCAGCCTCATGAAATTGGGACCAGGTCATAAGATGTCAGTGGTGACACAACGGAAAGCTCAGATAGGAAAAAGGGCACATGCTCCTGGCGAATAAACACAAATATTTTTATTAAGCTCTCACTGGGGTTTTTACCTACCTCATTCCTGATGGGCTAGGGCCTATTATTTCCCATTTTACAAGGGAGAAAATGAGGCAGAGAGGTGACAGCTGACGCAGAACACGAGCCAGGCATTCTGACTCCAGAAGCCTGCCCTCCTCGTGTAAGTGGCTGGAAGCTGGGCAAACAGAAGAGGTGGGCAAAGGGCACAGGTCAACACGAGGACTTGGGAGTGGTGACAGGAGCCCAGTGTCTGTCATGGGAGACAGCAGCAAGGTTCCCATCAGCACAGGGAACCCAGAGAAGGCACTCTCCCTGAATCTGAGCCATCAGAGGGCTATAACCCTGGGTGAGAAAGCAAAGGTGACGCCAGATGAAAACGTGTCTCCTGCATCAGACAATCTTGGGTGCCCAACATGCCAGTCTCAGCAAGGGTCATGCTTTCAAGGTTACCAAGCCAGTGCAAGAAGCCAGGCAGAGCCAGCAACCAGGTATCAAGTTCTACCTCTTACAACAGCAAAGATCTATCCACTTTCTGCTTGGTCTACCCAAGAGGCCTTTCCAGGGCTCCCTCCAGGAGCTCAGGCCCTGTCTGCAATACCAACTGGGGGAAAAGAGGTAGAGGAGCCATAAGAGTCTGAAAGGCATCCACATCCAAGAAGGCAGGGAGACGACGTGCCAGGGTAGGCCTGCGGCACCCCAGGGATGTACTTGTAATCCAGAGCCCTGCCTCAGAGGCACCAACCACATATCAAAGCAAGTGTCAGGCCCCTCTGGACCCAGGTCCTCAATCCCAAATAAGAATGGGTGAATGACTTCAGCCACCCCCTGCTTTAATACCCAATCCTTTAAAGTTTCTTGTAAAAAAAAAAAAAAAAATCCCCCTTAACACCGAGAGGAGAATGTTCAGAGCTAATCTAGCAGGAAAAACCAAAACAAAACAAAAAACAGCATAATACTTGAGCTGCAGATCTCCCTGGGTGGAGGAATTAGGTCCCTCCTTTGCTCTTTTGAGTTCTCAACTATATGGGTTTGTAGATTCCTTTTGGAATTAGGGGAACATAAAAATTATTTTACAATACAGTGGAAAAGAAGACTTTGGTTTCCAATGCAGAACAGCAGGGGAAGAAAATAAAAATGCTTATGCATACGTCAAAGCCTTTGGATTCCATATTTCATTATTTGCCTTGTGGAATGAGCCGAGCAAAGCCACGCAGCCCCAACCCAACCACTGCTGTCCATTTGAGGCTGCTTCCTGGGGCCTACCAGGACCATAGCCACAGGGCACCAAGGGCTTACAAGTTCTGGACCCCCAATCAGATACTGCCATTCCCTTTTATATGAAACCTACTCATTTCTGGTGTGGAGAAGGAAGTGTCCAGGGGAGGAGGGAGGATCCCTGTCTTCACCCTGACAAGTCTTCTTTGTCTGCTGACACTGAACAATATCCCCATTCATCTCTAATCCAGATGTATTTTTTTCTTCATGTGGAGCCAGGAGAAGAAAAGCACAGCCTCAAGGAAGGAGCTCACAGCACCCTATTGGCCTGTTCTGTTCTCAGGAGCCAAGACTGGGAGGAGGAAGGATCCCGCAGTCCTGGCCTGGCCCAGTGCCTCTGCTAAGCCAGCAGGTGCCTGAGGCTGCTGGGAGCAGCCTGGGAGAGGAGCAGACAAGCATCTTCCTAGTGGTTGGCAAGGCACCCACTCAGTTTCTTTCTCACAGAGACAATATCTCATTTATTTGCAGATAAATAACTACGGGGAACAAATTTGGCTGAAAAAAGCCTTGTTCTCATTTTCACATGAGATAACTAGAACAGAAAGTAGCTGAACTCAGTTAGGGTTCCTACACAGGAGAGAATAGCCTAGCATATGTTTGGGGAGTTGAAAAAATGACATCAGGTCCAGAAGTCATGTGCTTGCCCAGTGTCCTATCTATCCTGGAAAAGATCAGATGTCCTACAGGATGCAGAAGTTGGAGCACTTTCAAGTACATGCCTTTCAAAGATTATTCCCAGAGAGGGTCCTTGGGGAGAAATAAGAAGGATTCCCCCACCTCAGTACCAGCCCCAGCCCCAGCCCCAGCCCCAGCATAGACTCTTAATGTTGGAGCAACAGAGGAGAAAACCACCTTTTCTAAGCAGTTCTCCAGGGGTATTTCAGGACACCCTGGGAGGCTCTTCTTCTAGTTCTAGGGTGCTGCTGGCTCAGCACAGGATGGAGGAAAGAAAAAGCCTTCAAATTCAAGGGGCTCTAATGGAGAACTACAATGGTCACACTCCCTTCTATCCCACAGCCAAGTTCTTTAGCTTATCACTGGAACTCAGTGCTCACTTTGGCAGCACATATACTAAAATTGGAACAATACAAAGCAGGTTAGTATGGCCCCTGCACAAAGATGATATGCAAATTCATGAAACATTCCATGGTTTTGGAATCCTTATATAGCATTCATGAGGTTATAAATTAGTACATCTGCTATGGAGTAGTTATCTCAGAAGACTAGGAATGGAACTACCATATGACCCAGCTATACCACTCCTTGGCATTTATTCAAAAGAATTAAAGTCAATGTTCTATAGTGATACACACATACCCATGTTTATAGCAGTGCAATTCACAAGAGTCAAATTATGGAACCAGCCTAGGTATCTGTTAATGGATGAATGGATGAAGAAAATGAGATATATATGGAATATATATATACATATATATGGAATATATATATACATATATATGGAATATATATATACATATATATATATATATATATGGAATTTTATTCAGCCATAAAGAAGAACAATTGTGTCATAAGCAGGAAAATGAGGGAATTTGAGAGTACAATGTTAACTAAAATAAGCCAAACTCGGAAAGTTAAGGATTGTATGTTTTTTCTAATGTGGAAGGTAGAGAGAAAAAAAAAAAAAAAGGGAAGAAAGGGGGGAGGGTAGAATCTCAGGAAAATAGAAGGGAGACCATTTCAGTAGAGGAAGGAAACCAGGGGGTGGGAAAAGAGAAGTACTGGAGAATAAAATTGATCAAATTATGTTATGTGCATGTATGAGCCTACTATGGGCAATTATACTACACCAATTAAAAAAAAAAAAAAAAGATCTTAAAGGAAAAAATAACTAATAAAGCCAGGCACAGTGGTGCACACCTGTAATCCCTGCCACTTGGAGGCTGAGTCAGGAGGACCACAAATTTGAGGTCAGTCTCAACCACTGAATGCAATCCTGTCTCAAAATAAAAAATCAGAATGGCTAAGGATGTCACTGAGAGGTAGAGCATCCCAGTTCAATAACCAGTGCTGAGAAAAACAAAACAAACAACAACAAAAAAAATCAGATCAGTTCAAAGCTGCTGAGGTAAAGACCCAAAGTCCAATACCTACTGTCTCCTGGAGCTTCCTCTCTGCTCCTACCTGTGTCCCTAGGACATCCTTCCAGAACCTGAGGATGTGGGAAGTTCTAAAAGCACTGCTTTAAGGCAGTAAGAATTCCAGGTACCAAGCTGAGACGAGAGCTGCCTATCCCACAGAGTATCTGTCCTCTGAACAGCTGAGCACAGTGACATGGTACAGGAGCTACATTAAACTAGTATAGATCACCAATGAAGCCAGTGGTGGTCCTGGGCAAAGAGCACACGCAGAGTGAAGGAAACTGCCCCTCTGTCTAGTCCTATTACCTGGAGCTTATCAGATGACCTTGCTGGGACTCAGTTTTCTTATCTGTAAACATGGGGTAATATGTTCAGTTGGTAAGCAGGGTGGTTGTGAGCAGAGTGACCGACACGGCAGACATCAGTAAATATTAGCTGAGTCTGATGGATCAGTAACAACTGGTGGCTCAGGTTCAAGGTCCATCCTTCTGGGCTAAAGTCAGATTCATCCCAACCCTGGCCACAAAGAAACTGTTAAGGGATGCTGATCCCTCCCTCTGGAAAACTTGGATAAGAAAGTACAAGGCTTAGTTCCAAACTGGCTTGGGTCTGTTAACACATTCTAGGGGACAGACTGGCACAAACTAGCTGAGTCTTTATTCAGCAACACTATTGAGAAAAATGTCTAAGGAAGAGGAGAATTAAGTATAAGACCTTATGGCTCACACCACCAGCAGGCTGCAGGCTGATTAGTACAGAGTGTGTGGAATTACACCTCCCTTGCTCTGGAATCTGTACTTCTTTTAATGCTGCCAAAAGTCATATTATCTTTTTTATCACGTTAATCACACTGCTCTTTTGTCAACCAAAGCCATCCTCTCCCAAGGAAAGGTTTTCACAAATGCTTCTCCGTGCAAAACTTGTCTAGTTGGGCCGGGGTTGTGGCTCAGCAGTAGAGTGCTCCCCTAACATGTGCGAAGTACTGGGTTCAATCCTCAACACCACACAAAAATAAATAAATAAAATAAAGGTATTGTGTCCAACTACAACTAAAAAATAAATATTTAAAAAAAAAAAAAAAACCTTGTCTAGTTGTTTTTCAGACACACAAAAAAGGAAATGATTCTAGCTAAATTTCCTGGTAGGATGCCTAATTACGTGAGCTTTCTTATGTCTTTTAGGACCTGATTCTGCATTAAATTCTGATTCTGTATTAAATTCCTTTCCTTGCTTCCTGTCATCCACAAATGACACATGGTCCAGGCTTTTAGGAGACAAAGTAGACCCCTATTCATGAACAATCTTCCTCCAGATGGACAATGTCAGTTCTTCAACCTGTTACTAATCACTTTAACAGTGGAAGCACCACCAAGCTCAGGGGCTGTATCTTAGCCCCAAGAGATCATGAAAGAGACCTAAAGTCTACATTTGCAAACAATCTATCATCGAAGGTATGGCAAAAAGAAAAAAAAAAAAGGCAATTTATCCATACAATGGAATTCCACACGAAAGTTTTAAAATGTGGTAAATCTAGCCAGTCTAAAACCTATAGTTTTATCACCTTCTTTCCATACTGGGAATTGAACCCAGGCACAATCCACCATTAAGCCACATCCCCAGTCCTATTTATTTTTTATTTTGAGACAGGGTTTCACTAAGTTGTCCAGGTTGGCCTTAAACTTGTGATCTTCAATCTCCCAAATTGCTTGGGATTACAGAAATGCATCACTTCACCAGGCAATATTTTTATTTTAATACTGCACACAATATTGTGTTCTCTACTGGCACAGATCCATAAAACTGTATGCATTTTATGTCAATGCACAGAAAAAAAAATGTGTGCATTTGGGTAATACATGCCAAACGGACTAGGTTTGGGAAACTAAATAAGGCTTTTTTTTTTTTTAATCTATATCCTAATTTTCCTGAGAATGAATTCATTTATTATATGACTAAAATATATTACTTTCACCCATTATACCCCATCATTCTATATATGGGATATCCATAAAAAACCCAAACTGAACAATAAATGTAGTACTTATAGTTGCTTTGAACTAAATATTGTCTTTAAGTTCTGCTCCTGTGAGAATACATTTAAAAATAGATGTATATTTCTAGATGTATCTATGAAAATTTGTGTGTGTACATAGATAGATAGATATGCAAAGGCTATATATGCTCTAGATTATGATTTCCAACATATTTTAATGCACCTGTGTAGATTTCATCGAAATATCTGCAGAATTTAAAACTTTGGACTTACTGGTTTAAACAGTCCAGATAAATAATATTTTCCATGCTCTACCAGTTCAATAATAGTTTCCAAAGAGAACAAGGCTAGTTTGAAACAGCCAGTGTTTAATAAAAATCAATCATTGTTTCCTCTCTGGACACTTAGATAAACTATCTTTTTCTTAATTTGTTAGAGAATCTTCCTTCCTTTAAAAAGGAGTCTTGCTCTCCATGACTGCTAGACAATGGGTAGAAGTTTGGATGATGAGATTGGGCTCTCTCTGCCCTGAAACAAAACTCATCAGGACACAGAAGTGTATTATTAGAGAACATGGCCAAGTTGAGCAGCCAAGAAAGAGAGGCCCATTTGGACCACTCACAAATGACCAGGGCCAGGCAGCTCTGGAGGAGCCGAGGTGGGAGGGGGACATTCCAGAGGTTTACAAAGAATGTATTTCAAAATCAAGACAGCTGTGAGTGACCTTCCAGATACTCTCAGACAGAGGATTTCCCAGGGGAAGCATGTGCACTCTCAAGGCCGTGGTGGGAATAAAACATTTGAGAAAATATGTTGTGGGTGATCTGCTGGAAACATAGGAAACGAAATCCGCAGGCTCCAGACATCTCTCTGAATAAACACGTGCCTGAGAGGTATCAATCATTTCCTGACGTTGATACTGAAGGTTCCACATTCCCATGCACCTCAAAAGCAGCTAGGGGCAGTTGGTAAGCAGACGAACAAGCTTCACTGCCATTGCCACTACTCAGGAAATGAAGTGGGGTTTACCGGCTGGACTCGGTCACCGTCATGATCTCCTTGAGGACGAATGCTCCTGAGCTAGAAGAGTCTGGTGGGTGGTGGTACACCAGGAAGGAGCGAGGGAATTAGGGACTGGCTGCTGGCATCTGTCTCCAAGTCACTGTATCATCAATGAAACACTCATCTGGTTGGCTTCATGTGCTCTTAGTGCTATTTAACCCCTGATGTTATGGTTTGGATATACGGTCCCCCAACAAAAAGCTCATATTAAATAATGGAGCAATGTTCAGAGGTGAGAAGATTATATTATGAAGCTGTAAGTTAATCAGTGTACTAATCCATTTGATGGATCAATGATTTGGAAGGACTACTGCACTGGGTGATAACTATTGGCAGGTGGGGCATGGCTGGAGGAAGTAGGTCACAAGAGGCATGTCTTTAGGGTTCATGTTTGGTCCCTGAAGCGTCAATCTTTCTGATTCCTGACTGTCATCATCAGAGCAGCCTTCTTCCACCATGATGTTCTGCCTCACTTGGGCCCACAGCAATGGGATCTAACCATGAACTGAGCCCCTGAAACTAGGAGCACAACATCAACTTCTCCTCCTCTGAGTTGTTCTTGTCAGGTATCTTGGTCACCGTGATGAAAATCCGACTACCATACCTGATCTTAGGTTTTAGAAGATCAGAATTCTCCATGGGCTATAGGTTGACCTTGATTCTCACAAAACATAAAGGAGGAGAAAGTGTTCTTGATGGCTCATGGCATCCCTCTACCCCTACACACAGAGCAAGGATGTGGTTTGTTTTCATGATCAAAAGAGCCTGCTGGGCCATGTCCACCTTTCTCGGGGATCTAGAAAAATCTCTCTCCTTCCCATTGCTGAGAATTATGAAAGAAATCTGACTTAAATAAATAGGGTGAAGAATGGAGGCAGGAAGCAGAGGAAGATATTCAATGTGGTATAATGGGATGCCCATACGGGTTCTAGGCTGCCATCCATTTCTGAGTTCTTAGGCAATGACTTACAAATCTGGAAATCAATATTGAGTTAAGGGTTGACCTATAACATCCCTTCTAGCTCTATGAAGGTACGAGGATAGAGATGAAGAGAAAGAGCAAGGGAGAACGGGAAAGTTCCAAAGCAGCTCTATGTAAACATGTTCTAGACATATGATAGTCTGATTATTGTTAAGACAATTTTCCTTAATGTTTAACTAAAGGCTTCCTGGCTGCAGTTTGACCCATAACCCCTGTAACTCCTTCAACAACCATGGTGAACTCGGGGATGTCTGCTGGCCCTCTTAGCCACCTCCATCTCTCCAGCCTGTCTGGGCAACACTGCAGGACCCTTCTCTCAATTGACTGGTCTCCCTGTTGGCAGGGTCTGTTGGATTAGCCTGAGGGGATGTCACTACAGTTGATCACAGTTTTCCCTTGACCAGAAGCCTCTGAGCTCCCAGAGTAGGAAAAGGTATGGGCCAGGCAGGATTTCTGAGACATCTTCTGGCCACTATGGGCTCTATAATTCTACCACAGTGTGCATACAAGCACCTTTAAATCTGCTTTTTTTTTTTTTTGTACTGGAGATTGAACCCAGAGGTGCTTTACCATTGAGTTTATTTTGAGAGAGGGTCTTGCTAAGTTGCTGAGGGTAGCCTCAAACTTGGGATTCTCCTGCTTCAATGTCCAGAGTTGCTGGGATTACAGGTATGTGCTATTACACCCCACACACTTTTTAATCTTTTCTGGAATAGGAAGAGAAACAAAAAGTACAGGACAACTGTAGTACTAAAAGTATTTGATGCTGTTTTATAAAGTATTGCAGGAGAGCAGAGACAGCAAACCAGGAGTCCTCACAGCCAGACAGGACAGGATGGACAGAGAGCTAAAACCCTCTCCAGCTCACTGGGACTCAGGGCTATTGACTCACTGGAGAGCTGACGGTCCTTTATCAAGTATTCCCAGCTTTTGAGTTCAAATGTCCTGGATAGCATGTCAGTGTTCCCTCCATCCCTGGCTTTAATGTGTAGTCAGGAGCTCTAAGGACCCATTTAAGACAAAGGCTCTGGCTTCTCCCAAGCTAAACTGTATCTTCCAAAATGTACAGAAAGCCCCATGTCCAAGGGGTCTGGCAACCTCTCACCTTCATCCCAAAGGACTGCATCCGGGTGGCCACCTCTCTCCCAATCCTGCCCAAGCCAAGAATTCCCAAGGTCTTTCCATTCAGCTCGATCCCCATGAACTGCAATGGGCAAAAGGCAGAGAAGTTGATTCAATACTGAGTGTGGAGCTCAGGCACTGAGCCCCGGTCAGATGCGGCCAGGCCACTGCTCACCTTCTTCCGCTCCCACTTCCCATTCTTCATGGAGGCTGTCGCCTGGGGAATCTGCCTGCAAGGACAGAAACAGTTTCAGCAGGCCCACCAAGGCTCCCACCAACCCAGGAAGGAAGTACCAAGACAGAGCTGCACAGCTTCCACCCTCCGACGGTCATTCTACTAGAAATAAGGGGACCCTTGGCAATTCCTGACTTAGGAAACCTGGACCAGGATCTCACAGAGTTTCCCAGGCTGGCCTTGAACTTGTGATCCTTCTGCCTCAACCTCCCCAAGTAACTGGGGTTATAGGAATATTCCATCATCTCTGGATGGGAAAAGGGTAAATCTTGGATCCCAGCAGGTTTCAAGCGTGAGTAAAGAGACCTGGCTACCTGGACCCCTGGTTTAAGGATCCAAGAATCTTCAAAGGAACCTAGAACAGCTTCCTGTCTTGTTTATTGAGAGCTTTTTCCTTCCTGTTGATCACAGAAATTCATGAAATGCCTATTCAACAGAAGTGCATCATTTCTGCCAAATGACTACCAAACACAATGGACACAATGGGACTCATGCACATTATGTGCCACATCCAATCCGATCACTGGACTGTCCCCTCTACTCAAGTGGTTCACACCCTCCAGGACCCCTTGCTGGAAGAGTAAGAGATTTGAGCACTTGGGTTTGGTTTTGTTATGAATCCACAGGTGGGCACAGGAATCTGGAGCAGGTGTGGATTCCATGCTATTACACTACATATTTATAAGTGACAGGTAAGCCCTGAGGGCTATGAGAATTAGCCAGGGCCCAGGTAGGGAAATCAAAGGGAGCTTCGTGAATGAATTATGACACTTGAGATAAATTTTAAAATCTTGAGTTCAAATAAGCTAAAAAATAAGAAGCAGTACCTAGACAAAGATGTTCCAGGAAAACATGCAAGGGTTGGAGGCTAGAGAGTCACAGCCCATGCAGGTACAGAGAGAGAGGAGAATGAGCTCTGTATCCACCCCTTCCCCATGTGTACTCATTAGCACCCTGAGCAGCCATAACCTCTGTGTGCTGGGAACAGGGGTACTGAGTAGAGGACTGATAGCCTCAAAGGTTCTCGGCAGTCTACAGGTTGCCAGGTTGAAAAGTCATCTTAAGTTTCTCTCCATCAGTTTGCTTGACAAGTCACAATAACTGATATACCAGAGGGTTTGTCTCTGCTGAGAAGCCAAATGCTTACCTGGCCAGGCACATGATCATCCCACACGTGAGCTCTGCAGCACTGAGGCTGTTTCCATTGGGGGTGCTAAAACCCAAAGAAAAGAGGGGACATTAGTAGGCCCAGAATCCACATTCCTCTGTCCCAACCCCAGACCCCTGTCCTGGATTCTCCAATGTACTCCTGCCCCAGGCCCACGACTGGCAGGAAGCTGCCTTGTCCTGGCCTACTGTTCCTATCCAGAGGGACCTTCAGAGAAACACTTGGCCCTTCTACCCCATACCTCACTTCTCCCAGGGCAGAGAAGGACTCCACGTGATTAGGAGATGTGTAAGCGGCTCAGCCCTTTCATATCTACCTGCCTATAGAAAGCACAAATCCCCTGCTACTCCATGCGGTCAATCTTACCAAGGCTGTGTCGGTGATGGCTGAGCCAGTCTACTGAATTCACATGTCAGGCCATTGTCCAGAGACCTTCTTTAGGTTACACAACCTGGTTTTTATTAGCATTCTGGTTTGGATATGAGGTGTCCCCCAAAAGCTCCTGTGTCAATGCTAAAGGTAAGATGATTAGATCATAGGAACCATAATCTAATCAGTGGATTAATTTGTTTCATGAGTTAGTAACTTAAATGGATTGTTGGATGGTAACTATAGGTAGATGGGGCACAGCTGGAGGAAGTGGGTATCTTGAGACTTGCCTTGGGGATTATATTTTTTGTCTCTGACTCTTCCCTGGCTCCTCTCTGCCTCTCTCTCTCTGTCTGTCTCTCTCTCTCTCTCTCTCTCTCTCTCTCTCTCTCTCTGATTCCTGGCTGCCATGAGCTAACATCTTATATCCTCTGCCATGATGTTCTGCCTCACTTAAGTCCCAGAGCAAGAGCCGACTGACAACAGACTGAAATCTCTGAAACCATGAGGCAAAACAGACTTTTCCTCCTCTAGGTTGTTCTTGTTGGGTATTTTGGTCACAAAATAAGCTGACAAACACAATTAATCACAAAGCTTTTTATTTTCTCTTCACTTGTTTGGCAAGAATGCCTCCTCCACAGGGGACACTGCTGACTTTGACCATTTTACAGAAAGGAGACTAGAGGAGGAAACTTACAGAACTATTTTTCTTTTTTTAAAAGTCTTTTTATGTTTTTTGAAAGAATTCAACACACATGGTTCACCCTCCTTCTTCCCCTACTGTTTGGATCCTTTCATCTCTAGAAATAAAGGAGGAAAAGTCAAGAGATCCTGAAAAAGATAAAGGAACTCCCAGAGTCTGTCTTCTACAAAACTACCCACTACCCATTCTCCTCCAACGAACAGGCTGTCCAGGGAGGGGAAAGAGGTGAGGGTTGGCGCTGGCCACCTCTGGGTCTAGGGCCAGTGTGAGTTAGCATTTAACATTTCTACCCGTGGATATTGACCTCAGTCAATCCTTGGGTAAATTGACCCCTACCCTCCAGGGGGAGGGGGAGGGCAGTGGAAGGGAAAGGTCTAAAGGACAATGGATCCCTGAGGGATCAAAAAGGGCCTAAGGTCAGGGAAGAGGACTGGGGGTGGCCCTGTACACTATCTAAAGTGCCTGAATAGATGTGGTGCAGCACTGACATGCTGACAATGACCTTTGCCCACAGCTTTCTGCAAACACCACCATAAAGGAGACTCTTCTCCTCTTGGGCCTAAGAAACTGGGGTCTAATTTCCAGAAGGGAAGGAAGAGAAAGGATGAAGTTATTCTGTAATGCCAGATTCATGGGACCTCAATAGACCTCCAGGAGCTGAATCCGATGCAATCACACAAGAGTCTTTATTGCAAGCTCGAGCCTGTCTCACAACCGTTCCCCGTTCCCGATGCAGTGGTCCCAGGGAGTGAATCCTGGTCCTTTGTTCAGTGAGATTTTATAGGTTTTGGGGAATACTCTGTGCGTCACAACATCACACAGCAAATCATTCCACACCACAGGAAAGTCAAACAACAACTCTTAAAATTGATTAGCACATTCACTGGCGGGAACAAGTTGGGTAGGGGTGATTGGTTAGTACAAAAGGGGGATTCCTTTGAACTGATTGGTTTAAGCCACGAGGGGAGTACGTGCTAAACTACATGGTTTCCCAACATGTTATCAACCACCATAAACTACTGGGGGGGGTCATCTGGCATCCCAGGTATTTTCCCTGTCTCATGCTGATTGGTGATTGCTAGGGTGTTGCTATGGGTCCTCACCAAGCCTGACTGAGTCAGGGACACCTGGTGCCGCAGATCTCTCCTGTTATTTGTAGACAAACAACTCAGCAGGGTATGTGCTTAGGAGTGCTCTGCGGGTTTTTCAAAGGACAAGGGTCATACCCCCTTCCTTGAACAGGCTTTGCTCTGAGTTAGAGGCTGGTTTCTCAAGGAGTTACATCAGTTTCTCAATTCCACTAGGAAAGTTTGTGGACTGTATGAGGTTAAGTATGGCAGAGCTAACAAAAACCAGCCCTGACAACAAAGCAAGCCGGTAGACCAGTAGTACAGAATAGAGGACACAGAGACTAACCCACAAAACTACAATTATCTTATATTAGACAAAGGTTCCAAAAACATGCACTGGAGAAAAGATAGCATCTTCAACAAATGGTGCTGGGAAAACTGGAAATCCATATGCAACAAAATGAAATTAAGGCCCTATCTCTCACTGTGCACAAAACTCAACACAAAATGGATCAAGGACCTACGAATTAAACCAGAGACTCTAAGTCTAGTAGAAGAAAAAGTAGGCCCTAATCTTCATCATGTGGGATTAGACCCCAACTTCCTTAATAAGACTCCTATAGTGTAAGAATTAAAACCAAGAATCAATAAATGGGATGGAAACGAACTAAAAAGTTTCTTCTCAGCAAAAGAAACAATCTGTGAGGTGAACAGAGAGCCTACATCCTGGGAGCAAATCTTTACCCCTCACACATCAGATAGAGCACTAATCTCTAGGGTATATAAAGAACTCAAAAAGCTAAGCACTTAAAAACAAATAACCCAATCAACAAATGGGCCAAGGACTTTAACAGACAATTCTCAGAAGATGATAAACAATGAATCAACAAATATATGAAAAAATGTTCAACATCTCTAGCAATTAGAGAAATGCAAATCAAAACTACTCTTAGATATCATCTCACTACAGTCAGAATGGCAGCTATTATGAAGACAAACGACAAGTGTTGGCGAGGATGTGGGGGAAAAGGTACACTCATACATTGCTGGTGGGACTGAAAATTGGTGCAGCCAATATGGAAAGCAGTATGGAAATTCCTTGGAAAACTGGGAATGGAACCACCATTTGCCCCAGCTATCCCTCTTCTCTGTTTATACCCAAAAGACTTAAAAACAGCATACTACAGGAACACAGCCACATCAATGTTTATAGCAGCACAATTCACAATAGCTTAACTGTGGAGCCAACCTAGATGTCCTTCAGTGGATGAACGGATTAAAAAAAAAATGTGGCATACATACACAATGGAATTTTATTCAGCAATAAGAGAATAAAATCATGGCATTTGCAAGTAAATGGATGGCATTGGAGAAGATAATGCTAATAATACGACTCCTATAGCATAAGAATTAAAGTTAGCCAATCCCAAAAAAACAAATGCTGAATGTTTTCTCTGATATAAAGAGGCTGACTCAGTGGGGTAGGGAGGGGAAGCATGGGAGGAATTGGTGAATTCTAGATAGAGCAGAGAAGTGAGAGGGAAAGGGAGAGGGCAGGGGATTAGTAAGGATGGTGGAATGTGATAGACATCATCATCCAAAGTACATGTATGAGACACAAATTGGTGTCAACATACTTTATTTACAACCAGAGATATGAAAAATTGTACTGTACACATGTACTAAGAATTGTAATGCATTCCAAATCAATAAAACATAAAAATAAAATAATAATAATAATGAAAACAGCCCTGAATAGAACAATGGAAGGGGATGGGCCAAGCAGATAAACTCACTAATATTCTTATTTCCAAGCCAGGCTACAAATGTGCATGCACTACACATAGGTGGGTATGTGAAACACTGAGATTACAGAGAGCCTCAACCTCACACACCTCGGAAAGGCTATACTATAGGTTGTTGATGGTCCATAGGGACTCAGGTCCTGGACCAGGCATCCCTCTGGAAGCCCTTCTAACTCTGACAGGGTCTTGATAAGTTGCTAAGAGTCTCACTAAATTGCTGGGATTATAGGAGTGCACATCATACCTGGTCTCTAAGCAGAATTTCCCCCATCCCTCCGTCAGTCTCCACACCCACCCCTCAGCCTCCATGACTTACTTCATGACAAGGATGCCCTTTCTTGTTGCAGCCTCCAGATCCACATTATCCACACCTGTGCCAGCCCTGCCAACCACCTGGAGCTTCTCAGCTGCATTGATGACATCAGCAGTGACCTTAGTGGCTGAGCGAACGATAAGGCCTTCACAGTCCTACGGAGAAGAAGAAAAAATTGGGGACACCAAGTCGTTCTATAAGACCTCCTGAGGTTTCAGAGTAAGAGATGTGTTCCCAAAGCCACACAATTGGCAATGTGTGTCCACTTATAGGCAACTTAGATATCCTCACTGAAAACTACAGGGAGATATGGACCAGAAAGCAGTAATTTTCAATTATAGTTAAGGAGAACTAGGCACAGTGGTGCATGCCTATAATCATAGCAACTCAGGAGGCTGAGGCAAGAGGATCACAAGTTCGAGACCAGCCTCAGCAACTTAGTGAGACCCTGCCTCAAAATAAAAAATAACAAGAACTGGAGATGTTGCTCAGTTGGAAAGCACCCTTGGGTTCAATCCCCAGTACTGCAAAATCAAATAAATAAATAAATTTTAAAATTAAACCCCTATCTTTCACCCAGACACATCCCCTGACTCCTCACCCCTAGCATCCATCTATAAATTGAAAGGGTTTGATCCATTTTCCCCACAAGAGGTCTCAGCTGAATTCCATGAAACCTCCTCTAGAAAAGCCTTGAGAATCTGGATCCCAGCTGGGTGGTGGTGGCACATGCCGGTAACCCCAGCTACCTGGGAGGTGGTAGCAGCAGGATTAGAAATTCCAGGCCAATCAGGAACATCTTAGTCAAACAACTTAGTGAGACCCTGCCTCAAAATAAAAAATAAAATGGGCTGGTGGAGCACACCTGACTGAGTTCAATCCCCACTACTACAAAACCACATTATTAGGCACAAGCCTAGAGTTTAGGAACACACTTGGACAGAGTAGTTAACTGCAGAGAGAGAGATTTATCTTCCCTGAGGAGAGAAAAGGAATGAAGCTTATGCTGTAGCATAGAATATTTAGATCTGGAGGGCTTCTAAGCACTGTACTTGTATACTCATACAAGAGTGGTGGTAGAACTTTCTGTCTAGAGGTGGTTGCACTTACACATCCTCACTGGCTGGGGCTGTGCCTGCCAGCAGAGAGCCCCATGCAGGCAGCTTGAAAGGCACTCCAACCCCTTTTGTGTTTGTGGTTCTGCAATAGAACCTCAAAGCAGGAGATTCCAAGAAACATTCATGAACATCTGGCCCAAGCTCATTTTGCAGATAAGAAACTGAAGCCCTAGACAGGATTTTGTATTAACACACTTTCTGTATCTGTATTCTGTATCTCCACAGTACCAGTCTCACCAGGCTTGGGGCTGTGCTGGTAAACTATCGACTGAGCATCTACTGAGTGTAGGCATTACACCAGGTGCTTTGCATTATCCCTATCACAACTCCAAAGAGAAGGGGCATAATTGTCCTCAATTTTCAGGTGAAAAACAGGGTTTGAGAGGTAAGCTGCCCGAAGTCACTCTTACAGACTGAAAACCAGCCCTAAAAATGGAAAGTCGTTGCTGTTGGCAAGCTCAGACTATATAAAAGCTTCTCAAGATGTCCAAACGATAAGGTCAGAGTCAGGGTCATGGCCAGTTAGGTGTGAAATCTAAACTGTAAAATCCCTTGGAGGGATTTACTAGTAGTAAAAGCTAACATTTTTTGAGCATGTCCCTTACATCAGGCACTGTGCTTCACAGTAATACTGACACAGATAGTATAATGATCCCCATATTTCAGACAAGTTCACTGACACTTAAAGAATTTAGGTAACTTCTTGAAATCACCCAGCTAGGATATAGCAGAAGCTGGAATCAAGCCCATTTTTTTTTAACCCAGGGGCACTTTACCACTGAACCACATCCTCAGTACTTTTTATTTTCTTTTGAGACAGGATCTCTTTAAGTTGCTGAGGCTGGCTTTGAACTTGTGATCCTCCTGCCTAAATCACTGGGATTAGAGGCATGCACCACTGTGCCAGACTAAGTCCAAGTTGTTTGAGGGTCTAAGTCTAAGACCTTACAAATATAGGATTTAAAAACACCTGAACCAAGAGAGACACTGGCAGAAATATGTGGCTCCTATGAGATGGCCTCTAGGATCCCCAATAAATGTCCCAGATCTTCTGGCTACCTACTCCTTCCAGTCAGCCTACCCATGGGGAGCCACAGACAGCCTTGAATAGCTCTAACTACAAGAGCAAATTGAATCTGGGTTGCAGGCTGGAACATATTAATAACCATATTAAACACCCCCAGTGAATGAATGAGCTCAGTGATTTGAGGCCCACAGAAACCCACACCTACTGCCTTCCCCCAATTAAACACCAGAAACCCCCCTCCCTTGACTGTGATAACAAGGCATGTCATCCACCTGTGACAGTGCTTAAGGATTTTCAGGAATTTTTTTGAAAAGGGAGAACAAGTTGAAAGAGAACACAAGAAACATATTTAGAAATTGATCAAGAGAACCAAATAGGCACTAGACAAACAGACCTATGAATACGTGGGAATTTAGAAAATAAAGTCAGACAATGTATAGCATTAGGAAAATTCAAGAGGAAAAATATTTAAATTACCAGCTCACTTCAAATTTTTAAAACTTCAAATGAATCAAAATTTTTTTTTTTTTTTTTTTAAAAAGCATTTGGAAAAAAAAAAAAAAAAAACATGCATAAGCAGGAGGGTCATGAATTTGAGGCCAGCCTTGGAAATTTAGCATGACTCTTATCTCAAAACAGAAAAAGAAAAAAAGAGAAATGTAAATTTCAAATATATTTTCAGCCATCATACTGGCAAAATGAAAATTGATAAAATTCTGTGTTGGCAGACATGTAGGGAAATGGGAGTGTGTCTTGTATAGTCTTTTTGGAGGGCAACTGGAACAATATGAGTAAAAACAGGGTTTGCTCATTTTTAATGTGTTCCTTCGAGGCCAGTAATTACCCCTTAGGTAAATGGTTACACACTGAGGAATTAAACCGCCTTTGGAAACGGTCAACCCAGGACCCAAGGTCAAAGTTCCACTGACAAGGTGGGAGATGGAAGATATGAAGTAGGGCTGTATCCTTTGTATCAGTTCCAGGCCTACATCCTTCCCTGAGAACTGTTCCGGATATTCTACTCAGTCATTCCCTTGGGCCTCCTTCAGTGCTTCCTCCAAAGCTGTCATCACACTCCCCAAGCTCTGAAAATCTGCTGCCCACAAGAAAAACCAACAGTAAAGGATGCAGATTCCCCAAGAATCCACCTGTTCTTGCATCACCCAAGAACAAGCAGAGAAACAGCACAATTTTTCCTTTAAAAAGCACCTCTTTGGATGGATCTCTTTATGGAGATTTACCCTGCAATCTCTCTATCTTTTCCCAAGCCAGCCTTCTTTGACACCAATGAGCCAGAAGCACCCTCAATCTGATGGGTACTAGTGTGCATTTGGTGCTGGCCTGTCCCAAGGACCAGTTGGCCTTTGGAGACTATTCAGGAGACCTTGGTTCCATATTAGAATGGCACTGGTCAAAGTTATCTAGCTTCCAAGACCTCCCACAACCTCACCAGCCACCTTTTCCCAATTCATTCCATCAGTACAATTCACTGAGAGCCTGACAGCCAACCTACTTTCAAGGGAACTCTCAAAGTAACACTCCTTCCCTCCAAGATTGCTCCGGGTTGCTCACTCCTTTCTTCTACTTGTGCAAACTATGGACCCATCCAAAGATCCAAAAGAGCTTTCTTCTCAACACACCAGCCCTCCCTCCTTTTTAACACCCCTCCCTACCATCTTGGGAATCAAGCATCTCAATGCAAATACACTCTGCTGTTTACTGCTCTTGCTGTGGTTTCTGTATCAGAGCTGCAACTGGAACAGGCACACCCAGAGCTTCCCTGCACATTGCCACTCCCCCTCTCCTTAGGTGGAAAACAGCAGGCCACAGATCAGTTTGATTCATGAATGTTCCAGACAAACTATGCTAAGTCAGCAGTGGAAACCAAGTCCCAGTCCTCAAGTTTACACATGCTTCCTTTCCCAGGAGGGCTGACTTGATCTTGCAGGTAGTTCAGGGTTGCTCTTGCCTCTGACTTAAATCATAGGGCAAATCAATGAAGCTCTCCTGGTCTTGATCCCCAGCAATAGGGAATACAGGTATACTCTATTTTGCACTCTATGTATGATCCTGATTAACTAGGTGGTTATTTAACACATGCAAACCAAATCCCAGTGTAATGTTTATTTTTAAAAAGCTTTTGAAATGGTGGATTCTTGCATAGAAAAGTTTATTCCTTCTTAATCTTTCTGAAAATTCTGAGATAAAATAAAATGTGCTTCAGTAGATTAGATGCATTACCAGTGTTCAATTTAGTGGTACTGACCAGCATTGCTATTTAATGAATAGAAGAAAATATCAGAATGCATCTTATGTAGTATTATTTCATAAACTTATATATGTCTAGGTGCACACATGCGGATGAGAGTATTGAGTTAGGATGTAATGTGGCACATGGTCATAGTTTGAAAGTTCCTGAAACATGATAAGATTATTTAAACATTCTCCTGCATGTTTGGTTTATTTAAGACATGAGTTGCATAGATGCTTTATTTTTCTAATTTAATGTTTTCTAAATTAGTTTTTTTGTTTGTTCATTTGCAGTGTTGGGGATTGAACCCTGGGCTTCACATAGGCTAGGCCAGAAATCTACTCCAGAGCTACATCCCTAACCCTTTCCAAACTTTTTCTTTTTTTTTAACTGAGAAACACAATTTTAAGTTGTGATTTCATACTAAGGCACCACACCTACACATATAACTGAAACAAAGTGAATGAAATAATATTCTTGCTATCTGCATTGCTCTCTGATTACCTATTTTGTTTTTTAAAATGCTGACCCATTAAACTAACTTCATTACCCACTAATGAGCTATGATTCTGTTCAAGTCTAAAATGCACTACTAGGAGAGAGAGGGGATGATTACACTTTTTTTTTTATTGGTTATTCAAAACATTACAAAGCTCATGACATATCATCTTTCATACATTTGATTCAAGTGAGTTATGAATTCCCATTTTTACCCCAAATACAAATTGCAGAATCACATCAGTTACACATTCACAATTTTTACATAATGCCATATTAGTGACTGTTGTATTTTGCTGCCTTTCCTATCCCCTACTATCCCCCCTCCCCTCCCCTCTCATCTTCCCTCTCTACCTCATCTGCTGTTGTTTAAGTCTCTCCCTTGTTTCCCCCCCCCTTTCCCCTCACAACCTCTTATATGTAATTTTGTGTAACATTGAGGGTCTTGCTAAGCGAAGCTAGCCAATCCTTAAAAAACAAATGCCAAATGTCTTCTTTGATATAAAGAGAGCAACTAAGAACAGAACAGGGAGGAAGAGCATGAGGAAAAGATTAACATTAAACAGAGACGAGTGGGGGGAGAGAAAGGGAGAGAGAAGGGAAAGCATATGGAAATGGTAGGAGACCCTCAATGATTCCACTTCTTGATCAGGGATGAGAGAGTACAAATAGCATCTGCTCAGAATACAAAGCAGTGAAGCTAAAGTAGGAAGACCAGTTCTGTCATTGGTGCTAAGGCTTGCTCCAGCATTGAAAAGATTTAAATGGCAGAGGGCAGGAGACACTCTGCCAGACCCGTCTCCTTGCAGAATAAAATGAGTGTGGAAAGGAGGGCCCTTCAGTGGCTGCCCAAGAGATTAATTGGCATTCCGAACTATTTTACCAAGACAGACATGAAGGCTGAGCACTCAAACAACCCAACAATGCCCACAGTCAAGTGAGCCAACAAACACCCCTCTCTTCCTGCCAAGAATTCTCAGAGCCTTGAAAGTGTTCTCGGCTTCAGCACAGACTCCCACCCCCACCATGCAACTTCCGGACTTCATGGAAGCCCTCCCTGCTTCCTGAAGAGGCTTTCCCTTCTCAATCCTGCTTCATTAGGGTATAAGATTTCTCACTTCCACTGCAAAGTTGTCAAGCCTCCAGTTGCAGCCACTGGTGCTCTGGTAGAGGTGAAGGTGAGACGCTGGTCATCTCCCAGAGCCAAGGCCACTGATACCATTTATACAAAAAAGGAGGTGAAAAGTGTGAGGAGCCTACCATCCAACCAAGCACCCGTGCTTCAAGGCAAGGGGCGGGTCCTGAGCCCTTGCCCAACAGTTCAATCTGTGATGATCACCCTCTCTCTGCACTCTTCCTGTGGGAAAGTGAGCATCAGCTAGGCTAGGCTGCTGGGCATTCTAACTTGAAATTTGAGCACCAAGCACCATGTCACCAGATCAATTGTCTCCTGTGTGTCCTCTGTGCTCCCTAACTAGCCTACAAGCTTCTCTGCGAGTGTAGGGGATAGGGAAAACAGCTCGATGGGGTAAGGCAGATAGACACTGGGCGGCTGGGTGGAATGTAGAGGCAGGAAACGCAGCAACTGGAGGGGAAAAAAAGTCCCCAAACTTGACAGGACTTTTTCAAAGAAGGTAGATAAAGATTTGGAGTCGGTTTCATTAATTATATATAACAATCGGAAGATCTGATAAGAATAAAATTACCACGGGCGATTGGAATCAGATTCTAGTCTAGTCCGGTCACCCTTAATCAGGGATGAGGCCAAAGGTGGAGATCAACCCGCGACCGCTGCGGCGGCGACCGCGTGGGCGGCCCGAGGATCTCGCCGCGCCCCCAGCCCGCCCCATTTCCTCAGGCGCTCTCAGGAGGCGGAGGAGCGGTGAAAGCTCGCGGAGGTCTTGCATCAGACGAAAGGCGGTTCGCAGCCGCAGCTCCAGGAGGGCCTTCCCCAGATGCTTCCCCAGCAACCACGCGACTGGCTGGGACTCGCCAGCGCCCCCCAGCGAAGGCCGAACGCAACCGGGAGGGCCAGCACCTAGATGGGGAAGGCCAGTAGCTGGGCTCCACTCAGGGAGGCCACTTTGGCGCCCCTCCCCTCGATGCTCCGGTGAGAAGGAGTGGAACGGGGAGGTGGCGCCTGGCAGCCAGAGCCACTAGGCACTAAAGTGCAGGAGCCGCGCTGGCATCTCGCGGGCCGCCGGCAGGACCAGTTGGAGCAGCCTGCGCTTTGCAGTGCTCGCGGGAGGCAAGCCGACGCGAACACGCGGCTGCAAAATTGGACGGATAGTTTGCACCCTACAGCTCATAGTTCCTCCCGCTTCTCCCTCTCCCCGCTAGTTGCCAATCTCAGGAGGCCGAGAATCTGATATGCGGGGCCAGGAAGGGGGCGCGCAGGCCTGGGCGCAGCCAGCCTATTTCAGCGAAGGATGCCCCAGAGACCTCGCTTTTCTCCGATTCACCTTACCTGCAGCTCGGCTATCAGCTCCTCTTTGCTCAGGTTCTGCTTCTCCACCACCATTAACCCTCCATCTTCCAGGATCTTCCTGCAGCAAGGGTCCAGACTGTCACTGATGAGCACTTTCCGCAGATTTGCGAAGGCCATTGTGGAGCAGGCCAAAGAATCCTACACTCTCGGTGGGCAGAAGCACTTAAGCCAAGAAGCTGCAGCTCGCACTGGCTGGCTCCTGTAACTGGGCAGGATTCTTGATCTCCCGCTCCCCCTTAATCTCCCCCTCCTCCTCCTACCGTCTCATTTTGATTGGACAGAAATGCTCAAACTTTCTGTGACTCCACCTCCTCAAGGTTCTGAGCCATCTATGTCTCCGCCCACTTTATTATTCTGCCGGTGATGAATTTCTCAAGCTCAGCGGAAGATTTTGCCTACACCTGGTGAACATTAAAAGCACGATTTTCGCTGACTAGCTGATTCATATCTGAAATACACATGGAAATACACATTCTCACGGAGAAATTTTTTATCTTAACTTCTTTCTTCCTAAAAACTCATTTATTAATTCCTTAACTATTATTATTATTTTTTTAAGGTGTAAAGTGCAAGGGGCTGTGTTAGACTTGTAGGGAGCTAAAACATCAAAAAGTTCCCTTCCTCTGGGGGGGGCCTAACACACAAGAGTACAAACACAGACATGGAAAGTTAAATAATTAAAAGACATCTAAAACTATTTCTGAGATATCACAAAGCTATGATTAGTTCGAAATGAATGATACAATGAGAAATACTAGTTTAAAAGAGAGCGAGGACCTGGTGCATTTAGACTAGCAAGACTTTTTGTTCAAGTTCTATATTCTCCTCTTCCTCCCCTACTCCTCTGATTCTGAAAAAGAAAAATGAAGTCAGTCTGGTCTAATTTATATATTGACCAAGGAGGCACTTACCACCTCTAATTCCTTTATATTTAAACCCCATGGAAAGCAGCTGTTTCAGGAAAAGTTTTATTTTGGACACTCAGTTTCAGAGATTTCAGTCCATAGAAAGCCAACTCCATTCCTTTAGGCTCCAGGTGAGATTGAACAACGTGGTGGAAGAGTGTGGCAGAGGGAAGCAGCTCACATGATGATCAGTAAGTAGAGAGAGACTCAGCTCACCAGATACAAAATATATACCCTAAAGGCACAGCCTCAGTGCCCACCTCCTCCAGTCACACTCTACCTACCTTCAGTTACTACTTAATTAGTCCCCATTAGGGGATAAATTCACTGATTGGGTTAAGGCTCTCATAACCTAATAATTTCACCTCTGAATGTTCTTGCCTTGTCTCATGCATGAGCTTTTGGGGAATGCATCACATCCAAACCATGACACATGCCCTTTCATGCCCTATTTGGATTGTTTAGAGTCATCCAGGATCAAAATCAGAATCAAGGATGCTCATTATCAAATTGGAATTCAGCTTTATAAACATACCCACTCTGGCTAAGCCAGAGTGGGTATGTTTATATGTTTACCATTGAACATTGTGTGCCTTTGTTCTGAGCTAGCCACAGAATTCAAGTGCCAAGTCCTCCTGCAGAACTATCAATCCTATAAAGTAAGGAACTTTTATACTAATGATTCCTAGGTACACATCAGATTTTAGGCACAATATTCTCATTGGAAAGAAGATAATTTGTCAGCCCTGTTTACTTATTTGGATGATTTGGAGTTTCTGAATTCTAGCACCCATGAGTATTCCATTTCTCTGCCTCTCAAGGGGTTCCCATCATCTCCAGGAGTCTTGCAGATGAACAGTAGATGTATTCCAGGAAGTTAATGGAGGGACTTGGGAAGCACCAGTTGCCTTAAATTCCTGCTGGGCTCACCGTCTTCTTCCTTTCAGTGTAGATTTAAACCCTGGTATTAATCCCACCCCTTAACACCAAATCAAGGCAACCTTGCTTGGAGACCTTTCTGCACCCCAGTGGTGGTGATTTCTCCTTGCCCTCAAAGCACTCCAATATACCAGTTTGTAATTTTTTTTTCTTTCAGTGCTGGAGATATTGAACACAGGGCCTCACGTGCACTAAGCAAAAGCTCTACTACTATGCTACACCCAAACCCTGTTTATAATCCTTAAGCTACACTTTAAATGTTTTTCTTTCTGAGGGAAGAGGCTGTGACTATGCATTACCAATATCCCCAGTGTTAAGTCACCATACCTAGCACACAGTAGGTTCTCAATAAATTGAATTTTCAATGAAATCTCTTCCGAATGTCTACAATAAGAAAGCACTCTCAGCACAATTGGGGTGGAGATATAAAAACATGTCTCTGGTCTTTATGAGATGAGAGCCCAGAAAGAAACAAGACATGAAATGTTAGCATACATATTATACAAGGCTATGAGAGGTAACTTGAAAACAATTAATTGCATTGAAATTTAAAAGAGGGAGGAAGGAACATTTCTGACTAATTTGTGGTTGTGATTATTATATACTGTCCTTTTGACCTGGACATTAATTATTACCTGTTAATTATTTTCTTAATGAATTTAGAACTGTCTTTTACTGTGTGGCTTGAGTCTGTTTGTTTATTTATTTATTTTTCTTTTGAAACAGGGTCTCATTAAGTTGCTGAGGCTGGCCTCAAACTTGTAATCCTCCCAAGTCTCTAGGATTATAGGTGTGTGCCACCACACCCAACTGGAGTCTTAAAGTCAGTGGGGCATAGAAAAGAGAGAAAATAAAGGTCAGGTGATCAGGTATGGAAGCCCTCTGGGCTGTGAATTCACAGTGTCCAGGAAAGTTGATTTTTGAAATCCATTCAAGGAAGTCACTCTCTGCAACCCAAGGACACAAGGATGTATAAAACAATCCGACTTCAAGCTTCTCGTGGCTAACTCCCTAATCCTGAGGGTTGCCCAGGAAGTAGCCAGGTAGAAAAGAAATGACACAAAGACTGGGAGATATGAGAAACTGCAAAACGCTCAGTTTCTCCACCATAGCTGTGGAGACCAGGAGATGAGGCTGCAGAGGACCTGGAGCTGTTCGTGAATAGCCTTTACCTGAAAAGGAGTTGAAATTTGGCTGTAAAGCTAGTGTAGGCCTGGAGTGGTGGTGCACATCTGTAGTCCCAGATCCTTGGGAGGCCTAGGCAGGAGTTTGAGGTCAACCATTTTTTTTTTTAAATGGGGCAACATAGTAATGCCCCATTTCAAAAAAAGATGCACATATTTTATGGCTTGCTGGGATCTTGATAGCATCTGAAGTTATTCTAATAATTTAAGTATACTTTAAGTACATAAATAGTGTTACATACTTAATGTACATAAATAGTGATATAAAGGCATTGAGTCTTCTTTTTTAGGTCTAAATCACAAAGGGTCTTACCTTTCATGTTACCATGTTTAATGTTTTTTTTTTTCTTTTAACTATATTTTTCCTTAATTTTTTTTCTTTACCTAGAAATCAGTGGCATTCAGGAAAAATACTTGGCATACAGAGATTTCAGTTGAGTAGCTATAATGGTCAAAGCCCCCAGACTAAGCCTCCTTTCCTAGTGTTCTGTATGATTTTAAACTTAACCTCAATTAAACTGAGTGCCTCAGTTTCCACAGCTGTTGATACAGTGACACAAACTAGTCAGGGCTTTTGATGATTAGCACTATGGAAATCCCGTGGGATTCCATTATGTGTGTTGAAGGGGCATGTGACTGGCTACACAACAGGTTAGTTGTCTTAAATTTGGTCTTTATGCTGGAGCTACAAAGCCCAGAGCATTATTTGAACCATGAACTGTTCACATATGTTTACGAGCTAGTATAATAGGTTAATAGGCGGAAAGAAGCTCTTTAACTGCTACTTAACTTGAGCATAATTTGAGATTAATGAGAATGAAGTGAAGTGAAAGTGAGCAATAAATTAAAAATCTTAGTTTCTCCAGTATCTGTGCATATCAGAAAATATCTTTCAAGAATAAAACTCAATTATTTATTCTTCAAATATAAATGAATAATATAGGAATACAGAATAATTTTTAGAAGTGATTTGATTAGATTTATGGGTTTAATTGAGCCCTGATATTGTTAATATAGATAATATCTTCTACTGCTCCATTCCACAGTCTACAATATCAGAAGAAATTTGATTTGCGTGCAATGGTACATGCCTGTAATCCCAGAGGCTCAGGAGGTTGAGGCAGGAGGATTATCAATTCGAAGCTAGTCTCAAATTAGTGAGGCCTTAAGCAACTTATAGGGACCCTATCTCAAAAATAAAAAAAATAAAAGGGCTGGGGATATAGCTCAGTGGTAAAGAGCCTGTGGGTTCAATCTTCAGTACCAAAAAAAAAAAAAAAAATGGGGAGAGGGTGAGGAGTTAAGTGTACCTCTTTATAATTCAATGCTAGAGATTGGGAAATTTCTCCCTCTGTTACTGTCTCCACCCATAAGACAGGAACTTTGGCCTCCATGGAAGTATTATGAAATTAAATAGTTCTGCCCTTCTCTCTAGACCCCTCATTCCCTCCCTCCCTCCCCTGGCCCCATTCCCTTGGGAAGAGAGACTCTTCTGATTAGTGAAGTTTGGGGAAAAGGTTCTAGTGCATACCCAGGCCAGCCCCTTCTTGGCTATCTGCTTTGGACCTGGAAGCCTACCGATAATGTGCACTTTCCTGCTTTCTTGTGTAGTGAACCCTTCAGATCAGGCCCTATCCCATGTCCCTGGGGTTTCAGGGGCTGCAGCTAGCCAGCTTCTCTGACGGTGGCTCTGAGGATAAGACCAACAGGGTTAGTGGGGGTGAAGACAGGAGCAGGAAACTCATTTTTCTACTTGGAATTCAGTTGTGATCTCCAGACTTGCATTACAAAAAATAAAGCAGATATTTTGAGGAATAGAAAGTATGTGGAACGTCTGGATTTGAATTCTAATTTCTCAAATTACTATCAAACATGACTTTGGGTAAATTGCTTCTCTAAGAGTTTTCTTCTCTAAAATGAAATTAATAGTATGATAAAGTGAATTAATAATATGATAGTTGTTTATTTCATAAGGTTATTGTAAAGATTAGATAAAGTAAAGCATACAAAAGATTATATTTCTGAACGGGCAAGGTGGCACATGTCTGTAATCCCAGGGACTCAGGAGGCTGAGACAGGAGGATCTCACGTTTGAGGACAGGCTCAGCAACTTAAAGACACTGAACAGCTGGGCACGGTGGCTCACAGGGTCTTGTACGGTGGAGGCACATAAGGATTGCAAGTTCAAAGCCAGCCTCAGCTTAACAAGGCCTTAAGCAATTTAGCAAGACCCTGTTTCAAAAAATAAAAAGGGATGAGAATGTGGTTCAGTGGTTAAGCGACCCTGGGTTTGAGCCCTGGTACCTCCCACCCCCAGCCAAAAAAAGAAAAGGAAGAAAGAAAGAAAGGCCCTAAGCAACTTAGAACCTGTCTCAAATAAAAACAAACAAACAAACAAAAGGGCTATGGGTGTAGCTCAGTGGTGAAGTGCCCCTGAGTTAAATTTCCAGTGTGGGGGGGCACAATTAGAATCTGTACTGCTTGATTTTCACTCACTCATTCATTCAGTCAATCAATCAGTGTCTATTACTGACACCCTCTCATGAGCCAGGCACTCCTAAAGGTGCTGAAAATGAAATTCTGACTGAGAAAATCTCTGTTCTTAAGGAGCTTGTATTCTGATGGGACAAAAAAAAAAAATTGAACATGATAATCTCAGGACATGATAAATAAGAAGAAGAATATAAAACAGGACAATGTGCTAGATTCCAGTGGAACCCACCCATAATCCTAGCAATTTGGGAGGCTGAGACCAGCTGGGGTAACTCAGCAAGACCCTGTCTCAAGCCTGGTCACAACGCTATTCAGGCCTTGGTTTAGTTCAGTGTACAGTATGGTTTTTAGCATGTGCAAGGACCTATGTTTGGTCCCCGGCACCATAAAATATATATATTTAATAAAATAGTTCAAAGAAAAAAAGGAATTTATTGACTCAGATGTCTGAGGAGATCAAGTGTGGACTGAAGTATCCTCTGGTGTCCCTGGTAATCTGTGTCACTATTTTCCTGGGGGGTTGATTCATTTCCATAAAGGCAAAATGAGGAAAGAATGTTGCACGTTAGCAACGAATATAAGAGTCAGCTGTATATACTAGCAGTTTAGCAATCCTAGAAGTTTGCATTAGATTTCTTTTCTTTCTTTCTTTTTCTTCTTTTTAATGGTACTGGGAATTGAACTCTGGGTCTCCTGCCTGCTAGGTAAGTGTGGTTAGTTTTAAGAAGGGGACTAGTATTATCCCCTTTCTTAAAAAGAGTTTCAGCCTGGGTGTAGTGGTGCATGCCTGTAATTCCAGCAACTCAGGAGGCTTAGGCCACAAGTTCAAAGGCCAGATTCAACCTTAGAAAGATCTTGTCTCAAAATGAAAAATCCAAAGAACTAGGGATGTAGCTTATGTGTACAGTAGCTTAGTGGTAGAGGACCCTGGATTCAATCACAAGAACCAAGGGTTGGTGAAAAAAGGATGACTCTATTAACATGCACACACACAAAACTCCTCTTTACAGAGTTGTTTTTATTATCCTTATGGTGATGATGATGACAATAATGATAGCAATTAGCAGGGAGGTGGATTCTTCTGGTTGACATAGGAAGTGACTTAGTAATGAAAAGGCAACTGTGACAGAAAACCTAGAACCAATCAATGAATAATGAATGAACTACCTGAGAAAGTCATCACCCCGAGAGAAAGTGAATATCTGAAAAGAGAGTTTTGGGAAATACCAATTGAAATTAAGGTAAGACGAATACTGTTTCATCAAAATGCAACTGATTGTTAAAAAAGAAAAAAAGTGGGCTGGGTACGTAGCTCAGTGGTGAAGTACTGTCAAACATGTGTGGGGCCCTGGGTTCAATCCCCAGCACTCCAAAAAAAGAAAAAAAAATCCTGTAACATAATCAATCATATTATTTCTTTTCTGCAGAAAGAATTCATGAATAGAAAGAGCTTGTCTGCATGTTCAAAAAGATGAGCTAAGGTAGATCTTGCTTTTACACAGTAATACTCCAAGAGAAAGAGGGGAAGACTGTACATGTGACAGGAATGATATGGGCATTAGTGAGGTTGCTTTGATATGGTACAGGGACAATTCATTACATTTTATCATAGTCCATATACAAACATCTCTTCTAATTGTATACCTGGATTTCTTTACCATTGTTCTGAGTAAGTAATTTATTCTCCAGATACCCTGATGCCTGTAAGAAGCTACCAAGTGGTCCTGTTTTCTATAGGTTGACAGCCCTGTCAATCATGCTCAGGCACCTCCATCAGGAAAATGAATAAGGAAAACAGGTATTTTATTTCATTGATTTACTTATTTTGGTGCTGGAGATTGAACACAGGAGCACCCAACCACTGAGCCACAACCCCAGCCCTAGTTTGTATTTTATTTAGAGACAGGGTTTCACTGAGTTGCTCAGTGCCTCACTTTTGCTGAGGCTGGTTTTGAACTCTAAATCTTCCTGCTTCAGCCTCCCGAGCTGCTGCGATTACAGGCATGTACCACCGCACCCGGTGGAACAAGTATTTTAGTTACTAGACAAACAATCCCTGGCATTCTGGTTTGCTCACTGATTTTTTTTGATTAATTAGGATCTTGATGGTCCCTGAAACTCTGATTAATAGTAGGGCTCTTATAAAATCACATGTTTTTCTTGGGAGCCTCCTCCCCAACCTCTTGAGTAGCTGGAATTACAGGTGTATGCCTCCAGGCCTGTTTATAGCTTCTTTAAGGGTCTAGTTAAATTTCTAATAGTGCTGTCTTTTGAGACTTCCAAAATGAAATCTAAGGTCCTCCAATTTATTTTATTGTTATTATTAGTTTATTTTTGCAGTACTGGAGATTGAACCCAGGAATGCCCTACCACTGAGCTACATCCCCAGCTCTTAACTTTCTTTCTTTCTTTTTTTTCAGGCCAGGATGGCCTTGAAGTTATGATCCTCCAGAGATGCTGGGATTACAGGAGTACACCATCATACTTGGTTTAAAATTATTTATTTATGTATGTGTGTATTTATTTATCTATCTATCTATCTGCCTATTTGGGTCTGGAGATTGAACCCAGGGCCTTGTGCAAGCTAAACAAATGTTCTACCGCTGGGCTACAACCCTAACTATTAACAATCACATTTTAAATGTATTGACTAGAGGTTAGAGCCAGAGGTTTTTTGCTACCTTGCAAGTTTACTAATCAGAGAACTTCCCTCAGGTGTCTCAAGTCTTTAATTTCAACTACCTGTGTTTTGAAACCCTATAAGAACCTGAAAAGCTACAAGCTCTCTCACCTTCTAAGCTTGCACGTAATTTAAATGATTCATGCACCTCCTGATGCCAATTCATGACCCTTTTAGGATCCCATGAACCTTTTTATGAAAACCTGTATTTTACATGGATTAGGCATGGTGATAAAATACAAACTAGCTATAATAACAATACAAATATTTGCTAATCAATTTTAAGTGCTAGGTGAGTATAACTCAACAGATCTTTACAATAGTTCTATGGGATAAGTAGCATAATTGTTCTCATTTCATTGATGGTAAATCTGAGATGCATTGTTGTATTTATTCCTACTTTGTAATGTAGAGAAGTAAAATGATTTACTGAAGGTTATATGGCAATAAGTGGATGAATTTGAGTTCATAGCCCCTTTTGTTTCTTTCTCTTTCTCTGTGCTGGGGGTGTCAGGGGAGGGGATTGTAACCTGGGCCTTAGCACATGGTAAGCAAGTGCTCTGCCACTGAGCTACATACATCCCCAGCACTTTTTACCTTATCTTGAGACAGGATCTTGCTGAGGTTTCCAGGATGGCCTTGAACTGAGACAGCTCCTGAACGTTGTCCTGCTAAGAAAAAAATTACCCCCTTGCCTGCATGGTACCAAGAAAGCTGAAACTGACATGTCCTCTGGCCCGCATAGCCTAAGTAAATCTACATATTTTTATTACCTGGCTTTTGTTTCTGGAAATTGTAACCACTTCTGTAGGATTAGCAGAGAAGTAATGTAGCTGCTTCTCCCCAGTTTGGCCAAACTGCATGAAATTCATTTTCCCTTTTAATGTTGTTTACTTATTTCCAATGTGGATGGACAGCTGAATTTAACCAGCTGGGATCCAAACAGGATCCTTGACTTGACTGGAGTAACAGAATTTGTAATCCTCGTGCCTCCACCTCGTAAATAGCTGGGATTACATGTGTGTGCCTCCAGGCCTGGTTTATGGATTCTTTAAATGTCTAATTAAACTTCTAATGTGCTGTCTTTTGTACTTTTCAAAATGAAAGTGAAATTTAAGGTCCTCCAATTTATTTTCTTCTCATTTTTATTTTATCTATCTATCTATCTATCTATCTATCTATTTATTTTTGCAGTACTGGAGATTGAACCCAGGTGTGTGCTCTGTCCTATAGCCTCAGCTCTTTTTATTGTTTATTTATTTTGAGTGATGGGGAGATTGAACCTAGAGATGCTCTACTACTGAGCTACACCCCTAGTTCTTTTTATTTTTTATTTTGAGACAGGGTCTCCCGAAATTTCGTAGGCTGGCCTTGAACTTGTAATCCTCCTGCCTCAGTCTCCTGAGTCTCTGGGATTATAGGCATGTGCCACCATGAGAAGTTTAAGGTCCTTCAATTCCTTAACTCATTATATTCAATTCAGAAACAATGCAAAAGGCTTGGGTGTTACAATAACTATTAGGGATGATAAAGGAATTTGGGGCTGCAGAGAAATAAAAACATATAAGTCTCAAAAGAAAAGCACCCATAAACCATTGGGATACAGGAAATACCCATGAACCCTTGGAATGCAAAACAAGCAATCTCTAAGCAACCCAGCCTGCACCCTGGGGCCCCTTTAGGCCCCCAAAAAGTAACACCATAAGAGTGATTAATTTGTACAGCAGCAATAGGAAACTAATATACTTGGAAACCAGGAAAAATTAAAAGAACCAATTTCATCAAGGAGAGAGAGATTAAGTAGCAGTGAAATAAAAAGCAAGTTTAGATGATAGGTAGGCTAGAGGGAGCATTAATGGACCCCTTCCCTATTGCTTCTAATTAACCAGGAAATTTACTTTAAAAACACCAACAGGGCTGGGTTGTAGCTCAGTGGAAGAGCATATGCTAGAATAATCCTGGATTTGATCCTAGGCACCGGAAAAATAGCAATAACAAAAACCAGTAGTCCCCACAAACCCTGAAGGTGAGATAGGCTGAATGGGACCTAGAGAACTTGGGGACCTCTGGTCCCCAATCCTCAAGCATCTGTTTCCTGCAGTGAGTGATTAAGGATATCTGGGGCCAGAGAGAAGGACACAGGAAGTGCTGTCCATCCCCCAAACAGTCCAAAGGGCTGGATTTTGAGTCTGTGGAATGTGGCACTGTAGGCAAAATCTGGAGGAGGTATTTAAGGGAGGTGACCCTAGGTCACAGGGAATGCCACTTTAGGGCCCCTGGGTGGCAGAGGGAGAAAGGAGAGGGGATGCACTCATTCATTTCCCACTCCTCATTCAGTCTTTCCCCAAACCTGACATAACTGATACTGAAACAAGTTGGGGGTGGTACTGAGGTCCTTGCATTCATGGAGTTTACTTCTAGTGGAGGTAACAAGCATCAAGTAATCCCACAAATGAGGGAATAATTATAACCTAGCATAAGCAGACTGTAGAACTGGTTCTTTGAGAGTCTTTAACAAAAGAACTTAATTAAGACTTGTGGGGCGAGGAGGAAGGGCAGTAGGAAGGTTTCTTTGAGAGAGAGAAGCTCTATATGAAACCTCAAGATGGCATAGAGGTTAACTTGGCCCTTTGATCCTTTCAGGGGAAGAGAGAAAAAGAGGAAAGAATGTTCCAAGCAGAGGAAGCAGTGAGTGCAGATCCTTTGCTGTGGAGATGGGGAGTGAGCATGTTCATGAAACTTGAATCAGTCCAGAGATCAGGGCATGCTTAGAACATCATTCTAGAGCCCCCAGGCTGCATCATGGCAGAGATTATTGAACCATCACAAGAGCACCCATACAACATCAGAAGAGAGGCTAAGTCTCACAGCAAGTGGGTCAAGAACCAGCGTCCATTCCCTCTCTGCCATGATGCTCTGCCTTACCACAGGCCCATAGCAATGAAGTCAGCTGACTCTGGACTGAAACTTCCAAAACCATGAACCAAAGTAAATCTTTCCTCCTTCTACATTGTTTTTCTCAGGCATTTGTCACAATGACAAAAAGCTAACACAACCAGCAAATTTAGATGTGCACCATTAAGGTCATGTGAGAACCTGGAAGTGCACCCAAATGAAAAGATCTTCTGTGGTTTGAGGTGTGGTTCTCTGTCACATATTGATGATTCAGCCCGTGTCACAATGCCTAGAGAAGGCATAGTCCGATCACTTCATGCCACTGGGGTCTTGGGCTGCAATGGATTGGAAGAGGACCCTGGCACTGCCACTTCCTTCATGATTGCTGTATACATACAAAGTGGAATTTAAAACAAAAGAGCATCTCTAGGAAGACACAAGACAGAAAGTTTCTTCCCATTTTATTTACAGTCATTTCTTAAAATGAAGTTATCTGTGGAGAACAGAGTTACTTTCCTGCAAAAGCCTTAAAAATTAGCATTCCCCTCCCCAACCTACAAACCATGGCTCTAAAGATCAGGCTTCCTCAACAAATGTCAAGCCCAAAAGTCCATACTACCAGTGGATTTCAGAGTACAAATGTACAGAACTGAGATGAATCTCATTTTACTCAATTTGCATTCACTACACTGGAGACATTCATCTTTCGTCTTTCCATGTTCTTCCAACTTTATTTAGACAGCAAAACCCTATCCATATTCCTAACCCTGGAATCACTGTTCTGTTTTTTCTTAGTTTATCTTCTCATACTTTTAGGCCCGGGTTGCCCTCTGTTCAAGCCCTCCTGTCCTCCAAGAGGCAATATATCCTTTTCTACCTGGACGTCAGGTATTATTTCCTGACTTCTGATAGAAACATTGCATTTTAGGGTGATCTGAAATAATTGCTTGAGCTCAGGTTTATACTCCAACCTGGAATATCCAAAACAAGGGACAAAGCACATATAACAATGGATTTCAAGACACTAATCATCAGGTAACAAAAGAGTGATCTCTGAGAGACAACACCAGATAGAACAAGGTACATGGAAGCAGTTTGCCAGCAATAGTGCCCAGTGAGTGCCGCCATTATTATTATTATTTTTGCATTTGTTTTGTGTCTGGCTCATAAGCAGCGTTTCCAATCCACTTGGATCATCAAAGTATTACAGATAAATCTGTCCATACTATGTAGTCAAGCAGGAAATTCAACTGTGAGAGCAGAAACGCTGGTCTGTGAACAGCTCTAGAACAGAATGCTGTGAATAGTCATGAGACTGGTGTAGAGCAAATGCAGAGAGCCACATGGAAAATTTGCAAATTGGAATGTTACCCAAACCCCGGAGGGTCAACAGGAGTCTACCAATCATTACCAGAGAGTGGAAAAACTGGCTTGTTGAAATTTGGGGACATTAATAATGCTCTGTTTCCCCAGTGATCCTTTCCCTTGGGGGAACTAGGAGAGCTTGGCAAGCAGCCTCATCACTCACAACCGTGCTTCTGCTGGGGTTGACAAGATTTGGAGGCATCGTTAAACACACCATCATACGGCAGCAGCAATCAAAGGTGTGGACAGTCTTCCCAAGGCCACCTTAAAAATAGGGTCCATTTAATAGTTAAGAAATGTATATAGAGTCTCTGTATCCCTGGCTCATAGCAAATGCTCCATAAATTCTGGCCTCAGCTATTATAGCCCAGGGTCTGATTATAGTTAGTACATCATGATTTTTTATAGTGGAAGGGATTTAGAAATAGATCTATCATGTCCCTGGGTTAGGCTTTCTACAATTATATGTTCCTTTGAGGCTCCCACAGCAGATTCTGCTAGCTCATCATCAATCCTGTTCTTTTCCAGGGCACTCTGCTCTGCCTTTCCCAGGCTTCTTTGAAGTTGGATGCTGTCACATGACTGAATTCCAGCCAACACACTGTAAGCAGAATTGATGAGAGCCGATTCTAGCTCTGAATCTTAAAATCTCCTTCACAGTTTCCATCTTCCATAATGATACAGTGAGATCCTATAGGACCAACTCTATCAACTATTAAATCTGGACACAGGACTGGGGATGTAGTTCAGTGGTGGAGTGCTTGCCTTCCAAGCACAAGGACCCTAGTACTAAACAAAAAGCTGGACATAATACAAAAAAGCAGCAACTTAAATGTATTGGAAAACACTGGATAGTAAGGAGTATCCTCTTTGCTTGTATCCACAATATGTAAAAAAAAAAATAAAGAACTCTTACAAATAAAATATGACAAACAACCACATTTTAAAAAATGGGCAAATGGTTTGAACAAGCACTTCATAACACACACACACACACACACACACACACACATACACACACATATATAAACCAATAAACACAAAAGAAGTTCACCAGTCACTGTGATCATGCAAGTGAAAAAGAAGAATTTACTATGTATCCACTAAAATGGCTAAATTTTTTGCATGATTATACAATTTTATTGAGAGTTTTCTAGGTGCCAAATATTTACTTTTTAAGGTCTTAAAATATAAAGTCTTTTTTTTTTTGGGGGGGGGGCGGGTATTGGGGATTGAGTGCTTTAACCACGAGATACATCCCCAGCTACCTCCCTTTTTTGTGACAGGGTCTCACTAAGTTGCCCAGGCTGGCCTTGAACTTGTGATCCTCCTGCCTCAGCTTCCCAAGTTCAGAGATTACAGGTGTGCCACCATGCTCAGCATTACAAGGGCAATTCTTATCCATGTTTTACAGCTAAGGAAACTGGGACATAAATGTGACACAGCTGGTTCCATATTGGGTGTTTTTGTTAAGAACAGTGCAATAAGTAAATGATAATGATCAACACAAGATATTTTAAATATTTCAGAGAAGAGATAGATAATCCCGCCCAGGAATGAAGGGGAAGATGAAATGATTCCTTAATTGGGTCACAGAGAACAGGCAGAGGAATTAGCCAGATAAACAAACAAGGAAAAAAATTCTAGGAATAGGGGAGGATGCAAATAACATAGGAATGGGAAACATTATGGATGTTCAGGAATCTGCAAGCATTTGGTATTTTTACAGTATACAGTATGATACAAGTTGTGGGGATTTTTAGGCAAGTTTCAGATTTAATTTTAAACATGTAGAGATGTAAATATTCAATCAATATTTGTTGGGTTTTTTTGCGTGTGTGTGTGCACGCGCGTGTGTGCGCGTGCACGTGCACACCTGCATGCCAGGGATTAAACCCAGAGGGGCTTAATCACTAAGCCACATCCCTAGCCATTTTTTTTTTTTAAGACAAGGTCTTGCTATGTTGCTGAGGCTGGCCTCAAATTTGTAATCCTCTAGCTTCAGACTCCTGGGATTACAGGCATGCACCACCATGCCTGGCTCTTCAACCAATATTTGCTAAGTGCCCAGTATGTATTTACCAGAAAGAAACTCAAGAAGAATAAGACATGGCTTCATGCTGGGTGAGGTGGCACATGCTTGTAATCCTAGCTACTTGGGAGACTGAGGCAGGAGGATTGCAAGTTCAAGGCCATCCTGGGCAACTTAGTGAAACTGTGTCTCAAAATAAAAATAAGAAAATGGCTGGGGGTGTAGCTTAGTGATAGAACACTAATGGGTTCAGTCGCCAGTACTACAGAAAACAAAAAGACAAAACATGACTCCATCGCAGAAATCTAGTCAATCAATATATACAGACCCTAGAAATATCTGTTTTTATAAAACAATATAAAATGGTGAAGATTAACAGCATGGACAATCCCATGGATTAGTGAGGATGTAGCATGACCGGAACTCTCAGATATTGCTGGTAACAATGCCAGATACAGTATAGCAGTTTTGGTAAACAATATGGCAATATCTTATCAAGGTAACATCCACTTGCCATGTGACATTGTGACCCTTCTTCTAGATATTTACACAGGAGAAATTAAAGTATAAGCACATAAATTCTATCAGTATTATTCATAACATCTAAAACCATTGGTGAATGGGTTAACAAATTGTAGTGTAGCCATACAATGGTTACTGTATACAATAAATACTGCACAGCAATAAAAAGCAATGGATGGTGCAAATACTATATTACTACTACTACTACTACAATTATCACATGAATTTTGCTAAGTAAAGGAGGCATCACAAAAATAATATATATTATATACCATTTGTATGAAATTTGAGAACTAACAAACTTACCTATATCCACAGAAAGTTGTCAGGAGGTAGGAGTTGCAAAAGGGGATCAGACATAAAAAGGCATTAGGAATTTTTTAGGATGTTGGAAAGTCTATATTTTGATTTTCATGGTGGTTATACAACTATACACACTTATAAATAGATCATCAAATTGCACCATTAAAATGGGTCATTTTTATTTTAAGAAACTCTCACATGAACTTCTCTTTCCTACTTATCTGCCAGCTGATGATGGTGTCCAGAGAGACCTTGGAAACCATGCAGTGAGATGGTGAAAGCCCTATCACTAGGGTCTCTTATGAATATGTGAGGCAGAGCTCTCTCTCCCTGACATTGCTGACAAAGAATCTCATACTGGACTGTTAAATGACTGAGAAATAAATAGTTTTAATGTGATGCCCCTGAAATTTGAAAAATCATAGAACAAGGATTTCCTTAACTAATATAAACATCTCCCAAGTAAAACACACAATTATGACCATTTAAATTGTCTCTACTCAATTCATCTCATTTAACTATAGAAAGATCACTGATGGTCAGGTATAGCAGTTCATGCCCGTAATCCTAGCAACTTGGGAGGCTAAGGCAGAAAGATTGCAAGTTCGAGGCCAGCTTCAGCAAATGAGCAAGGCCCTTGCCACTTAGCAAGACCCTGTCTCAAAATAAAAAATAAAAATGAAATAAAAATAAAAAGGACTGGGAATATAGATCAGTGGTAAAGTGCTCCTGGGATCAAGTCCCAGTACCAAGAAAAAAAGAAAAAGAAAAATTATTGAGGGGCTGGGGCTGTGGCTCAGTGGAAGAGCGCTTGCCTGGCATGTGTGAGGAACTGGTTTGATCCTCAGCACCACATAAAAAATAAATTAATAAATAAAGATATTGTGTGGCCCTCTACAACTAAAAAATATTAAAAAAAAGAAAAATCATTGATAACCTAAATTTCCAAATAAGAGAACAATTAGATAAATTATAGCAAATCCATTATATATAATATTTGTAATATAACCTCTTACATAATAATTATGAGAACCAGATAGTAAGCTGGAAATATACACAAAGTAACTCTATAATGAGAAAGATGAAACCAAGAATTCTATCTATGCTATTGTATTAGGAGGCCAGTCACCTTAAATTGTGTTTGTTCAAGGCTTTTTGCATATTTAGGTCTGGCATATGTTTGTTTGCATTTGGGACCGAGGAACTTATTGAATAAAACTTCATTACAAAGAGAAGAGAATAAAATATATAAGCACAGTTCAGGAACTGTCAGCAAATAAGAAAAAATGTGATCCTAAGAAGACTGTTGAGCTTTTAGTTTTCCTTTTCCCAAACTATGGACTCAGAGATGCTCAAGAGACTATGGATTGCAATAAAGAGCCAGTAAAACTCACAAGGAAAGTTTCACTAAAATCCTCAGATTTTCACTGCCTGATAACCAGTGTCCCTGAATCTAGCTCAGTGGATTTGTAGATGGAGTACAAAAAAGAAACCAAGGAGCTGGCCCAACCTTCTCAAGCTGATGGAAGAGAATGGAACAGGGCATTGCACTAGGAGGAGGAGTTGGACAGTTTCTGATGCATCTGAAGCTTCTTAGGAAGCACCAATAATAGCAGACATTTGAAGGGAGATGCTAAAGAGGAGAGGAAAACTGAAGGTGACACATGATAGCCAGAGGATTCGTTCCTGAGAATTCAAGAACTAGTTAAGAGGGACTTGAAGAGGACTAGAATTTTGGCAGAACTACTAGAGGTAGAAGTACAGAAATATTGCCTGGTAACTGTAGCATAACCTGATGACCACCTTGTCTGGTCTTGCCCTTAGACACCTAAGATTTGTTTCTGTGAGTTTGGGGAAAAATGGAAAAACATTTGAATGAAATGTAAAAGGAACATATAAAAATTAAAACATGTAAGATGGCAGAATTGTAGATGATTATTTTCTTTTGATTTCTGTATGCCATTGTTGTTTTTATAGACCCTAATACGATACACTATTTAATCCATCAATTATCTGTCCTAAATTTTCTGAACATTTTGTTCTTTCTATTCTTTTAGCATAGGCATTACAATAAGATATTTTGTTCTCTCTTGACCAGGGGAAATCTAGGATAAAGGATATCTGGGGATTTAAAAAAAAAACTTTTATTTTCTCAAATTTTTCATTTTATGCATCCTCCTATATATTATCTCAATGGTAAGTTCATCATTTTTCATGCATTTGACCATGACCCTTGGTATAAAAGGAAATCTGAGGCAGCAGATAAAGGGAACTCTCTGTGGGCCTCCAGTGACATTGTGAGTCAGCAGAGCTTAGAATCATCACCTTGCATTTCAGCCTGCCGTGAAGCCTGGCTTACCAGTGACTTTCCTTGAGGAAATCCCTGCAAAAAGCCCCATGACAGGGCAATGTGAACTATGAAAATTAGAGCTGAATACCTCCGAATATTAGAGATGCCAGGAACGTGGAATGCCTGTTTCAGACAACAAGCAGGGTCAGCCCAAGAGAGAGGCCAGGTGGGCTGCAGCTTGCAAGGGAATAGGAGTGGGGTTGTCCAAGTCCATTGGAGCTCATGTCACAGCACCCATGCCAGGGATGCCAGACATGGAGCTGTGCTATTTAAAATTTGCCTTGCTGGATTTCAGTTTTGCTTTGGTTTAATTCTTCCTTTCTATACCTGTATCCCTCCCTTTTGAATGGGGATGTTTACCCTGGGCCATTGCATCTTGGAAGTGGGTAACTTGGTTTTTAAATCTTTATAGGGACTCGCAGCTAAAAGTTTGAACTGAGTCTCAGAGAAGACTTTGGACTTGGGTTATCTGTTTTGTTTTGTTTTCAGTGCTGGTATTCAAACCTGGGGCTTCACATGTGCTAGGCAAGAGCTCTACCACTGAGTCCCAGCCCCGTGACTTGGATTTTTCAGCCACACTAAAGCAGTTTAGACTTTGGGGACTCCTAGAGATGCATTCTGCTTTATGAGATGGACATGAGCTTTGGTTTAATTCTTCCTTTCTATACCTGTATCCCTCCCTTTTGAATGGGGATGTTGAGGGTGCTGAGGGCAAGTGCTATGGATTGAAAGTATTCCCTACAAACCCATAGGTTAAAGGCTTGGCTGACAGCCTCTAGTGCTATTCGGAGGTCATGGAACCCTTAGTAGGTGGAGCCTAGTGGAAGGTCATTTGGGATATGCCCTTGAAGAAGATACTGGGACTTTCTCCCCTTCTTCTCTCTCTCTTTTGTTGCTTTCTGGCCACCATGAGGCGAGCAGCTTCATTCCACTAAGCAATCCTCATCATGATGTTCTTCCTTGCCACAGTCTTTAAAATGATTATCAAGTGATCACTGACCAAAACCATGAGCCAAAATATAAACCTTTCCTTATTTGAATTTCAAGTTGATTATCTCAACTTGATTACCTTAATGTAAGATGGCAAAATTGTAGATGGTGGGTAGTCTTGGTGGGTTCTGTTTTGTTTTGTTTGTACTGGGGGATTGAGTCTAGGAGTGCTATACTACTGAGTTACATCCCCAGTCCTTTTTCTTTTTTATTTTGAGACAGGGTCTCACTAATTTTCTGAGGGTCTCACTAAATTGCTGGACCTGTTCTCAAATTTTCAATCCTCCTGCCTCAGTTTCCCAAGTCTCTGGGATCACATGTGTGCACCACATCACCCAGCTCTCTCAGGTATTTTGTCATTGTGATGGAGAACTAACGTTCATATTTCAACACATATAGTATTTATTGTCTGCCAGGCATTGTAAGCATTGTTATATATTTCGTTCCTTCATTACAACTCTATGAGGTGGATTCTATTGTCTTTCATAAAACAATAGAGATTAAGTTAACCTCTACATGAGGAATTTAAAAATCTGCCAGTGTCATGCAACTAATGACATGACATTAGACGCAATGATACTGGCAGAGACAAGATTTGAATCCAGGTTGTCTGGCTCCAAATTTATACTTATAACTACAACATGATATTGTCTCTTTACTGGATTTATGGAAAACAAACAAATAAATAAAACCAAGAAAATTTGCCTAGTCTATCTGTTTTTGGCCAAGGATATGTTCAGAACTGATAATTCTATACTGATTTTTTAAAAAAATACTACCAAGAAAAGGGATGCCAGAGACATTCCTATTGGTTCCTTCCTGGCTTTCTGCCCCTCAAAACCTTTAAGGTTGAGGCAGGAGGATGACAAGTTTGATCCAGGATGTAGTTCAGTGGTAGAGTGCCCCTGGATTCAATTCCCAGAACCACCACCACCACCACCAAAAAAAAAAAAAGTAATCATGAATAGATGTGAGCAGAGGTCAAAGTCACAGTTCATAAGAAGAATTCAAAAGGACTTAAAGACTCTTTGACGGCTCATTAAATATTGGCTCCAAACACAAATATTTTTGGGCCCATGGAGTCTTTCAAAAATAATTAGAGCCAACAATGGAAAAATTAAGGAATTTCACATAATAGTCAAGATTTTCACTTTGAAAAGTCTGCAAACATTGCCTCGCTGGCCTCTAACAACCACAAGACTTCACTAAGAGGCAGCTGTCCCTGTCAGATGGCAAAATGCTCGCAAGTTCTCTGGGGCCCACTCTTTGGAATCTGGGAACTGTGTTATTAGGGAACTAAGAGGCAGAGAGTGGTATCTTACTGGGGAAGCAGGCCTAAGTCTCATTTTTCTTAATGAGAAATTTACTGGGTTCCAAGACAAGTCTGTCAGGCTCTGGGTTCTCCAGGAGCCTGTTTGGGATCTTACATGTTCTTAGGCCTAGAGTTGGTTTTGCTTCTAGGTCCAGGCATGAACTCTCGGGTAGCAACAGGACAGCCTATTCCTGTTTTTTACTGCCCCCACCAGGCCCTGAGATAGGAGTCTGAATACCTGATTTTGGTATTCATCCCAAGCTTATATTGGATCCGTTTACTCTTTATACAAAATTGATGGTTGTCTGTAATGTGTCAACATCACATAGTAATGAGGAATTGTAGATATATACTACGGGAGAAGAACTTGAACTGCAGACAGTGGTATAACAGCTAAAATGTTCGGAAGGTGACCATCAAACTGGGAATTGGAAATCTATCCACCAGATGGCGCCCAAGAGATTCCAGTGTAGCAACAACTCTACAAAAATGAAAAAGGGAGATTTACAATGTGGAAAAATAAATAGCACCATGACTTCTAGTTCACATGTAGTTTTATGTTCTATTGAGCACCTGACATTTCCATCCCTCAGCCTCTGGTCTCTGGGTGTGATGTTCGGACAGGGAAGAAGACAACCTTCCACATCCCAACCCCTGCCCTTTGAATATTAATGTGCTGAATTACAGGCAGCACATTTCAGGGTGAGTCTAGGAAGGAGCAGACAATCAGTGAGATGTATTCTCAGGAGGAAATTCCTCCATGTGCACAGAAGGCAGAGTCTTACCTGAGTTCATTATTCATCTTGGCATCCCTTGGAAACAGACGTCTTTCCTCTCCTAGCTGCACTTGCCCTGTGCTCTTTCTGTCTGCCCAAAAACTGTGTAATTTGATCAAATATATTGATTTTTGTTTTATGTGTGTGATCTTCACACTATTTCAAAATTACACAAAAAACTTCTTTTATATATATGTATATATAAATATTATATACAACATTTTTAGTTGTAGATGGACACAATACCTTTATTTTATTTATCTTTATGTGGTGCTGAGGATGGAACCCAGGGCCTCACATAGGCGAGATGAGCACTCTACTACTGAGGCACAACACCAGCCCCTCAAAGCCTTCTTATTACAATATGCTCATTAAAAGAAATGCAAACTGAGAGATTAATGATTTAGAAAGAGTATACTTCCTTCATGATTGAACTCTTGGAGATGTCCACTGTTCAGAGAAATTCTAGAACAAGGTTAATTTTTAGAAATGGTTTTTATTGTTGCATTATAGCTGTATGCAGTGGTGGGATTTGTTGTATCCATTCATATGTGCACATAATATAACAATATAATTTGACCAATATCATTCTGCACTACTTCCCATTTCACTTCCCTCCTCTCTCTTCCTGTTCCATTTCCACTACTCTACTGGTCTTCCTTCAGTTTCACAAGACATCCTGACCTTTCTTTTCCTTTTTCTTCTGTAGCTTCTGCAGGGAAAACATAAAATGCTTGACCTTCTGAATTTGACTTACTTCACTTAACACAATTAGAACAGATTTTCCTAATCTTGATACTGTTGGCATGGTGGGTCAGAAAATGCTTTGCTTGGAGGGTTGCCCTGTTCATTGTAGGATGTTTAGCAGCATCCCAGGTCTCTATGCACTATATGTCATTAGTGGTCCCCTACCACTACCACTCAGATGTGACAACCAAAAGTATATCCAGACATTGCCAAATGCCAAATGGCTTCATACTATAAATGCTTTCAGGAAACTTGCTATTTTTTTTTGTACCAATGATTGAACCCAGAGGCACTTGACCACTGAGCCATATCTGCAGCCCTTTTTTATATTTTATATAGAGACAGGGTCTCACTGAGTTGTTTAGGGCCTTGCTAAGTTGCTGAGATGGCTTTGAACTTGTGATACTCCTGCCTCAGCCTGTGGAGCCTCTGGGATTACAGGTGTGCACCATTGTGCCCACCAGGCAGCTGGCTTTTAAAATTTAACTTTTTAAATTTTAATAACAGAGTTTGATCATCTTCATATTTCAGAACACCTGGATCTATTACATTTTGGAAATTACTGTATTTTATTTGTTTAACCTGGTATCTTCTATCGGTGATCGAGTGTATTGTTTTAAAATTTATTACTTTAACAAGTATAGCTGAGTGAAAAAATACTATTCACAGCAAAAGGAAAATAAGCATCTTTACTGTTTCCTCTTTACTTATAAATCTTAGTGGGTATAAGAGAAAAGGAAATAAAAATGCGGAAATCTATTTTCTGTATTGCTAAAGCTTGAGACCAAGGTAATTGTCTTTTGAGTAGTTGAGCATATTATTGATGTTTCAGAAATGCAGAGATTGTTCCAGGACTTGGGCAGGAAGGGAAAGCAGAATTTCTCTGCTAACCAAAGTGAGGCATTTGCTTATACTTTCATCCATGGGAAAGCAAGTCCTGAAATACACAGAACTGATAATATGTGAGGAAATTCCTGATATGGGAAAAGAACATAAAGTGACAATCAGAGCCAGGGACAACCGTAGCCAGGGAGAACATTTTCATGAGAAAGAGGCCAAAGAACTTTTATGTAGGAGAATGTCTAATTAATTTTTGAATAAGCCAATATATGTAGTTTCAAAAATCCCATTTGTCATCTCAGATCTGTAAAAGTTGTGACATATTCAAATGTCGTAGGTGTTCTTGTTGTTTTTCCTCATCAAGTTTTGTTTTAATAAGATGGGAAAACAAAGGAAGGGAACTGAATATTACATACAGTAAAGTTGGTTCAGATCCAAAAGATGGGACAGCATAGTGGGTATAGCTCAGAGGTAGAGTGTTTACCTAGCCTGACTAGGCTCTGGGTTAAATCCCCAGCAGCACAAAAATAAAGTGGACTAAAGTAATATCTAATAAAAAATTTTAAAAGATGGAACACATTGTAAGAGGTGGGATTCAGACAAATCCGTGATTCTGAGCAAGGCAGAAATAACCATGAGAAAATAAAACAGTCCAAACTCAGAATAAGGAGGACAATGAGATTCCAGGGTTAGGGAATCTCAAGACAACTTATTTTATTTATTTTGTTTTGTTTTTAGAAGTGGGGGCCTCACTATGTCCCGAAGCTGGTCTCCAACTCCTAGGCTTAAGTCTACACTCTCTTAGTTAAATTGTTGGGTCCAAAGACATGATAATTTAAAAATTCTGAGAGGCATTTTGAAATATTCTTTCCTATCCACAGATTAGACATTATTTTCCAGGCTTTGTTTATATTTGCTAATGGTTTAACATCATCCTTCATATTTAAATCTTAACTACCAAAAGTACTTACTAATGTGTTATGTTAATCTCGAAGCTGATTTTACCCCCAACTGTTCAACTACTTTTTTGAAACCACAATTTATTCAGTAGTTCAACTCTCCACCATTGGTTTTTATTGCTTCCTGTATGATATTTTAATTTCTTCTGCTATAGAATCTATTTCTGAGTTATTTTTTTTTCTATTTCATTGTTTTTGTTATCTTTTCTTATGCCAGAACTACATCTATTGTTTTGATTATTATAGCTTTAGGAATAATTTAATGGCCGATAAGGCAAGTACTTCCTTTTTACTCCCTGTTTTTCTTTTAAAACATCGTAGTGATTCTTGGCAATTTCTAGTGGTTCTCCCAATGGAAACTAAGAATCATTTTATTAAGTTCAAAATAAAAATTAAATCTTGGGAAATTTAACATCCTTGAAACGGTCAATCTTCCCATCATGGTGTGTCTGTCCAGATGTGTGAAGGGTCTGCGCGTTTACCCTACTTGCAAGATGAAAAGTTACCCAGCCGTAGTTCCATACTGGCAGAAGTCTGAGATTCCAGGCCAGAGACAAAAGTCCTTGTTCCTCACACCATTAGCAGTAGCCAGACAGACAGTTCCCTGAGCTCCGGTTCTCACAGGGCAGCAGGAGAAAGTCAAGAGCTGCCTGCATTTACACATGTGCAGTGAGTGCATTACCTAAGACAAACTGCACTCTTTATATTTTAAAAATATTTCATAAAGAGGCTTCTTCTTGAAGTGAGACATTATTATACTGGACAATAAACAAACCTGTCCTTTACTCTGGATGGAGATGCTATTTCTAGCTTCTCAGGGTATTCACTATACAAACTGCCTGGAAAAGAGTCAGGATCAAAGGCTTCCAGTGCCTCTGCTCATAAGATACGTAGAAATGAGAGCGGTCAGGAAAAATCCAGCCCAACGCCTCAGCATATAATAATGTCAATAAGGATGATAATAATAACAGCTGTAATAATAAAAAATGAAGAATGAAGTTAATTGCTTGTAGATTTGCTTCATACTTGCTTTGTGGCAAGTTAATTTGTATCCCTAAGCCCCAATTTCTTCTTTCATTAAATAGAGATAGTGGTCATGTATATCTTTATGAGTTGTTTCAAGGATTTATTAATCAATGACTAGAGGTTTTTAAGATTAAATCAGATGGTGCCTGTAAAGCACTTGATACAGTGTCTACCACAACACAAGAACTTATGTAAAATGAGTTTATTATTATCAATGAAAGAAACTGTTGAATTATATTTACCTTGGGTACAGCCATTGTACTTTCTGTTTTTATTAAAATTAACTTTTTTCCAGTTTATTTATTTATTTTCTAAGGGATATTGTCAGTAATAAATAGTAATTATTTGTGTTCACCTTTCTAAATGTCCCCTTTTTATTTCTGCATCATATTTTAATGCATCAGCTGGAACTTCTCAAATGACAATAATAATAATAATAAAGATGGTGGTACAATAAGATGTCTTTCAAAGATGCACCATTAAATGTATATATGTTTTGCAGTGCTGGGGATTAAACTCATGGCTATGTGAATGCCAGACAAGTGCTCTACCTCTTAGTTACACCCTCAGCTCCATAATTTTATTTTCGATTGGCACATAGTGATTGTACATATTTACACAGTGTGAAATTTCAATATAGGTATACAATGTGTAATATAGCCAGATCAGAGTAATGGGCACATATATTATTTCTTTGGGAACATACAAAATTCTTTCTACTAGTTATTTTGAAATATTCAATTAATAGTTGTCAGCCATAATTATTCTAATGTGCTACAGAACATTAGAAGTTATTCCTCTTGTTTAACTGCACCCTGTACCTGTTAATCATCCTTTCTCCATCTCTGCCTCCCCTACATCCTGTCCAGGCTCTGGTAAGCACTGTTCTACTTTTTTACTCTTTGGGATCAACTCTTTGGTTTCTGCATATTAAGTGAGACCATGCAGTATTTGTCTTTCTGTTTGAAATATATATATCCTTTATCATTTTAGAAGAAGCATTTGTATATGAGTAGTTTTTAAAAAGCATTATCAGAAAGATTACTCTATCAAGTCGTGGATAGTGGTGCACATCTGTAATATCAGTGATTTGGGAGGATCAGAAGTTCAAGGTTAGCCTCAGCAACTTAGCAAGACCTGGCCTCAAAAATGAAAGAGCTTGGGATGTAGCTCAGTGGTAGAGCACCTGTGGGTTCAATTCCTAATATCAAAAAAGAAAAAAAAGTTTAAAAGTAGCTTTTAAATGTTTTCATCATTAAGAAATTATGCTTATAAGATTATAAATATGTTAATTAGCCTGAGTTAATCCCTCCACAATGCACACACATAGCATAACATTTTTTACCCCACAAATGTTCACAACTATTACTTGTGGGAAATGATGGGTAGAAATAAAATAAAACCAAAGAATGAGATTTTTGTCCTTGCATTCCTAAAATAAACGTACTCTGTTGTTATAAGTTTTCTGTCACATTTGATTCACGGTATTTTGGGTCGAGATTTTCATGTGGATTAGACTGAAAATTGCTATTGCAATCTGTCTTGTGAGATCATGAAGAGTATTCATGAGAGCTTTTCAAACACTGCGAGTCTTTCTCCCTCAAAAGTCAGTCACAGGCTCTGACTTCTTATTTTAAAAAATCTGTTTCTGACAAACAATAGTTTGTCCTTTTGGGGTCTCAGGATGATACCCTCTCAGCTTTTCTCATCATTCTGGCAAAACATTTTAAATTATGATTAAACACCAATTATTCACAAATTCTTCCCCCCAAAAGTTGAGGGAATATCTCCTAATTATTTCTATAGTCTTGATACTGAAGTCAGACATTGGTAAAACACCTACACACACATACACAAATATACTTCAGACCAATATTTTTTATGATTATAGATACAAAAGTTCTCAACAAAATACTAAAAAACTGAATTGAACAATATAAAAATAGCTACATGACTAAATGGGATTTACCCCAGAATGCACAGTTTAACATCCAAAATCTCATTCATGTCTTATACTACATCAATAGACTGAAGTTCAACAGTCACAGGATCACTTAAATAGTTGCAGGGGGAGCTTTTGATGGAATGCAACACTCATGACAGAAACACTCAACAACAGGAATAGTAAGGAATGTCCTCAGCCTGATAAAGAGCATCTGTGAAAACCCTTAGCTAACACCAGACATAAGAGTGAAAGAGTGAATGCTTTCCTTTTAAGATCAAGATCCAAAACATCTATTCTTGCCACTTATGTTCAGCCTTGTACTGGAAGTTCTACTCAGAGCAATTAGGCAAGAAAATGAAATAAAGTTCATTCAGAATGGAAAGGAAGCAATAAAACTATCCCTATGACATGACCTTGCATATAGGAAAAAATGGATTGTTAAGACAATCCAGTGTGAAAAAGAATAATCTTTTCAATAATTGATGCTGGGACTACTAGATATCTACATGTAAAAGGACGAATTGGATTCTTCCTCACATATCATTCATAGAATGAAAATGAACCGTAGATCTAAATTTAAGAGCTGAAACTATAAAACTGTTAGGAGTCAACATAGGAGGAAATCTTTGTGAGTATGGTTTGGGCTAAAGCCTTCTTACATACAAAATTCAAAATATAAGAATTAAGAAAAAATAGATAAGTTAAATTTCTTTAAATAAAAGATTTTGTGTTTCAAAGAATACCATTAAGAAAGTAAAAAGAGCTCATATAATGGGAGAAAATATCTGTAAATCATAATAATATAATTGTATGATTATCAAGTTGCAAACAATAAAAGGATTAATAACGCAATTTTTAAAACAGACAAAGGAATTAAGTAGACATTTCTCCAAGGCAGATAAACAAAGAGCCAATATGTTAATCACCAGGGGAAAGTGCAAATCCAAATTTCATTGAGATGCCACTGCACACTTCCTAGAATGGCTTCAACATGAAATAGAGGTAATAACCTGGATATGGAGAAATTGGAAACTTTATACCTTAATGATGAGATGTAAAGGATTTATTTTAGAAAAGAATTTATCAGTCCTCAAAAAGTAAAGAGTTACCGTATGACTCAGAAATTTGACTCTTATTTATATAGCCAAGAGAAATGAAAACATATCCACATAAAAATGTGTACACAAATGTTTATAACATCATTATTCAGAATAGGCAATAAATGGAAATAACTGAAATTGTTCATCAACTGATGAAAGGGTAATGTGTGTCATAACCATATAATAGAACATAATTTGGCTCAAAAAATATATGCTACAATGTGGATGAGCCCTAAAACACAAAAGAAGCCTGGCACAAAGTCACATATTGTGTGATTTCATTTACATAAAATGTTCAGTATAGGTAAGTCTATAAAAGACCAGAAGTAGGCTAGTATTTTATGGAGGTGGGAATAGAAAGAGAAAATAAAAGGGGTATGGGAAGTGAAGGGGTGGAATGGGAGGTGACTGTTAAAGGGTATAAGGTTTCTCTCTCTTTTTTTAGAATTTTATTTTATTTTATTTGTTCTAATTAGTTACACATGACAGTAGAATGCATTTTGACACATTGTATACAAATGGAGCACAACTTCTCATTCTTCTGGCTGTACATGTGCATTCATCTCCCCCACACCCCCACCATGGATCAGCAACTGCTTATCAGAGAAAACATTAGGCCTTTGGTTTTGGGGGATTGGCTTATTTCACTTAACATGATATTCTCTAGTTCTATCCATTTATCTGCAAATGCCATAATTTTATTCTTCTTTAAGGATTAGTAATATTCCATTGTATATATGTACCACATTTTCTTTACCCATTCATCTATTGAAGGGCATCTAGGTTGGTTCCATAGTTTAGCTATTGTGCATTGAGCTGCGATGAACATTGATGTGGCTATGTCACTGCAGTATGCTGATTTTAAGTCCTTTGGGTATAAACAAAGGAGTGGGATAACTGGGTCAAATGGTGGTTCCATTCCCAGTTTTCTGAGGAATCTCCATACTGCTTTCCATAGTGATTGCACCAATTTGCAGTCCCACCAGCCATGTCTGAGTGTACCTTTTTCCCACATCCATGCCAACACTTATTATTGCTTGTATTCTTGATGATTGCCATTCTGACTAGAGTGAGATGAAATCTTAGAGTAATTTTGACTTGTATTTCTTCGAGGTTTTTTTTAAAAAGTAATGTTCTAAAATAAATAGTGGTGATATTTACATGGGGTGCTGGGGACCAAATGCAGGGCCTTGCATATACTAAACAAATTTTCTTTCCCTTAGCCACACCCAGCCTTCAGGAAATGCAATCCTAATATGTGTATGGACAACAGAAGACTAGAAACATTGGCACAATGACATTACTAACCATCATCCAATTAACTCCAGAAGCTACAGAACCACAGCTGTGTCCTGGATATTAGACTTAAATACTTATGGGCAGCCTCTGGTCTTTTCTTCTGCTCAATGCTGCCAGCTGTCTGGCCAGCAAAGCAGAATGGCCCATGGAGGAGGTCGAGGGCTGCTACAGGAACAAAGATCTAATGTCACTCTATCTAATGTTTACTCATGGAAAAAATGACACCTGGGCCTTGGTGCCCCACCATATCTCATACTCACATCTACTGAGGCATCCATAGCATTTCCTCATATGTATTTGTTCACGTGCCTGTGTTTTTCCTTTTTTAGCACCCTAATGACCACTAACATATTGTGTCCTAGGCACCCAGCACAGCCCGACACTAATCAGAAGCCTAATAACTATTTGTGGAGTGAAAGCACATTTGACCCTCTGTATCTGTGGATTCTATATCCATGGATTCAACCAATCATGAATCAAAAGTATTCCAAAAAAAATTCCATCTGTAACTGGACACGTATTGACTTCTTGTCTTGTTATTATTCCCTAAACAGTAAAGTACAACTATTTATATATAATTTATATTGTGGCACTCCCAGAGGCACTCCTAGAGGTGATGATGATTATGATGATGTTATTATTGTTTGTGGTACTGGGAATTGAACCCAGGGGTGCTCTACCACTGAGCTACACCCCTAGACCTTTTTATTTTTTAATTTAACACAGGGTCTTAATAAGTTGTTGAGGCTGGCCTCAAAGTTACAATCTTCCTTTCTCAGCTTCCTGAATAGCTGGAATTATAAGTGTGGGATTATAATCCTATGATATAGGATTATATGATTTTATATATCATGCCATTTTATATAAGGGTCTTGAAAATATGCAGATTTGGGCCTCTGTAGGGTTATGGAACTAATCTTTCACAGATACCAAGGGAAAAATATATTCATGAATGAAGTGATACGGCCCCCAAAAGAGCTAGATGAGCAACCTGGAAGACTCCAGAACCTTGCAGAGCATGGTGGCACACACCTGTAATCCCAGTGGCTCGGAGGCTGAGGCAGGAGGATCACAAATTCAAGGCCAGTCTCAGCAATTTTGAAAGACCCTCAGCAACTGAGTGTGACTTTGTCCCAAAAGAAAAAAATACAAAGTACTGGGACGGGACTCAGTAGTAAAGTGCTCCTAGGTTCAATCCCCAGTACAAAAAAAAAAAAAAAAGAAAGAAAAAAAAGATTCTAGAACTTTAAGTGGACGTACCGATAGAATAGGGCTGTTAGAAGCAGGGTGGTAGATTAGCTTCATAGGCTGGAAGGTCTGTTTGGTAGAGCATGCGTACCAGAGAGCAACAGGTGATGGTCCAGGTATAGGTGGCATCATAAGGGCTCAGGAAAAGTTCGAGTGTCTCTCGAGGAGGAGAGCGTAGTTCCAGGAGTCTGAGAGCAGACACCAGTGAGGGGTTCAACAGGTGGCTGGCATAGAAATGTCTGATGGCAGAAGTGTCGTTTTACCCTCCCCAGCAGCTAGCCGGGGCTTCATTTTTGTTTTTTAATCAATACCTGGTCCCTGTGCTGGAGAAGATGATAGTCTGGTTGGGGAACAAAGCCAGGGTACCTAACCCCTGAAATTAGAAAAAAGTCACTTATGTAAGAACTGGGTAATGATGTCCCCATTTCTCTCCTTGTAGCCAAACCAAAAGTTTTATGATACTAAGGGATTTTGAGGAAATTACCAATCATAACATCATTCATAAAATTTTTCATGTCACTTCCTTCCTGTTTCACTTCATGTCCTTTCTCATTTGCATGATTATGTTTTTTAAAATTTGTGGTTTCTTAACTGTCCTTGTTATCAGCACTGGGAAGAATGAAGCCCAGTTTGCAAAAAGACACAAATATGGTTTCAGTTTATTATTTTTTCAAAAGTTATTTTCAGGCCATGTGGTGGACTACTTTCTTTCAAGTTAGCTGTGACCAAAAAGCCTGTAGAAAAAAAAAAAAGAGGAACATTCTAACAGAATATGAGAATTCCTCATTTCCTTTCAATCTTTTCAGTGCTCTAGGACACAATTTAAGTACGTAATACTTTGGGGACAGCTAAGTCAATGATTCATGTAAGGGCAAAAATTATTTTTGCAGAATTCAAAATCCCTAGACCAAGGGAAATAATAAAAAAAGAAAACCAATCATGCACATTTTATATACTGATCTCTAGAGCTGAAATCCACAAAATCCCATGGCACTCCCAGAGTTGTTTTATTGTCTGTGATTTGGTCACCACAGATTCTTTCCACTTAAATTAACACAATTTCCCCTAGAGAAATAGCCTAGGAGAAAAGAGTCTTTGCTTTCAGGATCAATTACAAGAAAAGCTTTGCAGTTCTCCCACTAATACGGATGGCAGATCTCCAGCTATAATCTTCTGTGCTCTGGGTCCACATATTATGCTATTATAGCTGACATCTGAAGAGAGATCATGCAATCTAGTAGAAGGATTTTAGCATCAAGACTTACAGAAGAATTAAAGAACAGGAGGAATAGGAAATCTTCTTGCATGGCCACCCTTCATCCATCTTTCGACTTTTTGGTTTTTGTTCTTTCATTTAGAACATATAAGTTCCTAAAACCTTGTAAGCAAGGAAATTCATTTTTGAATAAGGCAAATCTCTTACAAATACATTTCACTTCCTCAGAAAAAGAATCCATTTGAATCTTTTTATTGAGAACTCCATTTGGCCATAAATTTTAAATGAGTTAGGGAATCTCCCAGACTTGAAAATAAAATTTAAAAAGACTTTTTTAAAAAATTATTTTGTACTGGGGATTGGAACCAGGGATGCTTTACAACTTAGCTTCATTCCCAGTCTTTCCTATTTTATTTTGAGAGGGGATCTCACTAAATTGTTCAGTGTCTTGCTAAGTTGATGAAGCTGTCCTTGAGCTGTCCTTGATCTTTCTGCTTCAGCCTCCAGTTGCTGGGAATACAGGTATGTGCAACTGTGCCTGGCAATAAAACTTAAAGTTGTATGTATACTCCATACTTACCAGAATGACCAAAGGAAAGAATGACATAAGCAACTGGAATGCTCCAATATTGGAGGAAGCAAGATCGTCTGATTTTTCTGGAAAACTGCTTGGCAGTATCTTCCAAAGCATAGCATACATATGCCCTATGCCCTATGCCCTATGCCCTATGCCCTAGCTATTCTACTCTTCTGTCTATATCCAGCAGAAATGCACCAAAGTATTTACCAAAATACATGTAGTAGAAAGTCCATGTAGCATTACTCATAAGAACTCCAAACTGAAACAACACAAATAGGGTGTAGGATGGGTAAATAAAGAGTGGGGTATTTCTAGTGGAATTCCACACGGCAGTGCCAATAAATAAACTAGAACTTCATGTAACTGCAGGGGTGAATGTCATAAACATAATGTTGCATGAGACAAGGCAAACTGACAAGTTATGTATGTTCAAAAACAGACAAAACAGATGTCTGTCACTCAGTATAATGTTTACCCTTGGGAGGGGGCACAGGCTGGGAGGAGGCATGAGGTGCGCCTCTAGGTTGATGTTAATATTCTGTTTCTTAATCTGGATTTGGGGTAGGTAGGTGTGTTCTCCTTGGGAAAATTCATTGAGCTGTATACCTGTGATTAGTGTGTTTTTCTGTAAGTACTTAATAACAAGTTCATTTTTAAAGTAGTTTAATTATATTCTGCATGTCCCAAACTTTAATAGGCAGTATTATATAATAGTAACTCAGGGTTATATTGATAATAAAAAAATTGCACTCTCCATCCTTCATGCTCATAACCATGGGCTAATAGGCTTTTATTTTCCTAATTCTCTAGCTATTTCTGAGAATTCCCAGATATATGTAGCTTGGGTGGAACCACCAGTTTTTGATGTTCTTGTTCTCTGAGATTTATAGAAGTTAGGCCAGGACCTCAAGGATTATCAGAGCTGCTCTTGACCTTGTCCACTGTTGTCCACTGTCACTTTCATCATCTCTGTTTGCAGGTCTTGCTTCTGGACATCTGTCTCTGTCCTCAGTCCCCTGGGTTCTATTCTCTCTGGCCAGGACATCTACACGTTCAGATCCTTGAAGAAAGATGCCCTCAGCTGTACTATGTGAGCCCTTAGATACAGGCTCATTTGAGCATTTCTACCATAGTTTTTCTCTCTCAGGGCTCACAGGTACCCTGGGAATAATGGGAAACTGCACAGAGGCACAGAAATAACCACTGGAAATTACGCCTGAAACTCCTGCTCCTCCTAATTCCAGAACTGACTAATCAGTTGACCCTACTCTAGACATTATTCTTTATTCCTCATCATTTGCTCTTAAGGGACCAGTAGAGAGTCCCAATAGTTCTGCCTCCCTCAGGGTTATTTAGCTCATTAGGTAGATTTGCATACTTCTGTTAATAACCTTGATTATAGATAGACAAGGTTCTAGTTTTTTCCAATCTGTAAAGTGACCAACTCACTCTGGTTTGCCCAGGACATTATTACCTGTTTTAGCACAAAAAGTTCCACATTTGTAGTGCACCCTCTGTCCTATACAAATTGGGATAGTTGGTTGCCCTGCTAACCTGGCTTCTGAGATAGCTGGGCATTAATTCAGTTTCCCCTAAAGCCTCAGCGACTGTTGGAGGACATCATATCCAGAGCACACGCAGGCCCTTCTGGGGGAAATGTTGCCTATGTCCAGATGGAAGCCTATTGGCCTGGAGAGATAAGAACTTGGAAAACTTGAGAACTAAAAGCAAACAAATGAATTTGGAACCATAGTTAGTTAAAGAGTCTGACCTAAGTCTGGCAGACCTAATTCTTCCTGGCCAAAATGTTGAACATATCCAGCCAATTCTCATCCACTAGCTTTTCAGATTACCTCCCTTGCATAAAGGCCAGACCCACAGGGAAATCAGCCATATGCTAAGGATTATTATAGGCCACTACTGAAGTAGGTAACTGAACATCCAATACAGGTTGCCTGAATATCTTGTTGATGCATCAGGTGAGATTCTAAGACCAGGTGCAAGGCTCAGTTCTTTAGAATGAGGTCAACCAAGGCATGAAAATTCTTCTTTCTCTTCCTCCCGCTCCTCTTCCTCTCTTTTCCTCCTCCTCCCTCCTCTTCTTCTCTTCCTCCTCTCCCCTCCTCTTCTTCTCTTTCTCCTCTCTCTCTCTCCCCTCCCCCTCCTCCTCCCCACCACCCCCTCTTCCTTCTTCTTCTCCCCCTTCCCCTCACCCTCCTCCTCCTCCTCCCTCTTCCTCCTCCCCCTCCTCCTGCTCCTCCCTCCTCCTCCTCCCTTCTTCTCCTCTTCCCTCCTCCTCCTCCTCCTCCCTCCTCTTCTTTCTCCTTCCTCTTCTTCCTTCTACTCTTCCTCCTCCTCTTTTTTCTTCTTCCTCTTGGGGATCGAACTCAGGGGTGTTCTAACACTGTAGCTACAATCCCAGTCCTTCTTAATTTTTTTAAATTTTGAGATAGGGTCTTGTTAAATTGCCCAGGCTAGCCTCCAATTGAAGTCCTCCTGCATCAGCTTTGTGAATCCCTGGGATTATAGGTGTGTGCCACTATGCCTAGTGAAAATTCTTATTCTAATGGCCCAGAGAGAGGCGTAAATAAGAAGTACAATTGCCCAAACACATTCATTTGGTTGTCTTGTCAATGTACAAAGCTAAAGAGTAATGAAATATTCTTAGATCATGATTCTCCTACAACATACTGTGAATAGTGTTAATTTTAGGTTCAGGTGAAGAATAGTTTGAAATGAAAGTGCTTTTCACCAAAAATGGAATTATAATGTAATTCAGAATGTTCACCAAAGAAGCCAGGCAAGGTGACACATGCCTATAATCACAGTGACTTAGTAGGCTGAGGCAGGAGGATCTCAAGTTCAAGCGAGTCTCAGCAACTTGGTGAGATAGGGTCTTACTAAAAATAAAATAAAATAAAAATCAAAAAAGGTCTGGGAATGTACCTCAGTTACCACTAGTGCTCCTAGTTTCAATCCCCAGTACCCAAAAAAGAAAAAAAAATCCACTTGCTAAAGGACTACTTTAATGCTGACAACTAGACTTTATTTATTTACTTTTTTTTTTTTTTTTTTTGAGATAGGGTCTTACTTAGACACCAAAGCTGGCCTTGAACTTGAGATCCTCCTGCCTCAGTCTCCCAAGTAGCTGGGATAACAGGCATGCACCACCACAACTGGATGAAGCTAGATTTTAGCATAAGCAAAAGGAAAACAGCTACAGATAAAATTGAGAAAAAATTTCCCAGTAATTTAAATTTTTTTTCCCTGGGAGCATTATCACTGTTCTACTCAAATTTAGCTCAAAAAGCATTCCTATTTATGGAATAAGTAGGAACTGAGTTTGAGATTCACTCCTCTAAGGAACAAGTATGACTCATTAGGTTTGTACTATATATAATTTTTTATCTTTTGGCAGTGCTGGGGATTGAACCCAGGACCTGAGCTATAGCCCCAGCCCTATTTTCTTAAGCTACACATTTCCTACCATAATCTTTGCTTTGCTTTTAATTAACCTTGCAAACTCTGTTATTTTTATAGTTCAGATGGGCATCAGAAACAAGATCTGGTTTCTCCTTCTTAACATGGTCTGGCTAATTTTCTACCATTTTGCTTTCAGACTCCCAAGAGTGACTACCAAAGGGGTTCCAGGAGGATTATAGGTACTCTCTGTAATGCAGAGTCCATGGATTTGGACCCACCTGTTACCAACAAACCTGACTCAGTAATTAAGGAAGTGGTTTATTGGTGAGGAGGAAGGAAAGAACCAGTTGGAAATTGGTGCACCCTTTACCAAAGGGCATCTTTGGTAAAGAACTATCAAGTCATCCCTGGGGACTAGCTTGGTTTATGACTGCTTTGCTTACAGCATGTCAAGCACAATTTGAACTCTTTTGCAGCGGGAGAGGTTTCACTGAGATGGACTGATGAGTTCTTATCGAAGTTGTTTGTTATGTTGTTGGCAACAGGTCCTACATAAAATTGCGGAGATGGCAAAGTCTCCCACCATTTGCCCTGATAAGACTATTCCACCCAGCCTTCTCCCAAAACCTATCTTGTGCTCTTTCTCTATTGCTTCATCTCACGGAAGGCACCCTTGATTCAATCCTTAGCCACTCCTTTTTTAATTTTCTCAAAAGCAAAAATCATCTCACAAGACAGTTTTTGATCAAACTGCCTGCGGGGTTATATTCATTTTGTATAATCCTAGCTGGAGTAGTGAAACAGAATTCAATTGCGTTCTGCAAGGCTCCATTAGGGGGCGCCTTTTCATTCCAAATTTCCTACTCAGCGGAGTTCTATAGTGCTTTGCTCTTGGCACTAATTACAACAAAAGGGAGGGTGCTGCTTTGTGCCCTCTCATCCTAGAAAATGAACCTGGTTCTCATGATTATGTTCAGGAAGAGTCCCTTTTCTTTATACTGTTAGCAAATTTTCCCTTAAGGACCTCCAGGGCAGCCAGGTTACAGTATTTCATGCCTATAATCCCAGTGTCTCTAGAGGCTAAGACAGGATTTTAAATTTGAGGCCAGTCTTAGCAGTTTAGTGATACTCTCAGTAACATAAGGAGAGCTTGTCTCAAAATAAAAAATAAAAAAAGGATTGGGGATATAGCACAGTGATCAAATGGGTTCTGGGTTCAATACCCAGTACCAAACAACAACAAAAATAAACCTGTGAAAACTGGTGGGTTTGGAGTCCTTTTTATGGGACTATATTATGGCCATCAGAACAGAAAAGCAAGTGATAGAGAATATATGCATAAGTATAAACTACAACAGAATGTCGTAATGGAGGTTCAAGCCAGTTTTTTTGGGGAAAAGGAGTTGATAAACGTTGGAACGGCTCTTTAAATTCTATTTTGTAGCCAAGTTTGGTGGCACATGCCTGAAACTCCAATGAATCAAGAGGCTGAGGCAAGAGAATTACAAGTTTGAGTCCAGCCTGGGTAAACTAAGAAGACCCTGTCTCAAAGTAAATAATAAAAAGGGCTGGGTAGTTGCTCAGTGGTATAGCACTCCTGGGTTCAGTTCCCGGTATGGAGAAAAAAACTATTTTGTACAACATGTTTTATATATATATATATATATATATATATATATATATATATATATATATAATTTTATTATTTCTTCTATAACTGATTGGCAAACCATATTCTAAAGGCCAAATTTGGCTTGCTGACTGCTTTATTAATAAAATTTTATTGGGACACAGTCTTGTTCAATTGTTTGTATATGTCTTTGTGCATTCTCCCTACAATAGCTCATGAGAAATAAAATATTTATAATCTGGCTCATTAAAGAAAAGGTTTGCTTACTCTGCTCCAAAACCATGTGAGATGGGAATTATTCACACTTTACTAATTTAACTGAAACACAGAGAAATGAATTAAGTAGCCCCAAGTCACGGTGCTAGTAAATGGCAGAGCTAGAATCTGACCCAAGATGGACTTTCTTTCCAAAGCCCTTGCTCTTTTTTTTTTCCTAGTGTTGCATAACAGCTTATGTAGGCCTAGTGTTTTACATTGGAAATTTCATTTATTGTAATGAGTTCAGACAACTGTCTATGCATTATTTTCAAGGCTCTGCACAATCCAATTTCAGCTTGCCTTTCCTGCCTCATCTGATACCTCTCCCCTACTAAGCCTAGTAAAGTTGGCCTGTGTCTTCACTGTTCCTAAAACACCTTCCACTTCCTTGCTCCATCTATGATTCCTCTACCCCCCAATAAATGCTCTTCTTCAGTCTTCAGAACCTGTCTTTTCCTCCAGGAACCCCACTTTGACCACTGTGTCCTCTCCTTCCTCCAATGTGGAGCAGACGTGTTTTTTACTTATCTTATGCTGCCTTGGGTTATCGTTTTATATGCATATCTTATCTTGAAAAGGCAGTTGTAAACTTCCTGCCAGTGAGAACTGTATACACCTCACATCACACCCTGATAGATTGTAGCATCCACCTTGGGGCTAATATCAGCAAGTCTATTTGCTTGCTGGGCATTCTTTTTTAGAAATAAACCATTTGAACTCCACACAGCTCCAACATCTGCGCATGCAAAACATGGTAGATTGGGAAAAAGTTGCAAGTAAATAAGCACCTTACCTGTATTTTTGATCTTTTAACCTGTGGGATTAAAAAAAAAAATGTGTAACATTGGGGCTGGGGTTGTAGCTCAGTGGTAGAGTGCTTGCCTCACATGTGTGAGTCACTGGGTTCAATTCTCAGCACTGCATATAAATAAATGAATAAAATAAAGGCCCATCAATACTAAAAAAAAAAAAAAAAGTGTAGCATTATAGCTTTCCCTTCAGCCACATGAGCAAGTGGTACTTTTCCTGGGAGAGTAGCTTGGGATCTGAAGTCAGATCTAGGTATTAAGCCTGTCTCTGCTAATTACAAGCTCTGCCATCTTGGTTATATTACTGAACCTCTGTGGGCTTCAGTGTTCTCATAGTTATATAGAGAAAGTAGTAACTGCCTCTGTGTATTATTGTAAAGAGTAAATTAGGAGATACATTTAAAAATTTTAGCCCAAACTCTGAAACATATTAAGCTCTTCATAGTTAACAATCATTACTTTTCCAAAGTTCTGTTCCTAGATGGACACTAGATTTGAATATTTAAGACTGACTGAATCCTGTCCACCAACTATTGTGCATCAAATATCCTTCCTGACCATGCCATTAAACAACACATCTACAAAGTGACTACTCAATGTAAGCTGAGCAGTTACCAAGAAAGTCCATGAAGAAGCTGGTTTGGTGTCAAATGCCTGTAATCCCAGTGACTCTGGAGACTGAGACAGGAAAATCACAAGTTCAAGATCAGCCTCAGCCACTTAATAAGACCTTATTTCAAAATAAAAAAAAAAAGAAAAGAAAAAGATCTGGGGATATATGTCACTGATAGAATGTCCTTAGGTTCGATCCCTAGTACCAAAAAAAAAAAAAAAAAAAAGTTCATGATGGTGAACTGTAGCACCTACATTTTAATAGAGACATGGAAAGCAGAAAAACAAATATTTTCTCCCCTTCTCTCCAAATACCACTTAAAAGAGACATGTGATTCCGTCCGCTGGAGACACAGTTAAGAAACAGTCATGTGTCCTGGTCTGCTAATGTGATGCCTCAGGGTGTCTTGGGTAACTGCTCTTTGGTAACAATAGATTCCTTCATCTGTCACCTTCCAAAGAATGCAGTACCTGTTTTGCTCCAGCTACCTGGAGGCTGCAAGGCAGCCCTGATCACTTATTCCTTTCTTCCCTAGACTTTCTTAGATGATCATCAGTCTAGTACACACTTGAGTTTTCAGATTTAAAAACTAAGTAGAATGAAGAATTGGGATTGATTTAAGCAACACGGAAAGAGAAGTTACTGGTATTAACCACGGGTGTTGAATCCAGTCTGATTAGCTGAACTCTAGCTTTATAGCTTCTGTCTCTCTTTTACTTGAACATTTCTCAAGATGATCCTTGGAAACTGCATTCTTTGAAGTGATTTGAACTCTTAGAATAGTTACATCTCTAAATTATGTGCCTACAAAGACCCCAGCCTAGGATAAACTCTTGTTTGGATTTTCTAGCCTCTTCACATGAAGAAAATCCCAATATCACAACAGATGCAACTTAAGATATATACCGATTAACCATCCACCTCCTATCAAGCCCTGCGTTCCTATTCCCTCCTCCCTGCAAAAAAAAAAAGAAAAAATCCTGACGTAGATCTAATAACTCTTGCATTCATTTTGAATAAGTATACAGGTTGACCAGTTCCTTTTTCAGTTGACCTTCTGAAGTTGTTAAACTGGTTTCTTTATATCAACAGCTGAAGCAAATGATCATGAACAAAATCTCACAGAAAAAAAAGTAATCTACATACAGTGTGTACTCGGACAATCTAAGTACACAAAGATATAATCATCATCCTGGGACAGGAGTTCCCATATCATGGGCTGGTCTGTGTAATCTCTATAAATAACTGTAAGTGTTAATAATTAAAGTAGCTATTAAAGAACATATTGCTAATGGATAAAGTGCCTCTGGAAGCAACCCCCCCCCCCAAACAAACTCACAGTGAACTCTAGAGTAGAAAAGAAAACAAAGTTTGAGAAATAAAAAAGTTAGTATCATTGAAGTTATGGACAAGAAAGGATTTATGATTGAGAATAGTCAGGAAGTTAATCTGGGAACAGAGAGTAGCTGGAGCGCTAAATACAGGAACACATAAAGGTTACTCTGGGATCTACCCAGCATGGTGGCACACACTTGCAATCCAAGCAACTCCGGAGGTGGAGGCAGAGGAAGATTGCAGTTCAAGGTCAGCCTGGACAATGAATCGAGACTCTTCTGAAAAAACAAACAAACAAACAAACAAAAAAGCCCGCCAATTTAAGACTACTCAATCCACCTCTGAAGTTTCTGCTAGGGGAGAGCCTGTGACTACTGAGTAGTTACATTCCTCCAGGGACTTAAGAACTACTCTGTTGCTGAGCACTTGGGGGATGGGGGCGACAGGCAGAGATAAGAGTAGGGGAAGGTCCTTGTGCTACATGTTCTCATTCACATGTAGAATCCAAAACAGTTCATTTCATAGAAGAAGAGAGTAGGTAGTGGTCAGTAGGGGATGGGAAGGAGAGAATGGGAGGAGAGATCACAGGTAGTAAAATTTGGTTCCATGATGGGGAGTAAGTCCTAGGGTTCTGTAGCACAGAAGGGCCAACTATAGTTTACAGCAATTTATTATAGATTTTATTTAAAAATTGGAAGAGTGGTGTTTTGAAGGCTCCCAACACAAAGAAATAATAAATGTTTAAGGATATTGAAATGCTAATTGCCTTGATTTGATCATTTAGCATTTGTATGCTTGTATTGAATTATCACATTGTAACCCATACATATGTACAACTTTAATGTGTCAACTAAAAACGAATTTTAGGAAAGATTCCTGTGCCAGAGAGCTTCAAGATGAAAATGTGTCATGAACCAATGTCATGAACCAAAAGAAGACATAAATGGGGCTGGGGTTGTGGCTCAGTGGCAGAGTGCTTGCCTGGCAAGTGTGAGGCACTGGGTTCGGTCCTCAGCACCACATATAAATAAATGAATGAAATAAAGATATTGTGTCCATCTACAACTAAAAAAAAAAAAAAGGAAGAAGAGACATAAATGTTTTGTGGGATGGCTTATTAGAACTACAGGCATTCACAGGGTGGAGACATGACAGCAAAGAGGCAAGGGACTTAAAGATTGTGGGGAACCCAACCAAAATCCTTGTAGGAAAAAAGGGTTGAGCCTCAGTCACTGAATAGGAGCCTCAAGAGTCAAATCCAGACCCTGGATAATTTGATGTCTCTCCAAATTATTTATTTATTCATTTATTTATTTTTAAAGAGAGAGAGAATTTTTCAATATTTATTTTTTAGTTCTTGGCAGACACAACATCTTTATTTTATTTTTATGTGGTGCTGAGGATCGAACCCAGCACCCTGTGCATGCCAGGTGAGCGCGCTACCGCTTAAGCCACATCCCCAGCCCTCTCCAAATTTTAATAGAGAAAGTTTGGACTATAGAAGATTATTTCCATGATTAAAAATATCTCTTTCTGTTCAAATAAGGGATCTATTATATGCACTAGCTGTAGTGGAATATTTTACTTATTTGGAATTGTCTTTTGCTTCAAAATTTTTCCAGTTCTCAAAATTGGAAAGCATTAGTCACTAACACTCACCAAGGATAGAGATAACTTACTTGTATGTAGTTACAAAGCCTTGTTCAAGATATGTTTTCTAAAATAAAACAAAGCAACTTTCTTAAATCACTGGGACAGCAGCAAGATTAGTAGTGATATGTGAAGAGTGATTTTTATTCTTAAACCTAAATACGTCTTTGAAATTCTCTCTCTCTTTTTCTTTTTCAGTGCTGTGGATCAAACCCAAGGTCTTGTGCATTCTAGGCAAGGGTTCTACCACTACTCCATACCCCCAGCTATAATTCCTGTAGTAGTAAGAATCTAGTCATATCTCACCTGTGTAATCTATATATGTGAATATATTTTTAAGTTCCCTTTCTCTTAGTCAAGTTTATTGGTTTTCATGCCAATAAAACATTTAACCACACATTTATAGTTTTTATTCTCCATTTTCACTTCAGTTTTCTAACCAGCTAACTTTGTGGTAGGTATACTAAAGGAATTAAGAATCTCTGTGTCTCTCTCTGTGTCTCTCTCTGTGTCTCTCTCTCTGTCTCTCCCTCTCTCTCTTCCTCTCTTTCTCTCTCCCTCTCTCTCTCTCACTACACACATGCACACATACACACACACACACACATATATATATATATATATATATATGCATCATCATGCTTGACTCTTTTATTACCTTTAATATGATTGCATTTTTTTCTTTAAAGGTGAATGGTCAAAATATCTAACTCTATGTAAGTAATAAGATACACATATGTGTGTGTGTGTATATATATATATATATTATTTAGTATTGGGGATTGAACCCAGGGTACTTAACCACTGAGCCACATCCCCAGCCCTCTTTTGTATTTAGATACAGGGTCTCACTGAGTTGCTTAAGGCCTTACTAAGTTGCTAAGGCTGGCCTTGGACTTGGGATCCTCCTGCCTCAGCCTCCCAAGCCTTCTGGGATTACAGGCATGTGGCACGGTGCGTGGTGAGAATCTATATTATGAAACACATTTTATTCCTGTATTATGCCACATGTTGTTCAGCATCAGAATTCAGCTGTTGGCCTTGGGTCTTCATGGGACTGAGTCAAGACTCTAATTAGACCAAGAAATGTGCATGTATGTACCACAGAAAATCTCAATAAAGACAAACTGAAGTTCTAGGAGTCTTTCGACATTACTGTTTAAGCGCACTTCCTTCTTGAGTGACAGTAGAACCAATTAAATTTCATCATTTGTGTTATGAGTGTTGGTAGAAACATGAGATAAATGGGACCAAATCTCTGATTAAGTCCTGTAATGTTTTGGTGCCCAGTGATTGAGGTCTGGGGAAACAGTCTGCCCTGTCTTACTTTGTAACCATGTTTATGTCACTGAAACTCTGAAACTCAGTTTCTTTATCTGTGAAATGGAGTTATTAATACCTAAGGAGTCTTTCTCAGAGCACCACTGGAAGCGTAAATAAGATAATGAATATGAAAATATTTTTGCAAACTGGACAAATTTGGTCATGTGTGGGCTGTTACTTTATGAAACAGGGAGAATATAAGATTGTTAAATAAGTGTGCCAATGAGAATCCTGACCCTGCACTTCTTGATGTCTTGTCAAATGTTTCTTTTGAGCCTGTGGTTCATATTATATTGGGAAACAGGATGTTATTGGAAAGAGCACTGGCCTACAAGTGTGAGATACTAGGTCATGTCCCCAGCATCACACTAAATCAATGTGTATGAATGTGGGTAAATCACTTGACCTCTTTAATTTCTTCATCTGTGAAATTAAATGTTTGGCCATATCCTTAGATATCTTGCAAGTCTTCACACTAAGATACTCAGGATTTGCTGAAATACACATACCACAGGCTCAAGAAGCTTTCTTTCTCACTGAGTTTTTGTCTGGTGTCATATCAACATAAAAGAGGTGCTCCACAAAAATAAATGTTGAATATAACCATGACAGTTCAACCAAAGTGCATATGTGATACTGGGGACTGAGCATGTCAAGCTAGCTCTCTACCACTGAGCTGTATCTCTAGACCTTTATAATTTTAGAGTTTTGCTAAATTACCCAAGGCTGATATTGAATTTGTAATCCTCCAGCATCAGCCTCCTGAATAACTAGATTATTACAGGTGTGTGCCATCATGCTTGGCTCTTTTATTACCTCTAATACATTTGTATTCCTTTCTTCAAAGGTGAACGGTTAAAATGTCTAACTATATAAGTAATAAGAAATACTTTCCTGAGACTTATCTAAATAAATTCACAAGTCTAGAAAGTGATTCTGATCTTAGTTTGAGAAAAAAAAAAGTCATCATTTCTTGAAAGGGCTATACTATTTGAATTCAGAAATTTCTGGAACTTAGCTCCATTGCCTTGTCTGTGTGATTTCTCCTAACACTGAAATGTTAAGATCTAAAACAACCCCCTTTACTTTTTTACTCCTCCCTCCCCGGACTCCCACTGTTTTACTCTGTCCTCATTTTGGCCGTCCAGGATGCTCCAAAGTCCTTGTTTGTGACCAACTGCTTCTAGACTTTAGGTTCTTGCACCCAAGATTCCTTCAACCTAGAATCACTGCTTTGTTCTTCTCACCCTGGTGAAACTCCTCCTGCTTCCAGGTTAAAACTTTCTCAGAGTAGGGCACGGTGGTGTACACCTATAATCCCAGTGGCTCCGGAGGTTGAGACAGGAGGATTGTGAATTCAAAGCCAGCCTCAGCAAAAGCGAGGTGCTAAGCAACTCAGTGAGACCCTGTCTCGAAATAAAATACAAAATAGGGCTGGGGATGTGGCTTAGTGGCGGAGTACCCCGAGTACCAAAACAAAACAAAACAAAAACCAACAAAACTTTCTCAAGAAAATGTTTCCTGACTCTGAAGACTAGCTTAAGGACTAGTCATACCATGATAACTTTTCTAATGCAATGTCTCTGCATTGGGTCATTTATCACATTGGATTATCATTAAGTTATTAAGGTTAAGGAGTTCCGAGCACAGACCCTGAAGCTGTGAATACTGCTGGGGGTTTAAACCAACTAGAAGGTGAACTGGGCAAGGATGATAAATGGTAAGTGCCCCACAGGGTTGTTGAGAGTATTAAATGACTAAAGATTCATGTACAGAAGCATGTAGAACAAGCTTGGCACATGGTATCATGTAACATTTGCTGATTTTGATATTGAAATTATCACCATGTGTTTGCTTCACTGGAGCCTATAAGTTCTTTGAGAGTGGGAATTCTATTTTATTCACTGATGTATTTATGCTCCATAAATATTTATTGAATAGATTGATTTGTCTTTTCTCCTTCTCTGAAGTTATATCCTCTAACTTGATTGAAGATGATAAAACTGGTAATGGAGCCACAAGGCTCACAGAGAGGACATGAGAAGTAGGTGGGGGAATGTAGTCAACTAGATGCACTTGTGATTTTATTCAGAATGGGCTAAAGTGGTTTTGACAACACCACTTAAAAAGCTGTGGCTAGTGATAAAAAAAAAATTAGCAGGCTGATCTAAGTATAGACATCATTGAGTGTAGACACAGTAGAAAATAAAAACACATAACAACAACAAAACCCAGAATGGTTTAACAGAAACACTTTTCCGTCTGTCAGTAATTCTTTTCCAGTCTGTGTTTCAATGCCTTGTGCGTATCCACCTCCTACACTCCCTTGGCTGGCTCAAGATGTCATTCAGGGTCTGTACCTACTTCTCCAGTCTCAGACATTGTCATTCTGTGTAACTGTTCTGCCCCATTCCCTGCCCTACAGCATCTCAGGTCTTTGCCCTTACTCAAAGTGCCCAGAAAACCTCGCTTCACCTTTGGGCTCAGCTGCCCCTACTAGGAAGCATCTCTGACACATCTCTGACACTCCCCATTTCTTATGTGCTCCCATTGTCTGCTTTGCAAGCTCTGTCCACATGTGCTTAGTGTCCTGCCAGATTTCTCTCAGGGCCTTCATCTTCAGTTTTATTCACTGATATATTCAGGCTCCATAAGTATTTCTTATTATCAATTGTCACTAACATTGAGCACTACACAGGGAAGAGAATGGCATTGGTGAACACAGTGTGTTTATGGCTACTGAGTGAGTGAGCCTGTGGGTGAAGGGATGGATGGAGACTACTTCTTGGCTCTCCTCTTCTCACTCTGAGTGTTCCTATTCAGAGTAAACTCTTGTCTCTTAGCCTTAAATTCAGCATCTGAGGCCTACTCAAGAACAGTCTTGGGTTAATATAGCTTTTCTTTTTGTGGTACCGGTGATTGAGTCCAGGGGCAATTAACCATGGAGCCACAACCCCAACCCTTTTTAATTTTTTTAAATTTTGAGACAAGGCCTCACTAAGTTGCTTAGGGCCTTACTAAGATGCCGAGTCTTGCTTAGAACTTGTAATCCTCCTGCTTTAGCCTCCCAAGATACTGGGATTACAGGCATGCACCAGTGCTAATGAGCTTCTCAGAACTTCATTATCCTTACTTGTGAAATAGAGATTATTTGTGAATATTAAATAAATGAGATGAATTCCAGTTGAAAATAGTTCCACATAGATGACCATAGCATCTGCAAACAACAGTTTTATTTCTTTATTTTTTTTTTTTAGAGAGAGAGAGAGAGAGAATTTTTTTAATATTTATTTTTTAGTTTTCGGCGGACACAACATCTTTGTTTGTATGTGGTGCTGAGGATCGAACCCAGGTCGCACGCATGCCAGGCAAGCACGCTACTGCTTGAGCCACATCCCCAGCCCTATTTCTTTATTTTTTAATGTTAATAATTTTGATTGTCTTCTCTTGTTGGGTTGGTGTAGATTTCCAGAACGAAGCTGAAGAATAGAGTGACCGTGGGTATTCTTATCCTGCTTTAAAACTTAGAGAAAGAACATCTAATGTTTTCCCATTACATCAGGTAGTGGTTTGTTTTAAAAACTTAGTAAACTAAATATTTTCTAATCTTTGGAATACTGAGTACAACTATACCTTGGCTTATATGACCCAGTTTTTCCTGTTACTTACAATTGATTTTCTTCTACTCTCCATTCTTGACATGTTAGAGGTTCCAGAGTCTATGGAGCCCAGCAAGGAAGCGGTCTTAGGCTTTGGTTAGGGGAAATGTTGTCAGAGGCAGGCTATTTTAGGGACAGTCCTCAGCCTGGCTAATCCCAGTGATAACATTCCCTCCTCCTCCCTCCACTTCCTTTGATCAGATGGGAAACACTTTCACTTTCTTCTTCCCCAAATTCTCCTCTGGGGATCAAGATGTGCTTCAAAAATCTGAACACATGAATGAAATATTTATTTTTACCATTATACTTTAATAAAAAGCTTACTGTAAAAAAGTATATCCAAGAGAAGTTATCCATCAATGAACATTGATGCTGTTCCCCACAACTGTTTACAAAATCTTCATTAGATGTATTCAATGAACATTGTTATGAATCCCTACTATAATAGCTGAGCACTGTGTTAAACTCTTGGGACAAAACTATGAATAAGGGCTGGGGCTGTAGCTCCGTGGTAGAGTGCCCGCCTCACACGTGTGAGGCACTGGGTTCGATCCTCAGCACCACATAAAAATAAATAAAGATACTGTGTCCAACTACAACTAAAAAAAATATATTTTTTAAAAAAAGTATAAATAAAACAAACAGTTTCTAATCTTCATGAAGTCTCCATGCTAGTTGCAGGAGAGAAACAAAAAGCTGGTAAACAAAGTTTAAACTATTTCAAATATGAAGAAAGCAAAGAGCTAACAGGGAATCAGGTAGGCTACTTTACTCGGACTGGTTGGAAAGATCCCTATCTGGAGGTGACACCGAGGTTTAGTTTTACATTCTCCCTGGTGTTAGGGATGGACAACAGGGCTTCACACGTGCTAGGCAAGCACTCGACCGCTGAGCCTGGATGTTTTAGGTTTAGGATGAGGAGTTACTCACAGGAAGGCTGGGATAGGAGCTGGATTGTTAATTCTAGGCAGAAGAAAGGAAAAGGCCCTGATATGGATGTGAATAAAAGAGGAACTGAAGAGGAAGACACTAAGTGGCCACCAGGAAACAAACAAAACAAAATGACACGAGACCAGAAAATCAAGCTGTAGGTTGCCTATTGATAAACCAACCAGGCTCATCTATATCTTTAAGGGTTGGAAATCCTTTTTTTTTTTGAAGCAAATAATCCAATACAAAGATGAAACTAAGTCAGGCACTGACTGACTTACCATTTAAAACCTAGAAGGTAGTCAGGTGGTGGGTTTACAACACACAGCTGTAACCATCCAGGCTTGGATTGTGGAAATAGAGAGCTGACGCTGGGGACAACCGCGTGTCCTTCCCCTCAGATACAGAACTCTTGGTTGATGGCTGATGTTTATGTAAGTCTGTGCTTTTGACCGCTCTTGATTTCCCTTCCCTCTTTTTCTGAGTAATTTCACCACAAAAATATACTGAAAAACATTCCAATTCCCTGAGTTTACTCAGGACGATTTCTGTTGAAATAGGCAGCGTTCAATTCAAATTGGATACACAAACAGAATGGCAGGAGAGGGGAATTTAGTGGTTTGTAGGATTGAAAAGTACCAGGATAGATTAGAAATGGCCACGTGAAAACCTCACATAAATTTCTCTCTCCGTCTCTCCGCTCTTCCTTTTGCTGCACTGACTGCGTGCAGGCCACATTTTCCATCATGTTCAGGTTTATCTTTTTGATTAGCAGTTGCTACAGAGAAAGAGGGCTTCTTTGACCTTAGCTTCTGCGTTATATGCCCGTCCCTGACCCAATTACTAGTCTGTGGGGTGTGGGAGGTGGAGACTGGCCCAGGCTGGGTTATAAGGCCAGCCCTAGAACTGGACAATGAAGAGGAAGAGGTGGGGAAGAAAGCACCCTGTTCCCCACAAAAACCCAAACGGAAGGAGAAGTAGGTGGTTAGAAGGAAAAATCAGGCTATTTTCACAAGAAAAAGTAGAATTGGATGCTGAGAGAGCCATCAAAAAGCAGTAGCCACATACTGTGATCTATTTCCTGCCTTCTGTTTGTCCATACACATGATTTTAAAAATGCCCCTACTTTCTGGGCATGGTGGTGCACACTTGTAATTCTACCTACTTGGGAGGCTGAAGCAGGAGGATTGCACGTTTGAAGCCAGCCTGGATAACTTAGCGAGATACTGTCTCAAAGTAAAAGTAAAAAGGGGTGGGGATGCAGCTCAGTGGTACAGCAACCCTGCATTCAGTCCCCAGTACTGGGAGTGGAGGGAGGAAAAATCCCTACGTAATAGCATGAAATTACCCTACATATGCATGAAAATCCATCCTCTTGTGCTCCAAAGGGAGTGTACATTTTCTCATGTCTAACTTGTCTCGGTTTTTCTTGGTCCCCAGCTTCTAGTCCATGACGTTTTAATGATTTTCATTCTCTCTACAGCCTGTGGCTAAACTACAAATTCAATCACTCCCTACACAGTCTGTGTAAAATGGTGGAAGGGAAAATAGGGTAACTCTTACATGAAAGCAAAGGAGAGGGTAAATAATAAGCACAGAGACTGTCCTAGAGGAAGTATCATATTCTTGCTAATTAGAAATAGCAAGAATTACCTGCCCTGAAGAGAACTTGAGTTTTCTGGCCAATTTAACTACTTTCAGTTTTACTCTCAGAAAGGATTCTTACTGACTCTTTCTCCATGACCCCGACTTGATGGAAATTGAGGAGGGTTCCTTTTCTTGGGAACCGAGCTGTTTTAGTCACTCACTTGATATTGTATTTCAGAAGTATGAAGTTCATCTCTGCTCTAGACCCTGGCCTGGAGTTTTAAAGACAGGCTTAGGGCTGGCTCATTCTCCAGTTTTGTGTTTAATGGTGGCCATTTTGGCCTCTGCCAGGGTGATTTGAAACGGTTGTCTGTGGGTGAGGACTAACAGATTGGCTTCTGGTGCAAGGCTGTGTCTTAGTGGATAGCTCTTTTAATTAGGGTGACCTGCTTTAGAGCAGTCATCTAGGTCTAATTATTAATAGCACCCCTATTTGCACTCAAAATTGTCCCATTTCAGACGATAAATTATATGGCCACTGTACCTAAAATGGGGTTAATTCTTCCCTTCTTCAGATAGGGACAGCACAGCAGGAGGAGTTTGATGCAGACCTGGGTGATAGTCTTCCCATTTTTAGTCTTTACCTTAACATCATTTCGGTCACTGTTTTGCAGGATGGCGATTTCAGTTCTTTGGCATGACTGGGTGTATTGGACTCTTTTTCATTGGGGGTTGCTGGTTAATAGCAGGAAGGAAAACTTATAGCCAAGCTTTCCTTTCTTTCTCTGCTTCTACATAGCCAGTTTCAATATCATCATGTGCCTTTCTTTAGATAATTTATAAAATAATAAGTAGTTTAAAGTCTCTAAAATACTGACATTGGTCAATATCTCAAACTCTATCCCTGACACGGAGAGGTCTGACACCTTTCGTTCAGTTTCTTGGCAACCATTTCAAAGGGAATTTCAGCTCCCTAGCCTGGCACAGAGCAATCTTTTCTATTCTCACTTTTCCTCAACCCAGCCAATTGCTGGGCTGCGACATCCCACATAACAGCTATATAGAACTCTTCTAGCTACAAGTTAGAACTAACTCAAAATAGCTTAAGCCCCAAAGGGAATGTTTTGGCTCATGTAAACAAAAAGTCTAGGGGTATCTTGGTTTCAGGCATGATCAAACAATACTGTAAAGATTTGCTCGTGTGTGTTTTCCTCTGTCTCTCTTTCTCTCTCCCCGCACCCCTAGCTTCCTCAGTTCTACTTCCTGTTATATCTTATCCTGCATACGGCACTGGAAGTGGCTCATTAGCAGGTCTGGATCCTGTACCACCACTGAAATGGAGGTAGAGGATGGCTCTGCACCTCTCTGAACCACAAGGACTAAAGGTGGAAAGCCGGTTATTTATTCCTAAAGGTGAGGCTATCCAAAAGAGGAGCAATGGATGCTTGCCAGGTTAAGAAAAATAACAGATGTATCACTTCTACTTGAAAACTTTAAACATGTTGGCAGCTGGGCTTCTCTTCTTACGGCACCCAGTGTTCAAACAGCAGACTCTTCAGTCATGTACACAGCCTGTTGCTGATATGAGCTGCCCTAAGGGATCTTTGAGACAGTCCTTTAAAATAAATGCACATGTCTCTGATCTAGGGCTTTTCACAATCTAAGTTCCAGACAGGTATGCTTGTCACCTTTGGGAAGTCCCAGGGCATGGTGGCCAGAGTTCACATTGATCAAGTCATCACGTCCATCAGCACTAGGCTGTAGAATAAGAAACACATGATTAAGGCCCTTTGCAGGGCGAAGTTCAAGCACTCCCGCCACCCACCAAAGATCCACATCTCAAAGAAGTAGGGCTGGGCTGGGGATGTGGCTCAAGCGGTAGCGCGCTTGCTTGGCATGCATGCCGCCCAGGTCCGATCCTCAGCACCACATACAAAGAAGTAGGGCTTTACCAAGTTTAATGAGGATGAATTTGAAGATATGGTAGCTGACAAATGGCTTATGCCCAATGGCTACAGGCTCAGATTCATCCACAACCATTGTCCCCTGGACAAATGGAAGGCCCTACACTGTGAGGGCTTCCACTATGCTACCTTCTCCTTAGTAACACCTGTCAATAAATCCTGCTTCCTGTCCACCTACATAGTAATAATAATACAAAATAAAACTAGAACAAACAAACAAAAAACCAACCAAACAAACAAAACAATAAGTGTTGAAAAAATCTGTCCAGGTTCTTGAAATATGAGAATGAAAATAGTTATCTAGGGGCTGGGGATGTGGCTCAAGTGGTAGCGCGCTCACCTGTCATGCGTGCAGCCCGGGCTCGATCCTCAGCACCACATACAAACAAAGATGTTGTGTCCGCCGAGAACTAAAAAATAAATATTAAAAAATTCAAAAAAAAGAAAATAGTTATCTATTTTACCTCAAAATGTTGAAGAAAAAATGAAAAAAAAAAAAAAGGCAAGGGTACACTATTTGTTTAAGAATAAAATAACAATCAGTAGGCATATAAGTTGAGACTTTTCTGAAGTTGCTGTGTACTTTTCAAACCTATTGCTAAGCTGATACTCTGATACTGGGGAAGCCTGGTTCTTCCTTTCACTGACTTGTCTATTACCTTCCCCTGAGGACATGAAGGGCAGGGGAGGGCACATGACAAGGGAGAAAGGAATGTCATTTCTGTCGGTCTCAGGCTCTGCATATCTTAGCTGGGAATGTGAAGTTTATTCACTTCAATTTCAACATCCCAACAACGATCCGTTGCAGGAATTTGTTAATTCAACCAGTATTCCTTGAGCGTTAATCCCTTATCCTTTCTCCTCCGTCTTTATGTTCCTCTCTCTTAGACCTTTTCCATCAGCATTTAAATATTCCCAAGGATCTCTCATCTTAAAAGGCAAACAAATGAACCCCCCACAAACAGAAAACCTTCCTTTGATCCTAAGCTACCAATCCTTCACAACCAAATTCACACATTTCGTGTTCCTTTTTAACTGTCTGCATCTCTTCCCTCCCATTTCCACTCCCGCCACTTGGGTTCCACTCCTGCCCCATGGGAACAAATGGGCTTATGGAAAAAGCACCATTGTCCTAGAACACAAACCCTTGTATAAAGTTGTGCAGCACTTGAAAGCTATACAGTGATTGTGTGATGTCTGTCTTTTCAACTGGGGTGTAGACTCCTGGAGGGTAAGACATAGCTTGCAGTTACTCAGTGAATATCTTATTGTTGGATGTTATATGTTTACTCAGGCACAGTGCCGGGAGGAATGTGTTAAATAAATCTATGTTGAAATAATGGATTAACTGGGATTGGAAACAAAGGAGAGGCACAGATTTGGTATGGGGTGGGGATAGTGAGTAAAATTTTAACTATCCTGAGCAGAAATTAGAAATGTAGAAGGAAGCTTTTTGGTGTTAGAAGCAAGGCAGAAAATAGCTTCAATGAATACAGATCATGTAAAATGCCACAGGCACACTTACCACTTTTTCAGGTAGAGCTATTAGAGGCTATTTGTTTTGACGATGGTTATGAACTCTTTCTTGGGACAGTAGGGGAGCATCATTAGAATGTTACCAGGCTGTAAACTGTAAAGAAGCACTCATTTATAGGGGCTGGAAAAATGTAGGCATCAGGGTAAAATTAATTTATATGAGCAGTTAATAAAGTGATGAAAACTTTTGGGAAGTGGACAATCCTATCTGCATGCTTTTCATCAATTCTCTACCTTAAATTAAACCAGCCTATTTTATCTCTGTGGTTAGAGTTCTAGAAAAAGAAAACTACCATTCATCTAGTGGATAACCTTTTCTTAAAAGTAAGCTAAAATCCTCACCCAAGTGTCCTAATTCACATGGATTCACAATGTGAGATGTGCGGGTGGGAGGGTAAGGCAGGAGGATCCCAAGTTCAAAGTCAGCCTCAGCAATGTAGCAAGGTGCTAAGCAACTCAGTGAGACCCTGTCTCTAAATAAAATACAAAAAAAGGGCTAGGGATGTGGTTCAGTGGTTAAGAGCCCCTGGGTCTAATCCCTGGTACCCAAACAAACAAGCAAACAAAACCCAACCAGTTCCAGTGATTTCGGGAGGTCAGGGCAGGTAATTGTGATCTTCTGTCTGATTATTTTTCAAACACATTCTAGAGCATCCCACTTGTCCTTTCCTAGCTGGGTTCATTACATTCTGCTCTTTCTCCTTGAAAGAACACAACCTTTAATCATGTGACCACTATGTGGCCCCCTCCCTGAATTTCCCACAAGGGTTTGGATCCCAGAAATTTCAAGAAACTTGTGAAGGGCTTTCTTGATCCTCATTATGATGGAAGTGGAGTTCTTCTCTTGTCATCAAGGTCCCCATTCCTTAATTTCTCCATCCTCCAAACACACACTCAATATACCTTAGGCATCATGTCTGTTTTTATAGGATCAAGGGAGCTGAGTCTTAAAGATGAATGGAGCTAAGATTAGCAGAAAGTCCAGTACGTTCTTCATTCAACAGCACACTGGATTTTACATGTCTAAAGTTTAATTCACGTAATTTATTTTCCACCTCTTAATTCAATTGCTTTTCTTGAAAAGATGTCTGGGCCAAGGCCAACTTTGGAGGGAGGAATGTCACCGGGTCAGGATCTGGAAACAATCAGCCCTGTATGGTTTTAAGGGTGAAGCGCCAAGATCTTAAGGAACCCGAATTCCTGGTGAGCAGTCAAGTTCTTTTCTTTAATCCGCCTCCACCGGGATTCTGACGGCATAAAAAAGAAAATCTATTAAAAAAAAAAAGTCAACTCAAAGAGAACCCACCACAAACTTCCTCATTTCTAAAGAAAAGGCCGCTCCCACCGCAGAGCCTCCGCACACTGCGACAGCTCTGCGGCGATGTCCAACCCCGACACTGCAGCCCGTGCTGGGAGCGCAGCTCCGGCACCACGCGTCGGCAGGCGGGTCCAGGGCACCGGGCACAGGTTAGCCCTTTCCTCCCGCACTTAGGGGAATGTATGCCTGCCTTCCAGTCCTGGGGTCCTAGCCTCGACAGGGGTACTGCTGTGGTGGCAGGAAGTCCCTGCGAACTACAAATCGAGGCATGCTGGGAACATTCCCCTGCTCCTCCCAGGAAATGTCCTTTGTCCAGCCCTACAGGAAGCCCCAGTGAGGAGTCAGCCGGGCAGCCAGCCAGTCGGCTAGCTAGTCTGCCAGCGAGCCAGCCAGCTAGCGAGCCAGCCAGCGGCTGCTGGAGCCGCCGCCGCCGCCGCAGCACAAGGGCAGTCGCGCCGCGGTGCGAGGCTCGGGCCAGGACGCTTGGTGTCCCCGCTCCTCGCCGCGCCCGCCGCAACGCAGGTAGGAGCACGGCTGTGGCTGGGCTCCCCCGCCGCCTGAGGATGGTGCTGATAGGGACCCGACCTGATCACTGCGGGGATGGGGTGTGTGCATGAGAGCTGTGGCTGAAAGGCTGGGCTAAGTCGTGTCCCCCAGATTGCACCGTTGTCCGCTCTCCTCCGGGCTAAGGGTTGCCGGGCGCACGGTGTACCCTCGCGCCTCCAGAGCCGAGGCTGAGCTCCCTTTGGGGTCTCTGGCTAGGGGCTGGGAGGAGGCTACCACGCGAGGGAGGAGGCAGCGCTGCGAGAGGGAGTCGGACCGTCCCGCCGACCACCGAAGGGGGCATCAGAGACCCTCGGAAAAACGAAGCCCAGGGAGGAGCTTGGAAGGCCAGGAGAAGGTGAAGGGCTTTGTGTGCAGCTGTGGACCGGGGCGGACAGCGCTCCTCTTGCCCTGCCTGCTCGCTCCCTTAGCCCCACCGGAGGACGGCAGGGTCAGGGTGGGGGCTCCGAAAGGGGCAGCAGGTCATCTTGGGTCCTGGTGAAATGTCTTCCTCTCCTTTCTTCACCCCTCCATTTTTCCCGACTCACATTAGCGTTTTTGACTGCGCTCAGACTGGGCAAATGGCACAATAAGGACGGGTGGGTGGAGGGCTAGGCAGCAGTTCACCGCCCTAAAGGGCTCGCCATCTAGCTCTAGGAGGCTTCCCAACCACACATGGCCTTGTTGGAGGCTGGGCAATGGTGGGACCTGCACCCAGGGGACATGCCGAGGCTCAGGATTGAGTGTAGGCTTGGGGCAAGGCGTGTTGGGAGAAGTGGGCAAGTGAGAGGTTGTGGGAAAGCAGCGACACAGGGGCACTGAATGCATCTTATGGCCAGTGTCCATAATGGCCTCCAGAATTGGATTATTACTTCTGGGAGTTTCTGCATTTTCTGGTTTTCTTAACTGTTCCCCGCTGTCCCCCTCAAGTGAATCGCTTACCCCTCCACTGTGTGCTAGGCTGAATGCAATTAGGTGATGCTGTATTCCTGCTCTGTAGAAGTCTTAACCTGTGGGGTGACACACTAACTCTATATCTCCTATGGCAGTGTTATCCTAAGAGACTGAGTGTGGGGAATGTGGTGGGATAATGGCTAGCAAGTTAATGGTCTTTAAGAGCTGTGATGGATGAGTGGGTAACCCTGAACCCTGCCAAAGTATGACTGCTGCAACTGAATTTACCTCACCTAAGGAGCCTCTTTTTTCTGCCCTCCCACTTGTCTTCAAGTATTTTCCTCCTTTTCTTCAGGCAAGATATTGTTATTATCTAATATGGAATACATTTTTTGTTGTTGTACTGGGGATTGAACTCAGGGCCTGTCTACCACTGAGCAATACCACCAACCCTTTTTATTTTATTTTTTTAAATTTTTAAATTTTTAAATTTGGGGTGGGTACTGGGGATTGACCTCAGGGGCACTTGACCACTGAGCCACATCCCCAGTCCTATTTTTGTATTTCATTTAGAGACAGGGTCTCACTGAGTTGTTTAGTGCCTTGTTTTTTGCTGAGGCTGGCTTTGAACTTGTGATCCTCCTGTCTCAGCCTCCCAAGCCGCTGGGATTATAGGCGCTGGCTCCTTTTTATTTATTTTGAGACAGGGTCCTCTTAGGTTGCCCAGGATGGTGTTGAATGTGTAATCCTTCTGCCTCAGCCTCTGGAGTGGCTGGGATTACAGGTGTGCACCCCTGCAACTGGCTAATGTAGAACACATTTTAAGAACCAAATGGACCTTTAAAATTGCGACTTGGGTGGCAAGGTTGGGGTACTCAATGCTTATATTAAGAAGGATGTGATAGGGCACAGAGAGAACCTTGCACCCTATATAAATGGTTTGTAGGGGGAAACATTTCTTTACTGTATTGTCTAGAAGAGATGAGATATCTGAACTAAGGTAAGAATGGAATTGTCCAAGTGGAGGATGTGAGGATGGGGAAGTGGAGGAGAATGCTCTGTGCATTTAGCGGATTGTCTTCAGCTGGGAGCATACTGGCTGTGTATCTTGGAGGTGGGGAAACATTGATGTCAGCCTGGCCCAAGAGAAAATAAGATGGCACCAAATGGAACCAAGATCATAGATGGGAAGTCCAGCTTGCCCTTTATATGACACAAAGGAAGACAAAGATGGCCTTCAAACACTTCTGGGATTAGAGTGTAAACAGATACCAGTCGGAAAACTCAGCAGATGTAGCTGGATTGATGTGGTGAAGAGCGACCTCGGCAATGGCCTGAGTCTTTGGATTTCCTCATAATTTACCTGTTTGTTTGCCTAATTCCTAGTTATCCAGAGAAGGGAAGGAGAAAGGGTAAAGGTTGGTTCCGAGGATGATAAGCTAAGGCAAGAAAAGGCCTTGTTTACTCATGAAGGAAGAAAACAAAAAGCTTAAGAGGTCTGGAGCCTGAACCTGTCTAAGATACTGCACCTTTTTCCTTTGCTTCTTTATAGTTTTCTGAGTACCACATACTAGGAAGTATGGACATAACCAATGGAAGCAACTCCTGACTGTGGCATTCCAAATTCGTCACAATTCCAATGCTTGCCTACCTCTATCCTCCTTTGTACCTGAGCCACCTTAAGTTATCTAGCTATTCTTATGGGAGACAGCTCTCCATCCCAGGTGGAACACATATTCTCTAACCTCCAGGAGTCAAGCTGAACCACCTATACCAACTCTGATTGTCCAAATCCTAGCCCAGATGATTAGCTCCCTTATAGAAGCCTTGCTAGCCAGAATTAATTTTGTCCTTATGGTACTAGTTGGCTTCTGATAGATAGTTGTTCATTTTCTTCTTTAAACTGTAAATCCCTTTCAAGTTCCTGTAATCCCAGTGACCGGAGAGTCTGAGGCAAGAGGATTGCAAGTTGGAGGTCAGCCTGGGCAACTTAGTGAGACCCTGACTCAAAAAATAAAAAAGAATGGAAGAGTGCTCCTGAGTTTAGTCCCCAGTATCACAGAAATACGTATATATCATAATACATATATATGTAAGCCCCTTGAGTTCAACGATCCTTTCTGCCCAGTACTCTTTTACCTAGCAGGTACACAATTTAGGTACACAAATGATGTTTGATTTTAAAAACATGAATAAACGAACAGATGAGTGGAAAGGCATGAGTGGATGAATGCATACATCTTAATTTACCTGTTTTGTAGAAAATCCTTTCTCAGACCCATCAGGACATCATAGACTCTAGGACATCATAGACTAAAGCATTACCTTTTGCTCCTGGCTTAAGAAGCAAAAGGTTCCAAAGGTCCTAAAAGGACCTGTCACACTGTCTATTACAAAGACATTCATGAAAATCTTTGCAGAGCTTCTTTGCCAGCCCTGTAGAAGTATATAGAATGAGTTAATCAAGTGGATTTAAAAATATTCTGTCATCCTCTCAGAGTGAAGATGGTAATTTTCCTTTTAATTATTAAGGTGATTATTGGAAAGTAGCACCACAAAGACTGTCCTCTTTGCAGCTAAGCCAGACAGGCACCATGTCTATTAGATTTTTATAGCCCAAGCAGTCTACCAAGGTTGAAAGGTAGAATATGGAAGTACAAGACAGATTAGACCCTTCAACTTTCTTTCTTCAAAGACATTGTAATTTAGTAGTCCCTTATTCATACCTAACTGGACAGCTTTTCTTGGTTTCTTTTCATGTGATTACAACCTTCACCATTTCTTGAACAGCTACATATCAGCTACTAAACAGGATAATTGATTTGTGTTGCCTCATTTCATCTGATGACTGACATTATTATCTCCATTCTACAAATGAGGAAACCAGGGCTTAGAGAGAAGAACCTCGCTGGAGTCCCAGACTGTACCCTGAAGACAGATTGGAATTTAGGTCTGTTGACTGCCAAGACTGTTCAGAATTTGCTGTCCATGCCAGATCTCTATTCCTTCTTTCTCTGGAGTCCTCCACTTTACAGATATCCTACCATCATTAGGCTTTTAAAATCATTCTGAGATCTACACTGTTTTGTGTAAATTTGTTATTTTCATGACCTTAAACTAGCGTGGCCATTAGTTGGCAAGGCCAGTTGCAGAATTCCTAATAGGACCTTTGGGCACACAACTGTCTGCCTGGAATTCTTTTCTTTTTTCTCCCAGCCTATCTGAATTCTTTCTTCCTCTCTTCAGGGGAAGCTCACTTCTTGAGTAGCCTGTCTTTACCATATCAGGCCACACCTTAGCCTCTCCTGCAATCTCTTGCATTGTGTGAAATATTTGGGTTTCAATATCTTATTTATTTTGTAGTACTGGGGTTGAAATGAGGGGTACTATATTTCAGAGCTATGTCTCTAGTCCTTTCTATTTTTTAATTTTCAGACAGGGTATTGTTAAGTTGCGCAGGCTGGCTTCCAACTTGAAATCCCCCTGCCTCAGCCTCCTGAGTAGCTGGGATTATAGGTGCGGACCGCCATGTCTGGCTTCAGTGTCTTCTTAATGAAAGACTTAAGTGAGCCCATACACATGACAGAGATTGTATGTCCTGAACACAGAGTGGCATATGATGAATTTCCAGAAACTGTGTTAATGGTGAATTGGTTATAAGTAGAAGGCAGAAATGTAGGCATGAAGCATTGTTTATATGTTAACAGTTTGCTCCTACCATAGAGGAGGTTTCCAAAGAGAGGATAATGATTTTCTCGGTTAATTTTCACCTTTCTCACATGACCCCTGAAAGAGGTAAGCACCATCTGGAAGCATGCCAGAGCAGATCTGCATAGTGCTGTTTTTATGAGCTTGATAACTCCAGCACTGAATGATTATGGTGCTTAATGATTTTAGGTAGCCTGAGGGGCCACTGCTTCACTACCTTTCCCCTTCCTGTCATGCTTACCCTCTGCCAAATCTGGGAAAGGCCTTTTGCTGTACATCTGAGAAAATCAGAGGGGATCCTTGACTTCAGGTGTGGAGAAGGAGGGAGGGAGGGAGAGAGAGAGAAGAAAGAAAGGATGGGTGAGGAAGGAAGATGAGATTCCATTTCCACTTCTGGTATCACTTCTGAGAGAGTACTGCAGTGAGTGTGGGGTCTGGATTTGGGCTGTATTGCATCTTGTGTGATGGGGGAATGGTAACAAAAGATCAGCAACCTCTCCTTGGGTGGAAGAGACTGTCCCATTTCACAAAATTGAATCCGTCTCTGGAGGCCGATTTAGACTTCCTTTCCTCTGACCTCAAGGTTGCCAGAACTTCGAAAGCCTTGGTGGAAACACAGTGTGCCATGAGCTGTTACAAGCAAGTTAGTCATTTTAAAGGCACATAGGAGAATTCATGGGGTTTCTACATCTGTGCAGCAGGTCATATTCTATACATGTAGGCTAGCAACAGGGTTCCAGTGAGGTGTGCCGGAGGCTGGAGGGCCACTTGTGGTACCCCAGGCTTCCCTCCATGCAGGGGCCCAAGGCTCAGTCCTGGGCACACAGCTCTCATTTGCTATGTGTAGTTAAGGAAACAGGACTGACTTTTATTCCGAGAGGTGTTTTATGTATCTATAGTTTTCTTTCCATAAATGACAAAACAGGAACCATTCTTTCTGGGTTTTATTTATTAAGACATGTTTTGCATTCATCCCAGTACTATGCGTATTCATCATTTGAGGCTTGGTGAAATTTAGGCAGGGCATTATAGGAAGGAAACTTTTGACCATTTTTTCCCATACTTGGGACGATTATAAATGTCACAGAATCACTTTCCTCCCCTAGTCCCCCTCCCCGCCCCCCCCCCACCCCCTACCTCCACTGTTTCCTTCGGCAGGTATTGACAGTGATTTCTGAAGGTGGTTTTGAAAGCTGGACTTTCAAATCCACTAGAATTTAATCTCCACAGCTTGGAAGTTAGAATAATGGGTAGCATATGGTAAATGTTCAGTAAATATTTGTTGAATGAATGAGTGTATGACATTTTAAAATATTTCATTGTGATTCTTTCCTGATAGGATAGCATTGCCATTTTTGTTTTTTAATTTTTATTGAGTTGTGGAAAAGGGCATATGCTTATAAAGCATATAAGATGGGGAAATGATTGTATACATAATATACACATTTTTTTTTAAAGAGAGAGTGAGAAAGAAGGAGAGAGAGAGAGAATTTTAATATTTATTTTTTAGTATTTGGCAGACACAACATCTTTGTTCGTATGTGGTGCTGAGGATGGAACCCAGACCGCACGCATGCCAGGCGAGCGCGCTACCGCTTGAGCCACATCCCCAGCCCAACACATAAATTTTTGAAATAGACTTTTTTAGAGCGTATTCAGGGTCACAGCAAAATTGAGCAGAAAGTAGAGAGAGTTCTGGTAAGTCCCCACACATGCCCAGCCACTGCCAACATCCTGTACCAGAGTGATACATTTGTTACAGTTGATGAGCCTATGTGGATACATCATCAGCCAGAGTTCCTGGTTTACTTTAGGGCTCACTCCTGGTTGTACAATTCAGTGGGTTTTGACCCATGTATAATGACATGTATCCACCACTACTGTACAGAAGAGTTTGACTGCTCTAAAAATCCTGTGCCCCACTTAGTCAGCCCTCACTCACTCTAGCCCCTGGCAACCATGGATCTTTTTACTCTCTCCATAGTTTTGCCTTTTCCAGAATGTCATATAGTTGGAATTATATATATTAGGTAGCCTTTTCAGATTGGCATTTTCCTAAAACTTTATAACATATATTTAAGATTCCTTCCCCTTTCCTTCTGGCTTCATAGCTCATTTTTTGGGGGAGAGGGTGGGTAGCAGGGATAGAACTCAGTTGCACTTGGCCACTGAGCCACACCGCCCCCCCACCCCCCCCCACCCCCCAAGCCCTGTTTTGTATTTTATTTAGAGACAGGGTCTCACTGAGTTGCTTAGCACCTTGCTTTTGCTGAGGCTGGCTTTGAACTCTCAACCTTCCTGTCTCAGCCTCCCAATCAATCCTCTGGGATTACAAGTGTGTGCCACCATACCCAGCTCATTTGTTTCTAGTGTGTAATAATATCCTGTGTCTGGAGGTACTACAGTTTATATATCCATTCATGAATTGATATTTTGGTTGCTTCCAAGTTTTGACAATTGTGAATAAAGCTGTTATAAAGATATGCAGGTAATTTTTGTGGACATAAATTTTCATCTCAGTTGGATAAATGCCGAGAAGTGTACCTGCTGGATCATATGGTCAGAGTTATGTCCCTGCTTGGTTTTGTAAGAAACTTGGACTTTCAGAGTGACTGTGCCAGTTTGCATTCCCACTGGCAGTGAATGAAAGTTTCTTTTGCTCCACATTTTACCAGAATTTAATGTTGTCTGTGTTTTAGATTTGGGCCATTCTAATAGGTGGATAGTGGCATCTTGTAGTTAATTTGCAGTTCCTTAATGGCATATGATTTTGAGCATCTTTTCATATGCTTTCTTGCTATCTATATGTTCTCTTTGGTGAGATGTCTGTTCAGATCTTTTTTGCCCATTTTTTTAAATTGGGCTATTTATTGTTGAGCTTTAAGAGTTCTATGTATATTTTGGATGGCAGTCCTTTATCAGATACTCCTTTTGCAAATATTTTCTTCCAGTCTGTGATTTCTTGTCTTATTCTCTTTTGCATATATGAATTTTCATCATTTCTTTTCTTTTTTTGGGGGGCGGGGTATACATGTACCAGAGATGTTTTAAATATAAAACCAGATATAGGAAACCAAAGAGTGAGAGACTTGAAGAAACACCCCTTCGTGCCCCCGCCCCCATTTAAATTTTTTTTTTTTTTTAATAAGGTAAATGTCAATTGAATTGAACCATAGTGTAGCCACAATCAGAATTGGCCTGGTGATAGTTACCATAGGAACATGGTTGGTTCTATTTCCCTAATAGGTACTTGTGTTTATTGGTCAAATTAGTGGTTTGCTAGATATTTCTGGTCACCACTTCCTATATGGCATTTAATCTTTACAGATTTCTTTAAGGACTTATATTTGCTTCACAGCTTAATTCTGGGCCTTTAAGAAAGGGGTTTTCTGATTGTTTGTAGGTAAGATGAGAAAAACAAGAAATTTGTGCCTCACTGGTTATAAGAAAAAACAACAACAAATAAAATAAAACACCCTTAAACTGCCAGAGCATTAATTTCAGTCTAAATAGATACTCTTAAATACAAATTTCTCTGTATTTGAATGAGTTCCCTGCCTTCCATCTTCCACTACCTACTTTTTTCTTGGTCTCATTATTGTTTTGAGAATATTGAGTGTTGGTCTTTTCTCATTGATCATTTTAATTTCTTGTTATTGCTACTCCCATCTTTCCTTGGGTGGGAGAGAAGCAGTTGATCTGTTAGATCAGGGGAGAGTGGAGGAGCATTTTACACCACGAACACAAACAGCTCTCACTACCTCCATTCTTTGCACAGCTGAAGCAAGGGTTAAAAGCTGGGAGTGGAGGAAGGACCCACAGGGCCATTTGATACAGACAAGGGCTGCTGACATTTGACCAAAGAACGCAGAATTCTTTTTGGAGAACGTTCTGTCTAACTTTTGAAGCTAATTGCTACTTTCTGTCATGACTGCCTCTTAAGCAGGATAATTAAGCATGCTTGGCTCTGGGTGCTGACGGGCTATCAGATGCAGTCAGGAGAGCTAGCTTATTTCCGGGGCCCTGTCTTACCTGCTGTGATTTTTGGTTAGATCACTAGATTTCCTAGTCTCTTTCATTTTTCCCTTTGAGACCCAAGGAAGGAAATAATTTCACCTAATTGTATTCATTTCAAGAAGTACGTGAGGGCCCATGGTGTGGTGGAATCACTGTAACACCACTTGTGAACACAAGGAACTTATGGTTGGGAGGTGACGTGGGAGAGGGAGAGCCCACAGTAAGGTATGAATTATTAAGTCTGATATTTATTTTTAAAACTAATATGAGGCAGAATAAGATAAGGAAAAGTATATCATAAGGAGTCATACAAAATGAAATAATTCTGAACATTTAAAATATTCCTATAAGGTAGGTTCCACCAGTACCTCATTTTTTAAATGGAAAACTGAGATGCAAACCTTTCACCACTATAGGTCCTGCTTCCCTCCAGGAAGGGAGAGACATCCCAGATTTCTTGAGGAGGGACGGCGTGGCAAGACAGGAAAACACGATGCCTTCTGCAGGATGCAGAGCAGCCCTTTGGGGCTGGGGGTTAAGGTGAAGAAGGAGAGTCAGGGGCTGCTTTGTTGAGACTTGGACTCTGTGCCACTTGTGCAGTAATTTAGGGGTTTCTGAAAAGAAGAATAAAGGGAGTGACGTGTTAACTAGGTGAGTGTCCACTCCCGTGATAGTGGCAATGAAATAAAAGGAGAAATTCAGAAAGGAAGGATATGGCAACTGGTTTGATTGAAAGGGGTGAGGAACAGGTCAAAGTTGACTCCAGGGTTTTGAGCCTGAGAAGTAAGAACAAAGAAGGCATTAACAGGAGTGGACACTTGTCGGAGCTGATTTGTAGCAAGCTTTTGGGAACTTTTTGAAATGACCCAGGTCAGATACTCGTATTACAAATGGAAATTCATTTAATCTTTACAATAGCCTTTCAAGGTGGCTCCTTCTGGCACATTGTGTCCATGAGGTAACTGAGACTGGGAGAGGTGAAATGAGTGTCCCCGAGGCATACGGTGTAAATGTGGCCATCTTCTGAATGAACCTAGGGCTGCTGACTGCATAGCGTGTGCTTTTCTCCTTATTTCAGCTGCCTCCTGTCCCTTGTTACCTGGGATGTGCATGGCAGCATTTTGGGACTCTGGATCTTCGGTTATAACACTGGGGCGTCATTAGGAATGTAGATCTGAAGTGCAGGCCTGGGATTGTGGTGAGAGGTTCAACTTTGTGAGGCCTCTGGTCAGAGCAGGTGCATATTTGAAACTTCCGGAAGATGTCAAAGCGTTGAGAGAGACAGAAGAAAATGTGGAACAAACCCTTGAAAATTGACCTGTTTTGTAAGGTAAGAAGAGAAGACAGGGTAGAGTGTGAAGTTCAAGAAGAATCGCTCATTCCCAAGATCATCGCTCATTCTTCTGTACTCAGTCGGAGGGAGGCCAAGCACAGAGTGAATTTCCAGGGAGAGCATCTTGATGAGTATTCTGTGTGGCCAGTTATTGAGCTACAATGCCAGACCCTTTTACAATGTTGTTGATGAGATCACAGGAGATGTGACCACAGGATTTGGAAGACAGAAAAATAAAGCTGCTATTGATGGGAGCCTGGCTTACTCAAGTTAGCAGTTAATATCATCTGCTGAGCTGGCTCATACCTGGAAGCCCAGGCTCATGGGGAAACTGGTGTGTGCGGTGATGTTAGCTTTGACCAGGGCTCACTGGCAACTTTCCCTCCTTTACCCAGTAGCCTGTAAGATCTGTTTGACCTTAGCTGGCCATAGCGGCACACGCCTGTAATCCCAGCTACTTGGGAAGCTGAGGCAGGAGGATTGCAAAGCCAGCTTGAGCAACTTAGTAAGATGTGTTTCAAAATAAAATTTAAAAATAGGAAGGCAGATTCCTATTATCCCTAATAGCTCAGGGATAGAGAGCCCCTGGTTCAATCCCAAGTCCCCCCAAACCCAAAATTATTTGGGTTGAATACAGTGGTGAATGCCTGTAATCTTAGCAACTCAGGAGTCTGAGGCAGGAGGATCACAAGTCCAAAGCCAACCTCAGGCATTTAGGAAGACCCTAGGCAAATCAGTGAGACCCTCTTTAAAAATAAAAAGAATAAGATAAAATAAAGGACTGGGGATGTAGCTCAGTGGTTAAGCACCCCTGGGTTCAATTCTCAGGTACCAAAAGCAAAAAACAAAATGAAAACTTATTTGGCCAAAACAAATGACACTGGGAGGAAATGTTATAGAATATATAATTTGATGACTGATTTTAGGCATTTAAAAAAAATGATACTGCAGGATGACAAAGTCTCCTTTTTAATGAGAGGGTTTCATAGTTAAAATGGAAGAATGTCTTTAAAGATCCTTTTGGATGGACAGGGGTGTAGCTTAGTTTAAGACACTAGACAAGCACCACAAAACGACCACAAAAAAACTCTGATTGTTTTAAAATAGCATAATCAGTACCGTCTGCACCATCTCTACAGCTTCATGGGCTTTCTGTGTTCCTTTCTTTCTGACTTTTCTTTCAGATACTATACCAAGGACTTGAAGTTATTTGGTGTTTACCATGACACCCTATTAAGTAAGTGCTGATTCAAGTAGCTGCTTTTTCTAGCCAACAAGATGTTCCGTATTTCTCTAGTGAAAGCAATAGATAATCCTAAACTTATTAAGTCAGAGATCATTTCAGAGACCATTGCAGAATATTTGTTGACTTAACAAATATTCTTCAAACTTGTATCTGACCCATTTCAGAGGGTCAGATAGAAGTTTGAAGAATATTTTTTTTTTTTTTTTTTTAGAAGAAAACTTATTGAAGTCACAATAGGGGGAAAAATTAGCAGGAGTCCAAAAGAGATTGGGGGGGGGGGTGGAAAGGAAGACAGCAAGCAGCAAAATGCTGTCATGCAAGTCAGAGCACTAAGTCCATAAATATGTCAGAGCAGGCTGGAGAGCACCTGATGCAGGGAGACTGTGCATAGAAGGAATCAGGTAACCTGAGTGGTAGTCCCAATTCTCCACCAACTGCATACCTTCATGAGTTCCAACAAAGTGTGAATCTTCTTTGGTCCTCATTTTTCTTATCTGGAAAATGGGAGGTTTTTTAAAGAAATTTTTAATCCAAAGTGGTGAGACTTTCTCATCATCCCTATATATTTTCTTCAGCAAAGTTTAGTTTATGAGCTGCCTGCCCTGCCACCTAGCCCACTTCTATACCTCCTCCCACTCAGGGAAGATAAAGTAGGTAATTAATTGATTTCTTGTGATTCCAGGGATTGAACCCAGGGTTTTGCACCTCATGAGGCAAGTGCTTGACCACTGAGCTATGTCCTTGGCTCAATGCAAACTATGAAATCCAGGGCAAAAGATGTCATGGAAAAGAAGAATCCAAGAAACAAGATTTGCCCTAAAGAACCATATTGGATGAGCTGGGTGTTTGATCTCCCCAGTTTACTTTCCTGACTTCCTGTTAATCCTGAACTGGGTCTCTCATTCTTGGAGAGTTTTGTGTAACTTTTAGAATCCCCTCTTTACCCAGGAATTCTCATGATATTATTTGTTGGCAAGATGACTTTGCTGACATTTTGAAGATTTGTTAGGAATGAGTTGGTGACTTTGGCCAGATTTTAATTCTTAATTCTTTTTCCTCTGAGAAGAGGATTAACTAACAAAAGCATTTTGTGTATTGAGTAGGTTATGGTTTGATTAATGTGATTTGACTCACAGCCCAAGTAAGCAGCTAGGGACCCATAAAACCGGGGTCAGACTTATAAATTAGGGATATATCCCAGAGAGGCAGTGTATTAGTGACTCTAAGAGCAAACTCCTGCTCTGTGAATATACCTGCCGGATAACACAGATGATTTGAAAAGCAGGTGAATTAATGTTGCTGGGAGGCCGACATCTCAAAGTCCCAGTTAGCCAAGTACCACTAGGTTGAGTATCAAGGGGTGAAGGAAACCAAAGTTGAGATGCTAGCTCATGTCTGCTGTTATGTGGGGTGCTAAAGGGTAATTCATTTTACCTTTCTAGATCCTCTCTGCTGGGCTCATCTGCAAAATAGGCTGCTAGCTGAGATCACAGACTGGATCAGACTGTTTGCCGTTGCTAGGGGTCTCGTTCTCCATCCCCTGCACATGATGGTTGTGTGCTGCTGCCTGGTTTGGGGCTTACTGCCATTATTTTCTCTTCTGTGCCAGCCCAACAGAAGATCTCGTGGCACATAGTGGCGAAGTTGCTCTTCTTCCCCAAAACTACTCTGGATCACTTCTGACATATTTTAATGATTTGTAATGTATTATGAGTTCTTTAGAGCGGTGGTTTATAACAGGATTTGTGTTTGTTTTGTCTTTGTTCCATGGATCCTTTCGGGGTCCAAGGAAAAGCTGTGAGCCTTCTCTGTGGAAGAAGTGTCCACATACACACTTACATAAGTTTCAGGGTATTCTTGAGCTCTGAAGTCTTAGAACCCAGGCCCAGAACCGATCCTCAGAAAGAATATTCTGTTTACAAGTTTGAGTGGTGCTGTTGCTCTTTGAGAAATGCTATAGGAACTAGCACAGGAGGGGCGTAGGAGACCAAGCAGAGAGTCTCGGTGGCTGTGATGTTCAAGATATGAATGAGCCCTGGACACTTACAGCCTCCTTCTTGAGACAGATTCATCACTTCCTAGAGGAAAGCAGCATCTTGGAGACTAGTTGTGTGCACCATTGCCTGAAAGAAAATAATCTGCAAGCTTTTGGTTTCTAAAATAAAGTGGGAACATACATTCTAGCTCCTGTCTCTGTTCTGTGGTATGAGTCTGTTTGGATGGCATCCTCTGAATTTCTCTGAGGAGGACACTATCTACATTTTAAAGTTCTCCGGTTTGGCTAGCAAAGTAATTCTGTTCCTGACAAGGTCCGTCTCAAGGAGACTGCATTTTCCTACATCACTTTTGCTGTTATCCTCCCTTTCATCTTTGCATGCCCTTACATTTCTCATTCCCTTAGAAGATCATTCTGGGGATGATCCATTATTGAAGTACTTAATCCGTGGGATACTCCCATCATTTCCTCAGTGTGACTGTCCTGGGTTAATTCCTCAAAGGCTGTCATAACGTCGGCCTCTAGCCTGGTTTATTTCCCTTTGGTTTTGAATTTTCAGCCTAGAATTACTGAATTAATGGTAGAAGTGAATAAGCACTAAGCGTCCTTTGAGTTCTTTAAAAATATGAAAGTAGATAAAAGTGGAAACAGGATTCTGATTCTATTTTGGATGCAATAGCTATTCCTGAATCTCATAAAATGTGGTGGAGGGGAGAGACCCAAAAACATTAAATTTAAGGGTTTTTTTTTCTTTTTTTCCTTGCTCTCTTACTTCACTGCTCCAGTCCCTGCTTCCCATGAGCTCTATCCAGGAGCACAGTAATCATTCCTGATTTGGTATGGTTTGTAAAAGCCGGCTCTTTCTTTTGTGGAAATCATTGACATTTTGTTGTTTTGCTCACAATTTAAGTGAATGTAATCGATCCTAAGTTTCAGAAAAAAAAATATAATTGGATTTCCATTTTAAAACTTCTTTTAGTAAGTTTTATAGCAAATATAATAGTGGATAGAAGAGAACGTATAAACGTACACATATGACCATCCAGCCTCAGCAAGGTCGGTATACAGCCAATCTTGTTCCATCAACACATCCTGGTTCCCCTTCGCCTTGGAAATACGCTGAAGCAAATTCCAGACATGTCATTTCACCTGTCAATATCTCATGTATTAAAGATGTAAGAAATCTTTGCAAACGTAATCCAATACCAGCACCTTAAAAACGAAGCTTAATAGCAAATATCTAATCAGCATTCACAGCTCTTTCAGTGGTCCTATACTTTGTTTTTGTAGTTTGTTAATGTGAATTGGGATTCATCCAAGGTCTCTGCTGTGAGGCTGGTTGATAAGCACTTAGGCTTTTGACCCATAAGTTTTCCCTTCTGTTTCTTGCCATTTTTGTCACCGTTTTATATTGGTATTGAAGAAGCTGGATTATGTGTTTTAGTTTCCTATAATCTAGGTTTTGCTTATCTGTTATTTTTAAGGAAATGAGTAAAACAAGTATGTTATTTTTAAAAAAGTGTTTTTAAGTGTGTGCAAAGTGACTTCTTTACATTTTCTCCCCCTGCCATCTCTTTATGGGAAGACCTTGGCCAGTTACATGCAGAAGTGTCGCTTACGGGGTGCATTTCCCGGCTGGCCGGAATACACCAGCCATTCCTCATCAGTAACACCAGTTATTCTGGGCAGAGAGTTGGAAGGGCGGGTTTTCCTGTTGAATGTGCAGTGAGAGGCAGGAGATCAAATGTCCCAACACTTCTTTTTTTGTTATGAGGAATGAGGAATATTCTCTTGAGGTTTGTTCATTCCAGTAGAAAGAGGATCTCAGAATCTCTGGGTTGGGAAAGCTTTCCTGAGGTTACCTGACCCCATCTGGCCACCTTAGCACAAGATTCTAATACGAGGCTGTTCATTAACATTCCACATCTTGCGTAAATCCTTCCACATTTCATGTTTTCTCTTTTTCCTTCAGAGAAATGGATTATTAAATTGAACCTCTTTCTGGTGTACACATACTCATGCCTGCATATACTTTAAGATTAATCTTGATTCTTCCCCTCTGTCCTCTTCAGCACATAACTCTGAGACTCTATCCAAGTATTTGTATGTAATAATGGTTTTCATGAAAAAGAAGATGTTTTCAGAAGTAAATTTTGAATTACGATGGGATTATTGCTGATTGTACTTTTTCATTAAGCTATATATAATGGTTAATTTGATGTGTTAACTTGGCTCGGCCACAGCGTGTCAAGATATGTGGCTGAGCATCATCCTGGATGTTTCTGTGAGGGTGTTTTTGGATAAAGTTAACATTTAGATCAGTGGACTTTTGAGTAATGCTTGATTGCCCCCCACAACTTGCGTGAGCCTTATCCAATCAGTTGAAGGCCTAAATGAAACAAGAAGACTGCTTTCCCTGAGCAAGGAGGGTTCTCTCTAGCAGATGGCCCTCAGCCAAGAACTGCATCTACTCTTGGTCTTCAAACCTGTCATCCCATCCTGTAGATTTTGGATTTGCCAGCCTCCATAACTGCAAAAGCTAATTCCTTATAATAAATCTCTTTCTAAATATATATCCATCCATTGGTTCTGTTTCTCTGGGAAAACCCTGACTCAAACAGAGGGGAAAGGGATAAAAGGGGCAGATGTATGTCCCAGATTTATTTGACTGTTTTTTAAGGAGGCATTTTATATCAAAGAGATGCAAAGATCATTGGCAAGGCCATGAGAATACTGAGATTCCGGCCACAACTCTTCTATCACCTGCCTTTGGGTGTGTAACTCTGACTTTCCCTTTCTTTGCCTCAGTTTATTCTCTGTAAAAGGAGTTTGAACCAAGAGATTTCCAAAATGTTTGTATTTCATGAATACAATCATTGAACATCTGAGCCAGCTGCTGTAAAGCTTGTGTGAGGATCATTCTTCTGAGGATAGCCTTGGGCTTCCCTTGCTTCATAAGAAGAAAAGAAAAAAACTAAACAAGTTAATGTATAAAGGTAGTAATTGTGGTATAATTTCAAGCACAGGGGACAAAAAAAAAATTACAGAAGGAATCCCTGTTTCAGGTAGAATGCTCTCATCAGTAAATTTAGAATAGAGATGAGTCATGTCTGCATGAGGACCTTTAGCTTTGGTGACTTTTCACCTGAGTGCAGAGAGTCTAACTTCAAGTATACTAAAGATCTGCCTCTGCACTGCACTAAGTCTTATTGTGCAAAGAGGGAACTGGGTGGTGATGGTGGTGGAGGCTTGGCAGCTGTGACAAACTGAGGGGCCCTCACCCAATCAATGGACAGGAAATGTCTGGCTACAAGGACATTGTCCTCATCTTGACCACAAAGATTGGAAGGAGTCTGACTGGCGCTGACCTGTGGGTTTGTGGACTGATCTCTCTGTTGCCTTGGTTGTATGTATGTGTGTTGCTGGGTCCTGATCCTAGTGCCTTGTGTGTGTTGGGCAAGTAACCTCCTCTTGTTAACTTGGGCTTCCCTCTCCCCACAAAAAACAACAGTAACCGCAAAGCAGAAACCTTATTATTTTAGCTTTTGCTGTCTGGAGAGTGGTCAGCACTTAGCTGCAGTAATCTTTTGGTGTTCTCTGTCTGGAATTAATGTTCACCTTACGTGCAGTCTGCCACTTGGGCAGCTGGCCTTTAAGGCTGGACGATCTGAGTGTGTGACTTGGAAAGCCAGCTAAGGGGACAGTCAGCTGCCTACCTTAGATGGGGACACAGTCTGTGTAAGAGGCATGCCCTGCAAAGACAGCCAGGTAGCTTTGTCTTTTGAGATCTTTCTGAATGTTAGCTCACCATGAGGCTGGGACATTGACGGCCATATCCCCTGGGAGGCTAGTTGACGGTTTACTCGGTTGGTGCTTTAAATGGACAAATGATTAACCCCCTGGAATCCGTGGTTAGACCCCAGTTATGGTGTTGAAGTCAACCTTTGAACCACGGGCTAAATTTGTTTTTCCAGACCTCTAATCCAATCAGGTGTCCCTGTCTGGACTCTGGTATGGAAAATTCCCTTGGGAGACGGTGGTGGGCAGGGGGTATGGGAAGTGGCAGGAGGACGCCTCCAACTCTTGCTGGCCCTCCCAGCACCCCACTGAGGAGGTAAGGAAGGGACCTGTAAGACGAGTGGGAGACAGGAAAGGAGTTGCAGCCTGGAGGCGGCTGAGTGGGAGCTGCTCCTGGCCCTCTGCCCAACTGGCTGCTTCCTTTCCCTGACATGACAGCCCTGCCGGCCTGGCTGTGGGCCACTTGGCAGTGGGCACAGCAGCACAGCACATGATTCCCCACCAGACCAGCCGGGGCTGCGAGGGTCCTCAGGGATGGGCAAGGAGGTCTGTTCTCACACTGGCCGGCTCCTTCCCCACTGGGCCACCCCTGCCTGGTGCTGCCAGGTGTAGTGACACAACTGCCTTCCCTTTTACTTCCCCAGTCCAAGGCTCTCACTATCTGTTCCCATGCGGAGGAGGAGGAGGAGGAGGGGAAAATGCCAAAAGACAGTTGGAGTCCTGACTATGGCTAGGAGATACGCCACCTGTTCAGTGTTCTTCATACAGAAAATGGTTACCCCAAGTTACCTGCAGTTGCCAGCCAGAGGAGAGGGACTTGTTAAATTGTGGTATAGACACATAGATCTATTCCAATAGAACACTGGCTCCCAGCCTGATAGCAGTAGGTTACCTCCTGGCAGGGAAGTGGCAGAGCAGTGTGGGGTCCAAGAAAAAAACAAAAACCCAAAATGCTCCCAAGATGAGAGAGGGCAACCAGTGATTTATCTCTGAGAGGCTGAGACACTGGCTATCATTCCTAGTCTTGGTTTCTCTCTGTAAAATCTAGGAAGGTGTGAGAGACGTGTGTGCTTGTCTACCCCAACCCCTTCACAGGAAAGTCAGTTAAATTCATAGTGGGGCTTCTGTTCAAATCAAAGAGATTTTGCAGGTAGCCATTGGGAAAATAATAAACTCAGGTTAAATTCTAATTCTGGCTCTACAATGGCTTCACTTCCCCTCTCCCACTTCCCTCCCTCTCTCTCTCTCTTTTTTTTTTTCTTTTTCAAAGATACTTTATCACATTTACCTCCACTCAGCAGCAAAGTCTTCAGGTGAGCTGATTAGTATTTTCAGTAGGGTTGAGTATGGTTGGAAGGCACTTGAGCATTTTCATAGGGTGATGAGTTTTCTTTATTGACTCGAGACTTTGGGGTAAAGGAAGGGGCACAGAAATGTTGTTAAGCTCTAGAAACTGGGATTGGAACAGTCTTGGGGAGGTTGCCCAGTGCCACCCTAACTGATATGATCTGCAGTCAAAGGCTGTATAAAGGTGAAGGGGATCTTTAGGGGGGTGTGAGTTGCCACGCTAGGGCAGAAGCTGTCTCCTGAGCCTGACCATAGTGCCTCTTCAGATGAACTTACCCGAGTATGTGACACATGACCACAAGAGGACTCAGGCACATTCAAACCCAAACCCAAATGCCTCATTGAGTAGAAGTCCAGAGGGGGCAAATACTTACCCACAGTCACACAGCACAGGGGTGGTGCTGCTCCCAACCAGGGCTCTCTCCCACAGCTTTTTTGTTTCTATCAGTGATTAGAATAAAATGTGGAATTAATTTTGTCTGCCTGGCTATTCCCACTTCCCTGTTGTTCTAGTCTTCTATTCCTTCTGACTAGGGGGTGGCTAGCTCCCTTGCAGATGGTGTTGGTTTGTTGAAGCACCTGCCTGTTCCTCATTCAGCTTTAGACCCATATATGCCTCATCAGCTATAAACTTTCCTGCTCTCCTTAGCTCCCCTATGCTGCTAGCTCCCCCCCCCCTCCTTTGTTCATTTGGTGGGTTGTTCATTAAGCCTTCAGCAGCAGGAATGAGGGAAGCTCTGCTTGTACTCATTGAAGGCCATTCTCAGTGAAAACAGCTGTGAACCTGTGTAATTTTTAAAATCAAGAAATAGGCTAAAGTTTACTACAGTAGTCAAACTACTACTGATTGTGTCTCTAAGGTGCCGGTGGCTTTTATAAAACACCAATCTTATATGGTTCTCAAACACCCATACAAGGTAGGAGGGTGCATCCTTGTTTTTAAGGCTATAGTGTCTGAGATTCAGCAAGGTCATGCAACTTGCACAAGGTCAAATAGCTGGCAAAGAGCAGAGAATTTGAACCCAGGTTAATCTGGTCACAAAGCCACCAAACTGTCCCGCTACCCACTCATTATCCAACTGTGGCCTTGCCCAAGAAAACATATTGCTAGTTTTTATTTTCAGAATGAGTGGGGAAGGAGTTGGAACAAAGTGTGCTTGAATATCTGCTGACTGACACTTCAGTCACACCACTGACGAGATAACATTTCTGAATAGCAGGTCTTCTAGAATGAGGAGATCACAACTCCTCGTCTTCCTTTTTTTGTTCCTTCTAGAAAAAATCATAGGGCTTTTTCTTTAATATAACTTATGTTATCAACAACATTGGCCTTTTTCCCAGTTAAAAACCACATGTTTACTGTAGAAAATACAGATGCACACAAAATGACATGACTGAAGAATGTGGGCACTGGCTCTGGATTTCCAGGGTATGGGCCCTGCTCTGCAGGTCTGTGTATGATGTTGGCCTCATCATTTTTGTGTCTGTTTCTGGTCTGTGAAGTTGGAAATAGCCAAACCTCATTGGATTTTTGTTAAGTTTAAATGAGTTGATAGCTGCAAAATCCCCCAGAGGTAAACAAGAGATTTTTAACATTTTAACAAATATTCTTCTAGTCACCCTCTCTGAGCCTGTGTATTCATGTGCAAATATATATGCTAACATACATCTATTAATAAACAAAAGAGGTGATTTTTTAAACCCCCTACTTTCATCAGGTTCTCTGCCCCTTCCTTACCCCCACATGTCCTTCTCCATGACTTGATGGTTGCCTAAACCCCAGTGTGTGATGGCATGAATGGAACTGAATACATTTGTTAGGTGTATAGTTTCCTAGTTTTGCACTGAGCAGATTGGAGTAGTTGTGCCATGAACGTTGCCTCTGGGTGATAGGAGCTTCGACATTCTTCAGAGCATACCTTTTTTTTTTTTTGGTGGGGGTGGGGGGAGCTCAGAACCTGCCTTGATTCTGAGCATGGCAGCACTGTGAATTCATATGCCAGCCCTGAGCCGGCCACTTGGACTCTGGCTCTCGCATGCATGTTATCCCCCTTAAATCTGAAAAAAACATGTTTCTGAATTGAACTTCTCTGGTATGACTGCTCTCTTGATTTGCAAGAAATCACAAACCCGATTGTCCTCTTGTTCCACTCTTGCCATTTCTGAGGCGCTAAGAAGCTGTCCTTAAAATGCATCAGAGGAGAAGCCCTGCTCCTTGCTTGCCAGGTTGGTCCCACCTTTCTGGGTAGAGAGCTGCAGTTAAATCTAGGCCATGCTGGGCACTGAACCTTGCTGTTTTATGAGTTTCTAGTGATGTGCTTAATTCCTTTAGTGGTATGAAGTTCTTGCTGGCCTCAAGTTGGCAGAAACCATTGATTAGTTCCCCCTTCCCTACCACCCATCCCCTCCGCTGCCTTCTGACACTAGCAAAGCTGACTGTCGCCTGTCCACACCTCAAGAACATTATATAGAGAGACTTGAGTCCAAGTTTGGCATGCAGAAGGCAAGAGTGATGAGCTGAAGTGACTGGGGACAATAGTCTCTTGTGGGATACACCTCTGAAAAGGTTTGTGGTTTAAGGAGATCTTTTCTCCTACAGCCTAACAGAAGAATCAGGAGTATTGGGAACCTGGTATTTTAAATGATGTACTTTCTAAAGGAACTCAGATGCATTGTAGGACGCTACTGACAGATCATGCTCAGGCATCCAAAACATTTAAGGGAAGAACCTGGTTGTTTTTTTTTTTTCATTATAATCTAGGGACTATATTTTTTCACTGCTGAGAAAAGAATCTAATACGTTATCAGGCTAATGTGTATGCAGAATTGTAGAGGAGCCAGTGTGTCTTTGAGGTATGCTAGACCAGCATTAGGACTTAAAAAGAGAGAATGATGTGTATCTCACATTTGTAAAACTCAAAGCATCAATTATTCTTGGTAGTGTTTTCCAAAGTGATCTCTAATTAGTTTCCTCTTGACACTCTCCCTGTGAGCAAGGTTAAGTAACATTACCCTCTTTGCAATGATGAGGACTCCGAAACAATGAGAGGTTAATTGACAGTGCCTTGTGGTCTCTACACTGAGGCTGACCCAGCCAGAGGAATTTCCTCTGCCTGTAACTCCTGCTTTCCACTCCAAAGGGTCTGCAGAGCCAGGGCTGCCTCAGGGAAGACTTCAACAGAGACAGGAAAAGTCTTGCTCAACCTTCATTATTATTATTATTTCTTTTTCTTTTTTGGTAGTACTGGGGACTGGACTCATCAGCCATATTCTTGCATTCCTGTTTGGGGACTGCTGAAGTGGTAGTCTCTTGCAAAGTCATAGTCCAAGTTCCTCCACCTAGAAACCGTTTTGCTGCCTTGCGCCAAGCTGTAGGAGTGATGGATGGCAGAAATAAATTATTTTTGGCTCAAATGCTCAGTCTTGGCAGGGGGCCCTTTGTATTTGAGATGTAAACCTGACATCTACAAAAGGCTTAGGAATCTGATGTTATTTTTTCCCTGTAGTTCACATGTTGGCCTCTTCTGTAGAAGGGTTATCAGTTGTCCCTCATGCATGTTCCTGTTAAAGCTTACTTTCGATTCAGATATTGCAAAATATGTAATTAGGAGCACAGAAATGTTTCTAATCTAGGAAGCCCTTGCATCTCTGCCTTCTGCCCCCAACAGACCTGCTAACATCCTGAATCATCTTGGCTTACAGCTCCCAGCAATGCAGCAGATCAATGCCACAAAGCCAGGGTTGGTGGTGCCACTGAAGACATGGTCTTATGTAGGACGTTACCATACTGATGGTAGTTATCCTTGTGTCCTGACTGTACTTTTTTTTTTTTGGCTCCATAAAGGCCCTCTCATAATTAGCAAAAGTACTCATAAGATTGTTATGGGCTTGTGGAGGGCAAGCTTAATAAGAGTAAGGAAAGCATATAATTTTGAGCTAGAAAAATTGGTCTAATCTTCCCTCTATTTATGAGTTATGGAGCCTTAGGCTAACAGGTCTTCTTTTTGAACTTTACATTTTTTTTCAGCTATAAAAATGGGGATATCTACCTCATGATCAAACTATAAGGCCACACTAATAAATATGTACTTCATAGACAGAAGCAGACCAAGTCTGGGACCAGTGAGTGTTGCACATGGCCTTAGAATGAGGTTGCTACAATTCGTCCACTACCCAGATGTCCTCCTCTGTACCCAGTTGTTTACCTTAAATTTACACAGGGTGGGGAATAGACATTTGCCATCTGGGACTTGGAAGTCTAGAAATTTTACTGGATGGGGGGAGATCAAGGCCAGACATGGTGAGCAAAGTGGACGCTGAAGTGACTTTTCTGTGTGTTTTGTCTGGAGCAGGGATCCTTGGTCACCACTGTTGTTCTTTTCTTCCTAGATGGAACAAGAAGATAACCAGGGTATGTGTGAACACCAGGACTCAGAAGACAGAGCGATGAGCTCCGATTTTGAGAACACGGAGGACAGGGAAGGGGACCCAGAAGAAAGAGGAATGGGCTTGAATTCACAGGATGCAGAAGAAAGAGGCCACCTGGAGCTGGAGATGGGCTCCAGCCCCCAGGAGGAAGCTCTAAGTGAGGACTTCAGGGGAAGGGAAGTAGTGTCCAACATCTGCACAGGTGAGGAGGTGGGAATTTCCCCCACTCACATTCACATCTTGCTTTCTAGAATTACAAACAGGGGCAGCATTATCTTTGGGGGAGCTTTCTAGAGACCATTAAGCAGGATTCTGTACTAACATAGCCTTTCTAGGACTGGTCCTTGGGCACATTATTTTCTTCAGTCCAGTCTGAGGTGGGCTGTGCTGGTAGGCATTGGTGAAGAGGCTCACTCATGGGTACAGCACTTTACAGTACAGATCACTACTGTTAATTCCCAGTTCTAACAGCACTTCAGTTACTCAGGTGACACTGGAAGGGTCGCTGGAAATGAGTTGCTGAATTTAAAGAGTTACTGAGCACAGTGTTGAGCACAGTATCCAGATGCAGGCATACCTCCTCTGCAGACAAGTAAACAGTGTTAAATGACCTGTTTAGGTTCATGTGACTAATTCCCCGAGTGCCCAATTCTTCTACAAAATCCCTTGCCATTCCTGACCTGAGAGCTGGATCTTTATCCACTTCCTGGTTTCTGTCTTTGGGCATTTGTTACTTTATCCAGCTGAGTACATGCCCCAGGGTCAGAAATGAGCTGAAATACTCTATGTTAGGACTGTAAGGTTACATTCCTTACCGCCTGACAAAGTCCCAGACTCCCTGCTGCCCTCCCCCACAGTGCACACAGCTTGTGGCCTTCCATAACTGAGTAACTTCCTGCAGTGCCCTCTGCTTGGGGATAAAGTAGCTAAACACTAACAGGTGTGTATCCTTGAAGCAGCCTCCAGCCTGGGCTCAATAGCTCTAGCCTCCATGCACTTTCCTTCTGTCATCACTCTCCTCCCCGATCCATAGATAAGACCAGAAGGTGAGTTTAGTTTGTTGTTTCACCTGAAGCTGTACCAGGATGCAGTTTTAAAAAGCTGGGTTCATAATCATATATGCATGGAATTTATTTGCTTCATTTTAGCCTCCTGCCCCTCTCCCGTGCCACCTCTTTTTCAGACTGCCTTTGAAAGTCGGTCTAGGGCTTGGTTAGGCCAAGTGTTTTATTAATTAATTAATTTATTTATTAATTAATTTATTTATTTATGTGTGTGTGTGTGTGTGTGTGTGTGTGTGTGTGGTTAGCTATGCCGATCTTTTCTTTTGAGGCAATAGCCTTACAAGGCACTGGTAGCTCTCAAGCAGTGAAAAACCTTTTCTCTGGAGATCGAGATCCCAGGGAGTTCCACCTGGCACAGACTCTGCCATTTCCTGCATTCAGATAGCTCCGCTGGGTGGGGCCTGCGGAAGAACTGGAAAACAAAGTAGCAAAGTCTGCAGAGAGTGTACACTCCTTAGGCCTTTTCTGGGAGGAACCTAGTGGGAGCGGGGGCTGGAATGTAAGGGGCTGGGTGGAGATTGGGAGCATTTGGGGGAGGTGCATTACACCTTGGCCCACACACTCTTATTGTCCAAGCTCCTTTCCTCTAGTCTTATCTTGTTGAGCGCTAGGTCACTAAGCCCCTCTGCTTTCTTTTCAATGTTGCAGAGGGATTGCTGAGTGAGGAGGAAGCTGTTGCTCTCCATGAGGAAGATGATCAGCCTGGTGTGGTTGACATGGGGATGTTCCCAGGTCTGTCGGAATCAGACAGCATATCCCGGAGTCCCCAGGAAGAGGAGGAGGAAAGTACTGGAGAGAATAGGTTGGAAGAGGAAGAAGAGCAGCCGCCACCTCCCATACTTCCCTGGAGGCGCCACCTGTCCCTGGGAAGTCGCCACCGAGGTGACAAACCTGCTCACCGCCGCTTCCACCGCCTCCACCACCCCATGGCCATGGATCTCGGGGAGCTAGACAGCCTGGTGGCTAGCATCATGGATGCGCCCACCATCTGCCCCGACTGCGGGGAGAGCTTCAGCCCAGGTGCCGCTTTCCTACAGCACCAGCGTATTCACCGCCTGGCAGAGGCCGCCGCGGTAGCCAGCCTGGAGCCCTTCGGCCTGGCGGGCGAGTGCGGAGCTGTGGTGGGGATGATGGGGATGGGCGTGGCGGGGGGCTTTGGAGCTGGGCCCGCACTGGCCCGTCCCCCTCGCGAGAAGCCCTTCCGCTGCGGGGAGTGTGGCAAGGGCTTCAGCCGCAACACCTACCTGACAAACCACCTGCGCCTGCACACTGGCGAGCGGCCCAACCTGTGTGCGGATTGCGGGAAGAGCTTCAGTTGGCGCGCGGACCTGCTCAAACACCGGCGCCTGCACACCGGTGAGAAGCCCTATCCGTGCCCGGAGTGCGGTGAGGCCTTCAGCCTCAGCTCGCACCTGCTGAGCCACAGGCGTGCGCACGCGGCCGCCAGCGGTGCAGGTGCTGCAGCGCTGCGCCCCTTTGCCTGTGGGGAGTGTGGCAAGGGCTTCGTGCGCCGTTCACATCTGGCCAACCATCAGCGCATCCACACGGGCGAGAAGCCTCATGGTTGCAGCGAGTGCGGCAAGCGCTTCAGCTGGCGCTCGGACCTGGTGAAGCACCAGCGCGTGCACACAGGAGAGAAGCCCTACATGTGCTCAGAGTGTGGCGAGACCTTCAGCGTCAGCTCGCACCTCTTCACGCACAAGCGCACGCACTCGGGTGAGCGGCCTTATGTGTGCCGCGAGTGTGGCAAGGGCTTTGGGCGCAACTCGCACCTGGTGAACCACCTGCGCGTGCACACAGGCGAGAAGCCCTTCCGCTGCGGCCAGTGCGAGAAGCGCTTCAGCGATTTTTCCACGCTCACGCAGCACCAGCGCACGCACACTGGCGAGAAACCCTATACATGCATTGAGTGCGGCAAGAGCTTCATCCAGAGTTCGCACCTGATCCGCCACCGCCGCATCCATACTGGGAACAAGCCGCATAAGTGCGCAGGCTGTGGCAAAGGCTTCCGCTACAAAACGCACCTTGCACAGCACCAGAAGCTGCACCTGTGCTAGGGTTAGGTCGGAGGGAGGTCGCCCTCTGTGAAGCATGTAGGGAATAGGTGTCCTGGGGACAAACCCTATTGAAAGAAGTGGGGAAGGGGCGGGAGGGGCAAGCTGAGAGTGACTGAGGAGCCTTTGAGTGTTAAGGAGTCCCCAGTAAGAGTTGTTATTTTGGGGTGCTATATTTTTGCCTACTTCCTGATCTCCAAGAAACTTTTGGGAGATGTGTTTGAGTAACGACTTCCTCAAATATACCCTGTAGGGAGTGAAGGGGCTTGGAGGAATAGGTGATTTGAGGACCTTGAGGAAGGGGGTTTGGAGAGTGGGGGTGGGAAACAGGATGGCAGGCAATAGAGTAGATTGGGCTACAATGACCTGGGGGAATCAGGGGAGGAAGTATGGTTGGAGTGAGAATAAAGTATAATGCGGGTATAAATAATTCTGAACTGGTCCAACCAGGTGGTAAGCCAGTGTTTGCCCTGAGCCCCCAAATCAGCTATAATCGAGGAGACTCTTGTCCATCCTGAAGGAGAGGATATTTAGTATACTCTTCCTTTCTCTGAGCCACAGTTAGCTGCTATTTTGAGGCATCCAAGGGAAACTGGGAAGAAAACTACACAACCTCATTTCAAGGGGCGACTTCTAGGGTGTAGAAATACATTTGTAACTGGTTCTTAGATCTCTTGAAAAATCCTGCTCTTGCTTCTGATTCCTTGGTACTGCCTTGAACACCCTCTAACTTTGTGCTAGGTCAAAATCATCTACGTGGTTGACCTGCCCCTTGCCCTGTGTCAGGTGTGTGTGCCAGGCCCAGTATTTCTTTAAGGTGTCACTTGTGATCAGGAAAATGGAACAATCTCAGCTATGTGTGACTTTCCCCTTCCCAGGTCAGCTTGATGTCTGTGTTTCAAGTGAACCCCAGATGGTAAACTGCTGTCCTAATGATCTGCTACAGAAGTCAGTTAGCTTAGGAGGTTTTTCTGGCAGTATGTGAAAAATCCAGGAAAGCAAAGTTCACAAGTTGGAATGCAAGGCTCCTTTGTCTTTTTGCCTTCAGTTTGCATGTGTGCCCTGTTACCCGCTCACCCCCAACTCCATTCATATTGATGAGGGATCTAGTTCAAGCAAGAATTTCTTTTTTCCTTCATGTGGAAGCACAGTGGAAATCTCAAGGCTTTACACAAAGAGGGCAAAGTCAGGGAGAGGTGTAAATGCAAAATTGCCAAATAGCACAAGCAATGAATGTTTTCTAGTTGTTATATAGATGCCAAAATAGCACTTTTGTATTTGCAAAGTGCTTTATGCTTTTTAATGATTCTTAGTTGTTTCTCACGTCTTTGTGAGCTAAATCAGTATTATGACCTCTGTCTTAGGGAAAGCCTGGGGGCAGGAATATGGCAGGCTGACCTGAACAAAGGCTGAGGACAGTGTGAAGAGGTATGGCCTCACCTTTTGTGTTCTCCAGCTCAGCTGCTAGGAAGACATACCTGTCATGATTTATATATATATATATATATATATATATATATATATATATATATATATATATATATATATATAAATAAGGACACTGAACATTTTTACCTTTGATTGAAAACTCAAAGCTAGCCTAGAAGGGCCAAAGATGTCCTTATTGACAAAGCTGGTCTTTGTCACCTAATTAGAGTGACCTAGTTATGTTGCATTTCTAGTAGAGGGCTGTAGTTAGATGACTTTTGTATAGATTTCAGTTCCATATGCTGAAAGTCCCTTCCCTAGGTTAGCCTTTAGAAGTTAGAATTGTGGGAAACAGTATTGTTTTCTTCACTAACATTTGTTACCCTGTACTATTCATAGAAGCATCTTCATAAACTGTTGGACACAGTTGAAGGGGGGGGGATAAAGCTACAAGACGGTTTTTACAGTTTTAGCAAAGTTTCTGTGAATGCTAGTAATTTATACTTGATCTGTTGTATTCTAGCAAAGAACTTTGGGGACTGTGGAAAAGCATGTTTTTGTCATTATAAGAACACTGAAAAAAATTCTGCAAATTCTGGGTTTGTGTGTTGCTTGTTGATCTTGCCCTCTGAATTAGTTTACTGCTATTCATAAATACAAATAGATGTTCATACTAGGGATAATTTCAAAATACACTAATTCTTTTAAATTTTATTTTAATCAAGAGTTATACCAGCAAACTACATTTCCATTATTTATAATGACTCTTTTAGTCTGAATTGAATACCAAGTGTACAAGATCACCTAAAAATAATGTAGCCACTTTATAGGTAATCTTATTCCTTTATTTTTTTTTTCCCATGCACATCTACCTCTTCCATCTGTTTTAAATTCTTTCAAGTCTGTGCCTGTGAAATCTCTTCCAACTTTTGATTACTCGTGGATTGATTATCTACTCTACTGGTTGTTTGGTCTTTTGCTGCCGTCATTATGCACAGTCTCATCAGCATCAAATATATTACATATCATCAGCAGCTTTGAGAAGAGGGTTCAATGGAAAGTGAATATATGAAATGAAGGCAGTAGAAATCCTTGAACTTCATTTGCCTCTGTTCTTTCTATTACCATGGATAAGAGAATCAGCCATCATGTCAATGTCTTTTCTATGAGCAAAGCCTTTAGCAGAAGAAAGCTGTATAACCATCAAAATCCCACTCCCAGGGTGTATTTAATTTGTGAGTCCATTTTTCTTACACTTCTTCAGGGAAAATACCTGCATTAAGTGAGGTTAAATACATTTAGGAGGTTGTTTCTTGTCTTAAGTTTTAGAATAGTAGTATTTTTTCGGTAAACCCTATTAATTGTAGTTCATCCTTGATGGTGTTAAAGATTCCTTACTCCAACTTGTTGATGATGATGGAGGCAAATGAATTATTAATATTTGTTCCCTGGTGAGTTTGGTCCAGAGTAGGCTTCCTCTGCTGCCCTTCACTAAGCAAAACCTGGAGCAGTTTAGACGTGAAATGGTTTTGATTAAATCTTGAGTTCTAAGTTGGAAGAAGAAAATGAGATGTTAACCCTTTGAGCCGTGTGGTCTCTGTACAATCAAGAGGCTGTACATATGTGAAAAAAGTACAAATTAAGAATCTGTGTTCATAGACAATCTGAACTGTGTTTCTGAAGTTTGTGCACATTTTTCTTCACTGTAATGTTATTTTACATCTGTTTGTTAAAATAGTAATTTAATAATCTTAAGAGTAACAGGTTTTATGTGAATGTGCTTGTGTATGTGAGAATTGCCTTGTTTTCAGGTCATTTTATTTAATGATGGTTCCTTGGACAGTATTCTAATGTTCATCAATCAATATGGAATATTTGTCATTAAATCCTTATCAGCCTTTTACTCTGTCATTCTTTCTTCCTTGTTTGTTATTTGTTAAATGTCACTCAGTTCAACCTGTGGAAGCTATGTGCTGCTAAAACAGGCACTAGCAAACTACCAGATCTGGCCTGACTCTGTGTCAATAAAATCCTATTGGAATATAGTGTCACCCATGAAGTCACCTTTATAGATTGCCTATGGCAACTTTCATGCTGCATGGCACAGCTAAGAGGTTGTGACAAAAGCTACATGGGCCATGATCTTAAAATATTTACTATCTATAGCTTTAAAAAAAATAACAGTTTTCTGACTCTTATAGTAGAAAGTTCATATGGATCCTAAATCATTCACATATTAGCTAAAATCTGAAATCTGAATAGTTTACACATTCTTACTAGTAACTCAGAGTGGCACACATAGACAAAAGTGGTTTTGGCATGTTGGGGAAGTGTTACAGTACTGGTATCCATTTCCAAAGATCTGTCTTTGTGCCTTATTAGTGTGTGGGGGATTAGGAGAAAGGTCAAGAACAAGTAGTTTTGGAGAAAGGAACTTCCGTTTCCAATCTAATCTATATAAAATGTATTCCTGAATCACATAACAAAATATTTTCTTTCCCACAGTTCAAAAATGTAAATTAGTGATTACTGATAATACTGAAGGGAATGTAAGAATTAGACTGACCTTTTTTGCTAGTCTGAGCTAGTTCTCTACTCAGCCAAATAGACATCACATTAGCAGTTCCTAAGGATGGAATCACAAAGACAGAGGTAGGAGGAAGCTTGAATCCACGCTGCTTTTAATGATCACGGTTATCTCCTTGTTTGTGCACTAGCCCTTTCCCTTCCCAGCCAGGCCCTGGGCAGGCATGTCCCTAGGAAGCTTCAGTCCCAGAAGCTGTGCCTATCACATTCCTTGCAATGCCTGACTTTTGAAAGCATCAACTAGACCCGCTCTTGCTTCCACAGGCATCTCTTGAAAACACTAAACTCCAGACTTGGTAAACCTGCCTTTCAGAAGCTCAACAGAGGATCTGGTCCTTGGGTCTATACCCCAAGAGTTGCCCCACTTGAATGGGCAGGTAGAGCAGGATTCTGCAACAAACCAGTGAGAGGAACCATATCTGGTCCTCTGGGAATTCTTGGGTTTGATTAATTCAATAGAGACGTTCTCAACCTTGGAGAGGTTTTTGTACATTTACTTTTTAAATCTAGCTATTGATGAATTGCAATGAAGCCTAAGTGTCTAATTTTATGAAAGCAGCCCAGGAAATTTTAATAGCAAACAGGGTTGAGAACCCAGTAGGACCAGTTAAGGACCTCCTTTCTTCCTGCAGAAGTCAGGAAGCAGGGAATAAAGGCAAAGGGCATTGTAAGATTCCCAGGCTTTGCTATCAAGGGCTCCTGGAGACCACCTTCCATACACCTTCCCCAAGTGGGAAGATACTGGTCAGGGCCCGACCAAGTGCCTGTCTTTGCTGTTCACCAGAGAATGCAGGAAGGGGGCATGAAGGCCACCACTGGCCTTTGTCTGTATGCTCCTCTCACATTTAGCCCTCATCCCTCCTTTCTGGTCTTCATCCCCCAACTCTTTCATTGACCAGAGCACTTCTCACTTTTCTCAGCTGCCCTTTGCAATGACCATGTCCCCTTTAGCACCAGTGGCAAAGGGGAGGAACTTGTCCAGCCAGTCTCTAGCATGAACTGCCTAGTGCTGGCCTCCTGTTTTCCTGTCAGAGCCTCAGGTGCTTCCAGATTTCAGTTGCCTGCTGCCAGCCTGGGCTTTCAAGGTCATCTCTGCTAACTCACATTCCAAAGGTTTTCCAGTTCTACCTGCTCAAAGGGAGTATAAGGTACTCTTCATCTTACTCTGCGTGCATCCAGTAACCTGTTCATCACAGCAGTATGAAGTTCTTTGCGTTCTGTACCCATGAGGACCTGGCAAGGCATGTCGATATCAAGTTGGCCTATGTTTAAGAAGGTTGAGAAAGATATGTGTGTATAAAGGGCTCAAGCTGGTGTTCTGTTCTTACATGTGGAGAAACTTCCCCCAAAGTTGCAGGATGGACAGGTCCAGTACTAGAAACCATGGATTCATTGGAAGCAGTTCACTGCTATAATTTGATTCACAGAAGACAACATTGATGACTTCTCTGAACCACAAGGGCTAAATGGATCTACACAGGTGTTCCCATAATGTCCTGAGGAAGCTGTCGTGTATAAGCAGTGTCCCCCATGCTGCAAGGCAGTGCATGATTCACAGCAGATTTTCTGAGAAGTTTGTTCCATAAATGAATGTGACCAGGCCTGCCCCTGCTAACCTTTTCAAGGGCACCCACTGCCCAACAAAGCCAGACAAAGTACCCATTGCCTGATTCACAACACTTGTAGACGTGATGATCTATAATTACACAAGACATCAGGAGAGATAATAGGCATAGTGCTCCATGTGGGGGAAATAGGTAAAAGAGAGATGCAGAAGCTGCCATATTATCCAAGGTTAAAAGCTGGTTTTGTTCCCTGTCAACCATCAACAACAGCTTCCTGGTGCTGAATTATTTTGTAAGATTGTGAGACTATTGATGTGTCTGGAGGGGGCAGTGATGGTGAGGATAAGAGGATGTCATAAGTCTAAAGCCTTCACATGCTCTGCATGAGGGAAATGGTAATTCAGCAAAGCAGCATAAAATAGAATATCTCCAGAGTTCTTGTGTAATGGTAGATCATCATGTAACGAGTGCTGCAAATTGGGCAATAGCCACTTTACTTGGGCAGTGTGTGCCATGGAGAGACTAATAGACACAGGATTGGGAAAGCTCTGGCTAGATTCATGTGTTGCTAGATATACCCTGAGCAAGCATCTAAGTAAAAGTGATGAAAGCATCTTGGGAGGTTTACTGGGGGTAGTTCTACTGTTCTGTAGGTTGAAGTCTACCTGTGCTGTGGACATCATGTTCATGACTTCAGAGCCAGACTGTTGCTGGCCTTGTATAGCCACAGGTGGAAATGAGACCTTGACTGGATCTGTGCAGGGGAAGGTACAGGTGTGAGGTGTTGGAGGAGGAGCACATTAGATCACAAGCTGGACGGATCTTGGTAGATTCTAGAGTCAAGTAGATGTCAGAGGGGAGGCATAGCCCTACTCTACTACTGATGGTTTTGAGGGCTTGGCAAGTCACTTTATGTCCCTGGTTTCTGGGAGGTAAATAGCGATAGCAAGAAGCACATATCTTTAGGCTAGAGGAAAAACTTGACCATACTGAGGACTGACTCCATATTTTGCCAACAAAGTATTAATGTGGGAATCCTATTCAGGCCATTAATTAAGCCTAATATGGAGGCCCCAGTGTCTGTACTTCTCCGTGCCTGTGATATTCTCCTGCTAATATTCACAGTGACTTGACATACTCCGGCCAGTGCAGGAAAAAGTGAGCTGTGGGGTCCTGAAAAGGATGCTTCTGTAGTCGTGGCCAGTGTCCATTCCAGGATGACCACAGGCCAGCATTCCATGACTAGTCCATGCCCGTGTCTCCTGCACCTACTCTGGCGAAAGGGCTGATGTTGCTGTTGCTGAGCCTTGTGTTCTGAGGATGCACTACACGGTATATTCCTAGGGAGCTTCTGAATTGTAGAAAATATTATGACTGCCCCAGAAATTGCAAGTGACTCAGTGTCCCCTGTTTTTGAGGACAGGGTGGCAATGTACAATGTGATAATTCTCTCTTTTCCTCTGCTCCTCCTGATGAACCTCTTTCATGCTTCAGAACCCAACTCCATTCCCTGCTCATTACCTTCCTGTGTGATGTTGAGCCAAGAAAAAGGTAAGAAATTCCCCCAGAGTCCTCTGATGTGCAAAGCACTTGCTACAGAGGGAACAAGGTGTCCTTATCTCGAGTCTCCTAATATGACTTTAAATTGGAAAATGTCATAAAGTTCTAGTATTTAAAAATAGAATTTTCTTATTTTTCATAGCATAAAAATGCTGAGGGCCTTACTTTGTTTCAGGAGTATGTCTAATTTCCATTCCCATTACAATCTTTGCAGGTGGTGTTACTTTCACGGAAGACTTCTCTATTTTCTCTCTCATATTCCTTTTACTAACTTTAACTTGCTCATTCAGTCCTCCCCATACAGTTAAATGAATAAATACCCTTCCCTGCCACAAATACCAGGGAAGTCTAGGATTCTCCTCTTGATTCTGATTCTCCTAATGATGACATAATTCTTCAGGTTCATTGACACCTTGGAGGCAATTTTGTATCTCTTTTTCCTTTGTCATCCACACAGTCTGCTTCTCGGATTTCCTTTACTCCCTTTCCTTCCATATGTCCGCAATTCAGTTGAGTTTGTTTGTGCTCTGTTTCACTATTTGTGTGTCCATCATCTATCTAAACATTGATCCTTTGAGCTCACTTGGGTCAGGGCGGGTAACACACAGATGAAGGAGTGGGTTTGTCTTCAGGACTTGGAGGTGCAGAGGGAGGTGAATGAATAAATATATACATGCATTTTAATTAGGTATGCACAAGAAGGGGGGCATTTAAACGAAAGGTTTTTTGATGATGAATAAGGAACTGAGAAGGATGTGTCAGCAAGAGAGCTGGGTACCCTCTAAGCAGTAGGAATTCTTCGTACTCAAGTGGGAATATAAAGAAGTACAAAGTAATCAGGAAGGTCCAAATTATGGTATGTGGTTGGAGCATCAAGTCGGATAATGCAGGGACAGAGCAGGGATTGGCAAGAATTTAGTCTGAGGTGGTAGAGGGGTAAGTCTTCAAGCCTTTGGTATTATACTCAGGTTGTCAGACCTGTCCTTGTCCTGGGGCTCTACTCAATGGTTTTAAGGGAGAAAGTGGCCAAGTTTGATGTGATTTTGGAGAGACATCTCTGGAAACTATGCTCAGAATGGCTTTCATGGATGATTACCCAGCCAAGGAGGCCCTGTGGGGGATTAGACAAAGAATGACAGGGGTCTGGACCAAGGCTGGGTGACCAGGGAGGAAGATGACATGTTATTTTGGAGGTAGAATGGGGAGAACTGAATGAGAGGATGGAGGAGGAGTAGGGGATGGCATCAGGTTTATGGTTTGAGAGAGTGTTGCATGGGACCCATGTGACCACCTCAGTCTGTCCACTCTGCCCTGGCTTGCCTCGGTCTGTACCCCACATTACGTTTTGTCAATGTGACATACACCAGGCCACCATCTCTGGACTTAATTTCATTCCTTTCCTTTCCCTCTCTCCCATTTCTTTTCTTTCTTTCTTTCCTTCCCTCCCTCCCTCCCTTTCTTTCTTTCCTGCACTGTGCATTGAAACCCGGGGCACATTACCACTGAGCTGCATTTCCAGCCCATTTTGTTTTTTACTCTGAGACATGTTCTCACTCAGTTTCCTAGACTGGCCTTGACCTTGGGATCCTCTGGCCTCAGCCTCCCTCATCACTGGGATTATAGTCATGTGTCATTGTGCCCAGATTCTTCAAGCATCCTCCTCATCTCTTGCAATCCATCCTGCAGGGGTGATGCTGCAGTGATCTTTTCTGGGAAAATAAAGAGAGACCTTCACTGCCTCCCATGGCAAACTGAGTGGTGAGTGCCCAGATCTGCTCTGTGACTCTCATTACTTGTCGCTGTTGGAGATGACCTCTTTTGCCATAGAATCGGAATGTTAGAGGAGATGAGGCATAAAAGTGGAAAGTAATAGAATGTCCAGTGCTCTCTAGAAGGAGCACACAAGGTGTACTCTGAGGCAAAGAAAGAAGGAGTGGGTATCTCCTGAGGAGACCAAGGTGTTTCAGGCCTGTGTCCCTCATGCCTGTGCAGGTGTATCCTCCACTTCTGGTCTGCACCTGAGCTCTCTGTGTGGCCCAGACACGTCTCCTTGTGCAGGAGCAGGATCTCCTTTCCTGCAAGGGCCTCTGCAGATTCCACTGTCTCTGTCTGGAGCACTGCCCTCACCTTTCTGCCTGTGGAATCCTCCCGCTCTCCACACCCAGTCCAATTGGTTGGGCCTATTGAGCCTCTGCCCAGGAGGGATCCTCTGTGTGCTCTGCACAGTTTCCTGAGTGTGCAGCAACCATCTGGTCTCACATTGTATTTCCCAACTGGACCAGAGTCTGGGAACACACATGGAAGGGAGTAACCCATACCACTGGCTCAGGCCACGTAACATTTTCTCAGTTCGCACATTCTATTCCAATGAGAGTGATTTTATTTTTAACAAATTATGGCCTATTTCAAACATGCAGAAAGCCTAAAAGAAGATAGAATGTACAGTGGGATCTACAATAGACTGTTACCTTGAGCACCTCATGTTTTAAGAAACATAATTTTACGGTTAAACTTGGAACTCCACACACATATTCCTTTCCTGGAACTGGTCTTTAAACTTTTTTTTTTTAAATGTTTAGAGTTAATTTGCGATATTTAGGGATCAAAACATTGAGATAAAAATTGGTGCTCTCATTTTGTGAAAGTTCTGGCTCAGGCTATCACCTTCTGGCCACTTCACCTTCTGTTATTCTGGTTCCCAGCATGGACCTCTTTGGCTTTTAATTCTCATCTGCACTCTGAGATTTTAGCCAACACTATATTTTAGCCAACTCAGTTGCTGTCTCCGTGTTCAGTTATTCATACAACTTTAGCCAGTGGCTGAGTACCTACCTGTCTGTTCTCTTATTTCCTTGCCAGAGGCTGCAGAGTGCCCATATACTGAAGGGAAGGGAAGGGCTTGTGCAGGCTGCCACTCTCTGTCCTGTCTCTGCTGCCCCTCTGTGGTGCATTTTATGTGGTGCACACAGGCTTGTGTGCAGAAGCTCCCACTGCCTGGCATTCTGTGCCAGTGCATGTAGAGATAGTGGACTTTGTTGTTCAAGGCCTTATGCTCTTTCAGTCAGGTCCACTGTCCAATCCCTTCATGCTACTTGTCTTCCTTTTGGAGATGAGGCCTCATCCTATCCCTGTGAGACTGCCCTGATAAGTTCAGTGATGGATTTCACTTGTCTGAAAAGGAGAGAGAGGTTCCTTGCCAACTATTCATGGACATCCTATGATGCTCCCTGTGGCGCTGGTTGAGACCTGGGGAAGGTGTGCATACCTCAGCAGAGCTGGGCTGCACTGGCTTTTGTTCTTCAGACATCTAAGCTGACAGAGGGGAGGCTACATTTTCCACCTTACCTACTACTTGGGAACACTCTATCCACCCTACTACTTGGGAACACTCTATCCCTGTGCTCACTGCTGATTCTCTGTCCCTTAAAGAGTTGCACATGGCTCCTCAGTGTTTTTTCTCTTTGTTGCTCAGAAGAAAATCTTAAGCTATACCCTTAGTGATAGCCCAACTCAACAGAATTAGTGATTTGTATATTCCCAGGTATCAAAATGCAAACCTTAAATAGATTGAGTTTAAAGATGTTCATTAGCTTTTAATTGTGGTCTGAGATACAGACAACATCCATCAAACTTTGGATGTTCAATGAACTTACCAAACAAGGTGGCTTTCAAGGGTATGAAGGGGCTAAAGAGAACCAAACCAGACAGAATAAACAAAAGGGTTTTTCAAAGTTATTTTTCAAAGTTATTTTTCTTGTAAATGTTAAGCACAGTGCACATCATTGTCATGCTGGCTCCACCTGGCCTGTTTAAAAACATAGCTATTGATTTTGTGAAGTTAGATTGACATCTTTTTCTTGGGGTGTGGAGATTAGCAGGAGGGACTCCATTGTGTTTGATCTGTGGGCCTGGTGCAGGAATTCTGTTCATGCCCCAAACCTCATACATTATAGTCAATCTCAAGTCCCCTTCAGATCCTATCACTTCTCTCCCCACCTAGTTCCATCCTCTTGTTTTGACCAAAAGGTGGCCATACATGGACTTGGAAGGGACAGTGGAAAAATGTCTTCATAGAAACACCCTTCTCCTGGTATGCATTTTAAATTTTTTGGTCTTTTCTGCCATGACAGTTTCTGGGTCCTTTATTGTTTGTTGGTTGGTTGGTACCAGTGATTGAACCCAGTTGAGATTAGCCATTAAACATCAGCCCTTTTTCTAATTTTTAATTTTTTTAATATTTTGAGACAGAGTTTTGTTAAGTTGCTTAGAGCCTCTCGAAGTTGCTGAGGTGGGTTTTGAACTTGCGAACTTCCTGCTTCAGACTCCTGAGTCGTAGGCATGTGCCCCTACACCCAGCTTGATGTTTTCATTAAGTTTTATGAAGGAATGGGAGATGTCCAAAGAAAAGAAATGCTTTAGCACAGGAGAGAGGGAATAAAACCAAGAGGCTCCTGGTGGCTCAAGGAAACCTCTAAGTTGTGTCATTGCCGTTGTACCCATTGTGTCAAAGAACCTGGGATGGTTCACTGGTCACTTTCTAGAGGGAGCCAGGTAGAGGAGCTCGACATATAGCTCCTGACAAAACCCGGGCCCCCTTCCCTGCCATCTGCCCATCAGGGAGTCTTTTTCTTCAGTGCTCCCTTGTGTTTTTCCACCAGTGAGCCAATCCACTCCACAGTTTTCTCTTTGGCTTCTTCCCAGGTGTTTAAGGGCTTATAACCCAGATCTCGCTGAGCTTTCTTGTAGGAGAAGGTAAACACACTATTTGATGTTGTCAGTAAATAGCGGCTAAAGGGAGGTTGATATTTGTAAATGGGACTCAGAAGGAAGCTCACTGTCTCCAACAGGAAGGCAAGCCAGTACCTCAGAGAGAGAGGAAGTCTCAGCCTGGAGTCAGGGCGGAGGCCCCATTCTTTGGACAGGTTGTAATGGAAATCATCATAGCTTTGGTGAGGTGTGTCATCTGTGATGTAATAGAACTGTCCTCGGATGCTCACGGCCTTCTTGGGGTCCCTCAGAGCCCTGCAGGCCAGAATGTGTGCCCAGGCCGCATTGCCCACATAGACCGGGTTAGCTACAGAGAACTTTCCTGTATTTTCCAGGACTCCATTGTTCTCGAGGGCCCTATTCACAATTCCAGAAAGTACAGGGCTTCCTTCCCCATAGATGTATGGGGGCCTTAAGGAACAAGTCCACAGGTTGCCCCCATTTTTCAGAGTGCTCCCATTAGCTGCCAGCACAGCCTTCTCAGCCAGCTTTTTGCTGTAGGGGTATGAAGCCGTCCATGTAGTTTCATGATGCTCTTCCTAGTGGCCATTCTGGACGATCTCCTTATAGGAGTTGGGTCCAGCTACCGCTATTGAGCTGGTGTAGATGAAGAATGGCACACTAGCTTGGATGCAGGCGTCCAACAGGAGCTGGGTACCTATTCATGGGGAGCAAGTTGTCAGTGTCAGGAAATAACCTAAGAGTGCACCATGGCCACAGAGTCTCCCATATTTCCATCTATTATCCCAACAGAGGAGTTTACTCCTGATCCAAGTACATTATTCCTTGCCATAGATTTACACCTGCCATGGTAAAGTCCCAGGAAAATGCAGAAAAGAGATTGACATTTATATTCTATAATGAAGAATTTCTTGCATGTGGGCCCATAGACCTGTCTGTACTTTGTAATATGTGTGTATTTGTGATGGTGTGTGTATAGTTTGATTTTAGAACTGTACATAGAAGCCAGGTGTGGTGGTATATACCTGTAATCCCAGTGGCTCGAGAGGCTAGGTAGGAGGATCACAAGTTCAAAGCCAACCTCAGCAAGTTAGTGAGTCCTCCTTAAGCAACTTAACAAGACCCTATTTCAAAATAAAAAAATAAAAAGGGGATGTAGCTCAGTGTTATAGTGCCCTTGGGTTCAATCCCTAGTGCAAAAAAAAAATGTTCATAGTGTTTCCAATTTATATTTTGTCAAACTGAATATTAACAAAATCCCATTAGCACTGGGAATATAACTCAGTTGTAGAGTACTTCTTTAGCCTGTATTGGGTCACAGGTTTGGTTCCTATCACCATCAAGAAAATAGTAAAGAAATAAATAAAAACATTTGTCATGCATCTCACTTCATTAAAGATAGATCCTTTTTAATTCTAGAAATTCAGAAGACCATACTTTCAAGGACAGTTGGAATTTTACATTACATAAGCTCATGCACAGTGGTTTATGGGCAAAATGCACAGCTTAATAGACATTACAGTTCTGCCATGCTTTACATTTGTTGAAGACCAATAAAAATTTTGTCACAAGGATATTGTTTAAGTCACTGAGTAAATGGTTATCGAAATTTGGGGAGGTGCTGGAGACCCAGCCTCTGTTACTAAATGTGTGTTCCCTCAAAGGTCCCTCGAACCCTACGACTCTGTTTACTTAGTTGTGAACAGAAGAGATGATCATCATTCCCTTTACTTAGCATTCTGGAGACCTGCAGTGAACTTTTCTGATGAACCTGGTTGAAATTGAAATGAAAGGTGAGCCTTCTATTGAAGCACCTCTAATATTAGAATTCTGTGGAACTCATGGAATAGTGAAGACCTTCAGGTCCTGGATTAGTGCAGATCTGCCTTGCCTTAAAGAAGGATGGAATGTCCCGGACAGAGGATTATTTATATAGGAATTCATTTATTTGTCATTTAGAGTATTCTTGCAATCTGATTTTCTGAAGAGAGAGCCTTGGTTTTCTAAAAAATATAAAATGTTCTCTAGAAGATGTACGATTAGTTTTCTAACAGGGAAAAAATGAGCACAACTGTGTAGTATTTTCTAAGCCTTGACAACATATTTGTAATTTGTACCTCCTACAATGCCTCTTTCATTTCAAATCATGTTTGTTGGATGAAGCAGAGGGTAGGCTTCATGAGGCAGGAAGTAGTAATGAAATTCTGGTTAGTTCTAGCTCATCCTGCAGTGTGTGTGTGTGTGTGTGGGGGGGTTGTGTTAAGGACATGGCAATATGGGAACCAGGAAGGGTTTTTTGGTTTGTTTGTTTGTTTGTTTTTTAGGTAATGATGTGAAAGAGCAACAGGCTCCTTTTGATGGATTTGGAAAAGGAGTCTCTGAGTAATTAAATGTGGAGATCAAGGCATTGAGGACAGAAGGGCCAGGGCTTGGGTTGCACTGGTGTGGGAGTGACTGGCCTCTGGGGCTCAGCCTAACAAGCTTCCTTAGGCAAATGTGTCTAATTTGAAGTAAAAGAAGTCAGCAAATTATAAAGAGGCACCTAGTGTTTAGTAATGAGAGTCTAAGGAGGGGTTACTTTGGTCACCCCTGTAGGACCTGCTCCACAAGAGTAGACTCAGAGAGAGATGAAGAGATAGTATTATGGACAATGGGTAATGACGATTGCTGGAAAAAAAGCATCTTGGGTTGGCGAGTGCTGGACCATTGTGTCTCAGCAAACTTCTGTGGGCCTGCTTTGCTAGTGTTCTGGAGAAGAATACTTCTCTGAGGTGAGCAGGAGGGCTCTGGATGTTCTCATTAGCCCTGATACAAGAGCTAGAAGCATGAAGGAGGAGGCACCTGCAAAGTCTTTTCTGCCCAGGCAGACAGGGGGTGGATGGATCTCAAGAATTTGGAGACTCAAGGTGAGTTTGGAATAATGGTGCAGTAAAAGGGATTCATGGCAGACGAACTCACACAGGTGTGAGTTTAAATTCCCATTTTCCTATTGGGCCTTGGCCAGGTTCCTTGCCCTGTCTCAGCTCTGTATTCCTCAAACAAAACCCTGAGAATACGGCTCTCAGCTCTTTCATCTGGGATAGGTGAGCAAAGACACCTGAGTCAGAGCACAGGAGGTATTTCATGGGGCGGGTGGGGGGCAGGAGCTTGTCTACCCTTTTCATCCTGCTTTGCCACCCTCAGCTCTATCTGCTCCGTCTCGTTCCCAGGCCACTCTACCTTTCCCATTGACATCCATGATGGTCTGTCTGGCATCAAAGATATCAATAATAGAGGCTATGTGAAAGACAGCCGAGATGATATAACTTTCCTAGCTTCATCTATAAATATAAGACCAGTAAATCTCCACATCATGTATGACCACAAGAATGGGAAATTTTATTCCATGTATGTGTAATATGTCAAAACACACTCTACTGTTATGCATATCTAAAAAGAGCAAATTTTAAAATAAAAGAATTTGGAGTGAGAATCAGGTAAGTTTGGAATCAAGGAACAGTAGAAAGAGGTTCATGGCAGATGGACCACAAAGGTGTGAGATTACCTGGGGGGCCTTGCTCTATCTCAGCCCTGGATTCCTCACGTAAAACCCTCAGAATAACATCCCTGAGCTTTTGTCAGCTGGGATGGGTGAGCAAAGACAACTGGCCCAGAGAACCCCAGGTTTCCATGATGGGGGCTTCTCTACCCCTCCTGATCCTGCTTTGCTACCCTCAGCTTCACCTGTCCCATGTCATCCCAGGCCACTCTACCTTTCAGATTGACATTTATGACGGTCTGTCTCTGAATGAAACTCTCGGTATCAATCATGGCAGCTGTATGAATGACGAGTGAGAGGCCCTGGCAGGCTGTCCTCAGGCACTGGGCATCCAGAATATCTCCTTCCAGCCATGTCACCTTGGTCTTTGTCTGCAACTCTGTGGGGACAAAGGCAGATCATTGAAAGCTTTATGAATGATCCTGGATGTTTCCTCAGAGATGTGACAATCAGCTAGGTTTTCAAGGACAGTCATAGTGAGAAGATATTAGTTAGGGGCACCTTTCCTAGAAACGACTAGTAACAAAAAGCTCACAAATCAGAATGTGTCGAATTTACTTGGAAAGAACAGATGACTCTTTTTAATCCCATTTCAATATGAATATGAATCTGAGCAGTGAACTTATAAGTGTGTCTAGGTCATTTGAATTGTTAGAGTAATGAGACATTCATCAATTTTAATAAGAGAGCTGAGGCTGTGCAGAGTTGGACGTGAGGGAAGGATCAGAATTTAGTTCTGTAGGGAATGAGGAATCCTGTGTGGATTTGGAATTGAAGAAGTAGAGGCAGGGTTGTAGCACAGGAAGCTAACCTTGGCCTCACCATATCAAATGCACAGCTATGGGGTGTGAGAGAGTAGAGTAATCAACAGATTAATGGGAATGTCTCTTATTACATATTATCAAAAGCAGACATTGATCCTGAAAATAAATCAGCTTCCAAAGTACATACACTGCAACGACCAAGTGCTACAACATCAGTGTCTTCAGGCACCTCCAATCCTTCAGGAATGACTCTGCCAAGCACATTGTCACCTTAAATTAGCCCATGAAGCCCACTGTGTGCTGTATGCTGTCTGCGTCAATATCCTACTTGTGCTTTATAATTTACACACAAATTCTAGTTTGCTTCCTTCCTTTCCTAGTTATCTCATGGGATGTCCCTGTCTCCTGTGTAGGTGAGGAGAGCAAGGCTCAGAGAAATCAGGGACAGCTCTAAGCACATACTTCTAGCGGAGGATCCACCTTGGCTCTGCCTCCAAGCCTTGCTTACTTTCCTCTGCAGCCCTGACTGTTTGAAACCAACTTTTCTGAGGCAGAGTGTAAAGAAGCCAATTGGATCAAAATTGGTCATAGGGCACTAGAACTGCAAGGGGGACAATCAGAGAGGAAGGGCTGGGCTGGGGAAGGCCCTTTCTGGGGTCCAGGTAGAACTGCTTGTCTCCTTAATCCTCTGCTAAATTTTGTATTCTCCAGCCTCCTTTCCCTTCCAGGCAATTCCAGGAAGGCCCTGTAGTGGAGGAGGGCAGGGTAGGGGTATGAGAAGGAGGTGGGGCTGGCCTCAGAGTGGCCTTGCTCTGGCTAAATCTCTTGCACCTGCTGCTTCCTCTGAGTCTCCTTTGCTGCTGCCTTCAGGAACTGGTTCAGAGGAACTGCTTAGACAGGGAGCAAAGCCCAAATCACAGATGGAAGTGAACCCTCACTGTTAGTGCTCAGGTACCCTGAGAGCTAGGAGAGGGCAGTTGGGGACTTCAGGGTGGAGCCATAGGTCCCACCTTGTCCAAGACACTGAGGACTTAGCATCTGTCATAGCCGGAAGACCCAGTTGCTTTTCTGGTGTGATCTGTATTCGAAGGAGAACCAGAGATACACAGCTGGCCTAAGTGGACTTGAAGAGATAAGAATGCTGGAACCGGAGCACCTGGCTCCAACCCCACATGCCTTCTTGCTGTGGGCCCTGGGACAAACTAATTAACCTCTGTGAGTTCATCTTCTCCTATTGCTGTCCTGAGAAGTTAAGGAGTCTACATTGCGAACGTGTTGCACCAAAATATGAGACTGGCAAGGAAAGAACTCAGAATTATTTTCCATTTTTTTCCTTTCTGCAGGACTTGAGCTATTGCCAGGATATTCCTGTATGCTGAGTATCACACTTTTCCTGTCATCGGATGTAAACTTGCAAATATTTGTGTGACATAATCATTACCAACAGTCTTGGTCTTATGTTAATTTTCTTTAATGTAAAAAAGAGACCCCATTGAAAATGATAGGGGAGGAATGGTACATTGGAAGATGTCAAAAAGGGACCGGAAGAGCTTTGGGATGGGTATGGTCGCAGAGTGCTAATCAGGTACCCCTGTAGGCAGGGTAGTGTTCTCCATGCCACCTGTGTCCCCAGGTGGGGCAGGGTGGCAGAAAATCCTTGAGGCAAACAGGGGTCAATGAGAGAGTCTGTTAAGAGTCAGCCAAGGGTCAAGTGGTGGGGCTCTATAGGTCAGGCTCTAATCTGTGGTCTTCTCTCTAATAATCAGAAGACTTTGGACAGTTACCTCTCCCAAAAAAACTTTAGTAATGCCTTCACTGTCCAGAGGTTTGTTCCCCTTTTCAACTTCCCCAAATGATTGTTTGGAGGTTCTGGGGATGAAGCAGGTTGGAAATGCACTATCCATGCAGCTAATGCATTTGCACTGGGGAAGCAATTTTGAATAATGGGTAGCTACTCCAAATCTGCAGTCACTTTCTTTGTAGGGTGAAGAGAAGAGAGTGGTGGTGAGAGAGATGTAGGAGGAATCCAGGTGAGGCATGTGTGGTGATGCTAGTCCTCAGTCTTTGTTCTGCCCTATGCCCTGTCATGTGCTAATTCATTCACACATCCTCTCTTACTCTCTCTTTCCCTCTTTCTCTCTCTCTCTCTCTCACACACATATGTTAACACAAATTCACCTTTATTTTCAGTTCCTTTAATTTCAATGCCATTGATGAGACTAAATGACCCCACCCCCACAAACAAACAAAAAACAAACCAAGAAGCATACCAGAAACAGGACAAGAGAGACAGGGTCCCACTACTAAGGTCTCCTGCTGAACGGGGCTCTGTAAATGTCGCATACCAATTGCCAAGTCACAATCTTTCAGCATGTTAAAGCTCTGTAGGCAGAGGAGAGAACCCAAGCGTCCCAGAGGTCCAGTGGCTTTTGATGGTCACCATGTCTAGTTCTGGTTTGTGTCAAATCCAGTCACTGGAGAGCTGTGCTGTGTCATTTCTACAATGCCACCTGATTCCTCTGGATGTGTAGACATAGGAGGAGTCTTAAGACTCCAAATTTCCTTTATTAGTTGGACAAAGAGACCCCCCCCCCCCAGCACACATTCAGGATTCATAATGGAGCCACACACTCAAGCACCAGCTCACTTACTAGACAATTCCTCCCTGTTCTGTGGTCTGAAGACTTTATACAGGGCCCTGACCTCCTGTAGGTCCTTCTCCTGCACCAACATGCGCATTATCCTCTGGCCCAGGAACCCTCCTGCTCCTGTCACCAGGCAGCTCCACCCAGTCATGGTGAATGCAGGAAACAGAACACAGCAGGGAGCAGGTACAATGAAAGGTGATGCTAGAGAGGGTAAAAAGAGAAGTCCAATGAGTACAGGGGTACAGAAAGCCCTGGGATGATGTAAGGGAAAACCCTCCTCTAAATTAGTTTCCTACTATTCTCTCACAACAGAGATCACTTCCATGCTCCCACAGCATATGGGGGATTTCTGCAAGCAAGGAATCAATTGTCCTCTACTCTGAATCAATACTGACATTCTTCTTGGAGATAATGTCAGATCCCAAATGAGCAAGGACTCAGTCCCCATGACTCCCAACCGCTGAAGACGACAGTTACAAACTCCATGTTGTTTCACTTGTGCTGAGCAACTAGCTACAAATTGAAATTCCCATACTACCCTCATTAAGTTTGATTACGTTTCTTGAACAGTTTATATAGAACACAGATGAGTGTTTACTTAGGTGCATGGTGTTATTAAAAGAGATACTTAAAAGCATACAGATGGAGAGATGCACAGGGTGAGGTGTGGAGGAAGGAGCACTAACTTACCTGCTCTTCCTGGATATACCACCATGCAGGTACTTCCATGTCTTCACCTGTCTGGCAGTTCTCTGAACCCTGTACTTGAGGTTGTTATGGACACTTTACTAAACAGACATCATGGAAGCATGGACCATCATTTCAAAATGTGATTGGACACCAAGAGGGTGACTCGATGCTAATCAAATGCATGGATAACTGAGTAAGGCAAGTCTGTAAGTCTGTTCGTATTCTTCAGCATTCCTTCCTTGAAGGCAGAGGGTGGGATTCCTGAAGAACGAAGGCCTTCTTTGGCATGGCACGCCTTAGGGAGGGATTTCAGCCAGGAAAGAACACACACACTCACACACATACATATATATTTGTATCATTAATATATACCATTAATATGTGTGTGTGTGTGTGTGTGTGTGTGTGTGTGAATTAGTATCATATCCTGGTTATGGAACATGGGTTCTTCACATCACACTGATATACATCTCAAAAGAATCTGCCGCAAGTTGATCATATTATATAGACTGTGTCTCCCAGGGTGAGACCCCTCAGGTTTGCAGACTTCCTGCCCATCTTGTCACTTTTCAAGCAGGATTGTTCTTGGCAAATAAAATTCTTCATGATCCTAAAAGGGTGGGAGAAGACTATATCCTGATTGAGCCCTGTCTTTCTCTTTCTGCAGTATCATATCCACTCATTTTGTGGACCTAAGTGGCCCTATTCATTGGTCTCATGGGGACATGGATTGATAGCTCTAACAACCTTCCCAACCTAGAAGGAGGTTTTTCTGATGGACATCATGTCCTATTTGAATGCACTTCTAAAATGTCCGCAGGGCTGCTCCCTGCATTGCTGTCCCTCTTAATGCACCAGGTTTCCAGTGCTTTCTTCCTGACCATGTGGGCAGGCTTTGGCCACTTACCATGATTCAGAACTCCACCCCCACCCCACCCACCCACCAAGACAAACACAGGAGCTTTTATTACTATTCAATTTCTAAGCATGCAATTGAACCCATTGAGCTGATTTGTTGTCTTCTTCAGATAGAGCAGCTTCCATGGAAATAGGAGTTGTCATTTCACCTTGGAGTTGTCACCCATAAAACTACTTCAGTTATAACAGCTTCTATGGAAATCCGACGTTGTTTCACACTTGGTTTGTGCCATCCACAAACCAAGTGGGTCTCTATGGTCAGCTAAGAGCTGTTTCTAGGTCTTGGTCCAAGTATTGGCAGACCCCAGCAGCTCTTTACACAGTTCCAATCCTAGGGAAATGGGTTGTGTGCTCGTGACTACCTCCTTCCTGCCTCCCTCTATAGCATGGTCCTGTGAAAACCATTTCCATTTGATTCAGGTCTCCTTGGGCAGTTTTATGTCCCTAGGAAGTCTTCATGGTATTTCAGGTTACAAGGTGATTTTTTTTTTAAAAAAGTATTTTATTAGTTGTTGGTGGCACTTTTATTTATTTTTATGTGGTGCTGAGAATCGAACCCAGAGCCTCACATATGCTAGGCAAGTGCTCTAGCCACCACTCCAACCCATACAAGGTGATTTCACAAACTCTATTCATGATGGTAGCTTGATTAATTTCTGAAAGAAATGTGAAAATGGTGTAAACCAAAATGGGCTCATTGTGGTCAACTCTCACCAAAAATAAATATGGTCAAGAGTCATAAGTGGTTTTCATGCAGATTTGCCTCATACTATGACAAAAGTCTCTGCCAGAGGCATACCCTGCAAGCAGACCATGGCCACCTGAGTCAAAAAATTCTTTTGAAAGAGATTCAAGATGTCAGATTAGAGGAAGGCTGTGTTTCCATTTGCTCTGTGGCTCAGGATTCAAGCAGTGGATTTGCTGCTTTTTAGAAGAGTGTCTGAAAGAGGGACTTCATTGAAATTCAGTATGATGCAGTCATAATGTTTTGGACTAAGATTTGTGTGCACTGAGCAAAGGGCAAGAAGGAGTTCATTAAAGCCAAGATGATTGTTGTGATAGCAGCAGCAGCAGCAGCATCAACTAATTGTAGAGAGTAAGGATAACACACACAGAGAGAAACATAATGGACATATTTGACTTGGAAAAACCTGTCGAGAAGAAAAGCAGTCTGGACTTAGCTGATCCAGAGGCTGCACAGCAAACTGATATTTGAAAAATGCCGTGAAATTCTCAACTGGCACGTGGAGAGTTGAGGCTAGGCACTATCTTGAGGAGGCCATGCTGCAGTCTGCTGCTGTGGGAGCCCTTGAGGTCATAGCAAATATTGCTACTCTGTCCCAGCAAGTGCCTACTATGTGGCCTAGGGTGTACCTAGCAGAAGGTGATTGAAAAAGGCAGAGAGAAAATTGTACCCAGATACAAGTCTGAGATATTGAGAGAAGAGCAACTTGCTTTCCCTTTGGGTTTGGAAGCTCATGAGATCGGCTGAAGGTGGTCAGGAAACCAAATAGGTGAGTGTAAATACACTCACAGACTAAACCTGAAAAAGTCATATTTATGGGCAGTGGGGTATAAGAGAACTATGGAGGATTGGCTCCCCTACCCTAGATTTTTTGGGAGACTTCTGAGATCCAGATTCCCAGCACAGATCAGCATCTCCCAGCCCTAGGGGTGTGTTGATCTAGACTCTACAGAGCAGATAGCACCCAGAAAGTCCAAAGGCCTGTTTAGAGTTAAACACCATCAACTAGAACTCCCCACCCCCACACTGCAACAGCTCCAATCTGGGAGATTATGGATCTGGCCTGTCCAGACAAAAATCCAATTAACACTATTTCCCATTCCATCCTACCTTATACTGGTTATGATCTAGTTAATCTATTCAAGTAGATTAATACAATGATTAGGTTAAGGCTTTCATAACCTAATCATTCTACTTCTAATCTTTTTTGTATTGTCTTACACATGAGCTTTTGGGGGACACCTCACATCTAAACCATAATACTACCATTCCTATTTGTGTGGTAATTAGCTCCAGGTCTATAACCAGCATCAGTTTTAGGCCACTCCAGCTTGCAACTCAGTGAGCCAAACAAAAAGAGAAAGGTGTTAACAACTCCTAGCCCATGCTCTAAGAGGGGTACATAACCAAAGAAGAAATGGAAAGGATAGGTGGGCATCAGCAGTGATCATCCTTCCTCATCAATAGTTCTGACTACTTCAATGGAGAAAATTCTTTCATTTTTATTAAGAATCTTTTTCTGTTTTCTTTTTTGGTGCTCTTGCTGTGCTAATGAGTTCATTGATACACGTTTTTCTTATTTTTTTGCAACTTTTATGATTATTATTTTCCTTTATCTCATCTTTTACGATTCTTGTCTATTTTTGTTTTGCTTCTCCTTTCTTTCTTCTCCCTCTAATATCCAAATTCTCTTGTTCTCTCATTCTCTTAGTTTCTTTATTTTTTCTCCTTATTATAGTGATCACTTGCAATATTCCTTATGCTTTCTCTTTATTGATATTTGGAACATTGTAAACTTTCTTTTACCTTGTAATATTTTTTGTTCTCTTAATGAACTGTATACTTACTTTCTTTTAGAACTATTTAGTTTGCAAAACTGGTGCCCCCAACATTCGTGTTGTTGCAGTTGATAGGACTATGAATGGCAGAGTTGATATCTGCTGTTTAATGCCAGGTCTAGTTCGTGACTATTGTATTTACTGATAGGAATTTCTGACCCCATCTGTTTCAGCCAACTTTGTTGCTGTTCTGATCAAAATACTTGATAAGAATGACTTTAGAGGAGGAAAAGATTTTTGGGAACTCACAGTTTCAGAGGTCTCAGTCCAAAGATGGCCTACTTCATCACTCTGTGTCTGAGATGAGGAAGAACATCATGGCAGAAAGGTGGAAGGAAGCAGCTCAGGACATGATAATCAGGAGGAAAGAGAGAAAGGGAGAGATTGCTCTCTTTGCTGCGGACAAGATATAAACCCCAAGGGCATGCCCCAAATGACCTAGCTCCTCCAGTCACACCCTACCTACACACTACATCCTAGCAATGACCCTAACTGGGTCATTCAAGTGAGTTCAAGTGGGTTTAGATCAATGAAACAAGAATTGGTTCCCTGAAAAGATAAATATGATTGGTAACCATGTAGAAAGAGAGAGAAAAACCAAATCAACAAAATTGGATATGAAAAAGGAGCTATCATTGCAGATGCATCTGAAAGCCAGAGGATTTGAAACTGTTTGAAAAGTTAGACTCCTATAAACTGGAAAATCTAGAAGACATTGACAAATTTCTATATGTATCAGATCTGCCTGAATTGAAACAGGAAAATACAGAAAAGAGAAACAGATCTATGTCAAGTAATAAAATTGAAATAGCAATTTAAAGCCTTTCACCAAAGAAAAACCCAGAGCCAGATGGATCTTCAGCTGAGTTGTACCACATCTTTAAAGAAGAATTAACACCAATCTTGCTCAAATCAATAAATGTAATTCAACATCTAAAGAGAATTAAGGATAAAAATCACACAAGCATCTCAATAGATACAGAGACAGTTTTCAATAAAATTCAGCATCAATTATGATAAAAAGACTGAAGAAACTAGGGGAAGAAGGAGCTTACTTACCTCACCATCCTAATGGAAATTTTCAACAAACCCAAAGTCAACATCACAGTGAATGGGGAAAATCTGAAAGCATTTCTTAAAATTTCAGAGCAAGACATGGATGTCCAAGTCCACAATTCTTATTCAATGTTGTACTTAAAATCCTAACCAGAGCAATTATGCAAGGGAAGGAAATAAAATAGATAAAAATAGAAAAGAGAGGAGTCAAGTTCACTGTTTGCAGATGATATAATCTTATATTTAAAAGAACCAAAAAGCTCCATCATAAGACTGCTAGAACTAATGAACAAATTCATTGAAGTAACAGGTTACAAAATCAACATACAAAAATTAATAGCTTGCCTATATACAAATAATGTATTTGCTGAGAAGGAAATCAGGAAAACAAGTCAATTTTCAAAAAACAAGCAAACAAACATTAAAAACCTAGGAACATATCTAACCAAGGAGGCAAAAGATATCTACAATAGAAACAATAGAGTACTATAGAGAAAAATTGAAGAAGACCTTAGAATATGGGGGAAAAAATCCATGTTCATGGGTAGGCAAATTAATACTGCTAAAAAGGCCATACTACCAAAAGCAATGTGTACATTCAGTTCAAACACCATCAAAATATCAATCACATTCTTCATAGAACTAGGAAAAATAGGCCTAAAATTTATTTGGAAGAATAAAGATCCAGAATAGCCCAAGCAACTCAAAAAGAGAAAGAAAGAAAGAAAGGCAGGCCGCCTGCCCTGAATTCTGGAGGCATTACAATACCTGACTTTAAATTATACTATAGAGCTATAGTAACGGAAACTCCATGGTACTGGCATAAAAAGAGACCCAATAGACCAATGGAACCAATAAAAGATACAGAGACAAACCCAACAGATACACTCAACTGATCCTTGACAAAGGTACAAACAATATACGTTGGAGAACAGACAGCCTTTTCAACAAAAGGTGCTGGGAAAACTGGTTATCCATATATAGAAGAGTGGAACTTGACCCCAATCTCTCACCCTGCATATAAATCAACTCAAAATGGAACAAAGATCTAGAAATTAGACCAGAATCTATGCAACCCCTTGAAGAAGATGTAGGGTCAGCATTCCAGTACATAGGCTTAAGCTACAACTCTTTCAGTTGATCTCCTAAAGTTCAGGAGTTAAAAATGGGATCAAATGCATCAAATTCTGCAGACCAAGAATGTGACGAGAGAACCTGCAGAATGAGACAAAATATTTGCTATCTGTTCTTCTGACAGAAGATTAATATCCAGAATATATTTTTAAAACCCTAAAAAAACCACAACTCAATTAATAAGTGGGCAAATAAACTAAACACACACTTCTAAAAAGAGAAAAATACAAATGGTCAACAATTAGAAAAGGCCAACGTTTTTAGCAATTAGGGAAATGCAAATCAAAAATATATTGAGATTTCATCTCACTTCAGTTAGAACGGCAGCCATCAAGAATACAAGAGCAATAAATACTGGAGAAGATGTGGAGAAAAAGGAAGTCTTTTACATTGTTGGTGGGATTGTAAATTAGTTCAACCACTATGGAAGTCAGTGTGGAGATTCCTCGAATACTAGGAATGCAACCACCATATGCCCCAGCTAAACCAATCCTCAGTATTTATTCCAAAGAATTAAAGTCAGCAACATATGCTTATCTGTGTTGTATGTTGCAATCTTAACAGCACATGCTAAAAGAGCACCAATAAGATTACCTCAGCCCACAAAATGTAGACTAACCTCTGATGTGCTGGTAGGGACACAGACCTACATGGGACATTAACTGGGGTTATGCATAGCAATATATGCATACTTATGTTTATAGCAGCATAATTCACAATAGCCAAACTATGGAAGGAGCCTCAGTGTCCATCAATGAATGAATGGATGAAGAAAACACGTATACACAACGGAGTTTCATTCAGCCAAAAAGAAGAATGAAATGACATCATTTTCAGGATAATGGAAGGTACTTGAGAACATTGTGCTAAGCCAAATAAGACAAACTCAGAAAATGAAGAGATGTATGATTTCTCTCATATGTGGAAACCAGAAAGGAAAAAGAAAAGGAAAGGTGTGTTGGGGTCTCTTGAAGGGAGGGAAGAGGAGAAGGAAAGGGGGAAATGCTGGAGAATGATATTGAATAAATTATATTGTTATATTTTGCATGTGTACAAATATGTAACAATAACCCCACTGTTATGTAAATTATAATGCACCAACAAAACTATGGGAAAAAGAGTACTTCTATAAGGACATCTTCCAGCAACTTTATTTCCATTTCCAACTATCCTCACCTCAGTTTTACTTATTGTGGCCAGAGATTATTCCTTCAAAATATTTCAGGTAATCTTTTTCAGTTTTGTCTTTAAGAACCTCTCCTTTCCTCAACATCTTTCAATTTTCCCACAGTTTACTATGGCACCTGTATTCCTATTGCACTGCTGTTAATACAAAAAATAATATTATTATTGGAAGAAACTCTGTGATTAATTTTTTTTATTTTGATGGACAGTAGCAATATAGTAAATGCAATTCCAGTGAAAATTAGTCCCAAACCTCAGTAGTTACTGGGATGCACTTTGAGGCCTTAGTTGTAAACCCCAGTTAATGTCCCATGTAGGATTATGTCCCTACCAGCACACCAGAGGTTAATCTACATTTTGTGGGCTGAGGTAATCTTTTTTTAAAATTTTATTTGTTTTACTTAGTTACACATGACAATCCAATGATCTTGACATATCATGCATTTGAATTAGATGAGATATAATTTTTCTGAGTATACAGGTTGCAGAATCACATTGGTCATGCAGTCACCTATATACACACAGTAATAATAATGTCTGTTTCGTTCTATTTTCTTATTGGTGCTCATTTAGCATGTGCTATTAAGATTGCAGTAAGAGTATGGTTACATGCCTTCTGTTTTAAGGTATTGGTAAGGAAAACCATTGCCCAATCAGACTGTGTCTCTCCCCATAATACAGTCAGGTCAGGTAAAAGAGATGCAAGGATTCACACGTAGGTCAATCAGGGCAGCTCCTGTAGGAGATGTCCTTGATAGAGTGTCACTTCTCCCCAACCCAATTGCAAGGATTACATGCCCCCCACCTTTTGCCCAGCATTGTAAATTTTAAGGAGAGCCCCACATAATTCTCTTGCTGTTATGGTTTGAATGGTAGGTGTCTCCCGCATAAATCATTAATATCTTAATGGACAGACAGTCTTTCTTTAAACTTACAGAACCAAGAATATCTGGATGCTTCTACTTAGTTTTTAGTCCTGAGTATCACCTAACAAAAAGCCTGAAAGTTGGTGTGAGGTTTAACTTGCTAAGAAGTAATATGTATGTGTTGAGAAAATAGGCCAGCCTGGGCAACTTAGTGAGACCCTGTCTTGAAACAAAATTAAAAAGGGTGGGTAGGGAGGCTGGGGATATAACTCAGTAGAATGCTTCTTGGTTCAATCACCAGCACCACACAAAATGAAACAAAATAAACAAAACTCCTTGAAATACAGAAATTAGCCACAGAAAGTCAAGGCTGATGGTTAGGTTCCTGTCAGAGGAAAAAAACGTAGACTCATGCTGTGACTAACACTCCTCTAGAAGAAACACTCATTGTCCATTTTCTCATTATATTTCCTTTCCCTCCCTATAAAAGCCCTTTGCTCCCCTTAGCACCCCAAGATAGAATTTTAAGATCTACACCACCTCCAACTTCTGATGACGGTGGATCTTGAATGAGCCTGATTTCTTCCTACCAACTTTCACCTCCTGAATATTGGATTTTGAATGTAGAACAGACTGGATCATTAGTCTCTATCAAATTCTTTTGAAAAATAACAATTCTTCTCTAAAGTTTTATCTCCATTTCACCAACCCTCATTTCCACCTATAACCTCCCTTTGGAGTTCATCAACAGCTGTTCATTCTCTAATGCCTCATAGGGGAGTGTTCCCCCAGTTGACATAGTATCTCTTTCCATCAAATATTTAGGTAAAGGAGACAGAGCTTCTTTATGGAAAACCTGTTCAAACATGTCAGCTCTTCTATGTTTATATTTTATGTTTTAGTCCCAGGAATTTATCTTCTCCGACCCCAGACCATTTTGCTCTTTCTTATACAAAAGACTTTTGGTACCCAGCACGTGTTTGGCTATAGAATCCCGGCCATCTGGGCAATCTTTGTGTTGATTTCTCTGAGAAATTCCAGATTAGCTTTCTCATTGGAATATTGGCATTATGATGTTGAAAATTTCTCCCAACTGGGTTACATGCAGCAAACTTGTTAGCAGCCCTTCCTTGTTGAGTTACCAGTAGAGGGACTCAGTCATCCACATTTGAATTGTGATGTATTTGTGGACAGCAGGCTGTGCCTAGCTCTGAGTTACTCCATGATGTATAGAACAGTACCTTTCAAACTGTGCCTAACTGTGTTTTCAGTAAAATGCCAAGGTAAAAAGACACTACAACCTATTTGTACAAACAAAAACCATGATCTGCTTAGCACAAATACAAGGAACACATTGATTAATTATTTAGCAAATTAAATCAGGAACACCTGGACACTTGGGCACATCAAATCATATCAGAAACACCAGACATAGCAAAGAGCCTTGTCAAGGAATATTGTCACAGTGATGAGCTTGCTCATCCTGACCCTTGCTCCTCAGCTCAACTCTGCAGAACTGATTACTTAAAATCTTTATCTGACCATGTACATTGATTCTCTGCATTCACATCTGCTCTCGACCTTCTCTCCTCCTGCCTCAGACTTCAGAGTTCCTGGAATTGTAAACATGTACCACTGTACCCTTCTGACTCTCCATTTATAGTCCCTTGCTGTTATGGTTTGAATGGTGGGTGTCTCCCCAAAAGTTCCTGTTAGTGGGGAATATTCAGAGATAAAATGATTTGTTTATGAGAGCTATAACGTAATCTGTCCTTGTTTGAATAGATGGAATAGGTGCTAACTATAGGCAGTTGGCAGGTGGCTAGAAGAGGTGGGTCACTGGCACATGCACTGGAGGGGCATATCTGTCCTGAGGCTCCTTCTCTCTCTTTCTCTTTGCTTGCTGATACCACCATGACTATGTAGCTTTTCCTCTGCTGGGCCCTTTCCCCATGATGTGCTCTTGGGCCCAGAGCAATAAGGTGACCAACTATGGACTGAGAAGTCTGAAACTGTGTACCCCAAATAGAAGTTTTCTCCTTTCAGATGTTCTTGTCAGGTACCTTATTTTACACTGTTGCAAAACCAAATTAAAACAATAGTTTTCACCCCTACCAATGTTTTTCATACGAGTAAAATATTCTGAGATGTCCTAAATTTAGTACGAGGACAGAGAATTGAGAAGATGAAAAATATTATATAGATAATATTAGGACCAAACGAACTAGAAATTGTTCCATAAACCTAAGCATATGTTGAAGCCCTTAACTCAAAAGGGCAGGAGGATGACTATCAAGGGGTCATTGGGAGCTGCTTTGCACCCAGAACACTGGAGAAGCAAGTACTTCTTAAGATTATTCTCCTATTCAAAAAGTTCCCCCTCAGCATTTTCCTGCTGACCTATTGCCAGTAGAGGTCACAGCACTTTCCTTCCCCCAAATTCATACAAAGCTCTTAGCTCTGGTGTGGCAGACATTTCCATTCTGTAGTTTTTTGATGTTGGTAGCTAAGGGACCTGCCCAGGACCTGTTCCTTCTTCTCCTGACTAGCATTTGTATGGAATGGCTCTATAAGCCCCTTTATGCACGCATGCCTGGGCCTCAAGAGTTTTGCTTTAACACTTTCTACATCCATCTTAATTCTCAAAAACCTTTTGAAAAATGTCCACCTTCCCTAGGATAAATCCTGTAATTCTACCTTCATTTTCACCACTTTCCTCTTAATTAGCCTATTGTTTATGTTGGCATCTGTAAGAGCATATAAGGCGAAGCTGAGACACCCAACTTGAAATGTTTTCTCAGAGGTACAGTTGCACAGGGTGCCCAAGAAGAAGGGTCCCCATTAACCAGAGCATCTACCATGACATGGGGGACGCGCTTGACAGACAGGTGAATATCCCAGTCGTATTGAATCTAGCTCCACACACGTGCATAGGAGGCATTAAAGCTGCTTCACGTGGGCTGCTCCAGTCAGCATTTGTGGGGATGTGGCAAGTCCGGTTCTCAGCATGAAAGCCATTGTACAGTGGCTTTGTATAGTTCCCTTGAACAGCTGTTCCCTTGGGATAACCTAGTGTGGGTCTCCATCAGGAAAAGCCATCTGAGATGGTTCCATCTGGAGCTGTGTATCCTGCATCAACCCAAACATGCTGTTCCACTCTGTAGCACTTAAACACACTGCTCCTAAGGGTGTTACTCTCACCATCCATTTGAAGAAAGTAAATGAAACTTTCTTCAAACCAAACCCTCTGATTTCCATAGAATGTTGGTACTGTCCTTCCTCACATGGGTGGCCCGCTGGTGCCCAAGTCCTAGAGGTGCTCTCTGTTATTCCAGCAGCTTTTCCCAGGAGGTCACTGAGGCTCTTGGTCTGAGTTCAGGCAGACTGAATTCTGAGCTTGGTCTAACCTCAGTCAGACTCAGGCTCTCTTCCATTTTCACTTTAGGCATCCTGGCTAACAATGGCCAAGGGACTGGAAATGTTACTGTTTTCTGATTAAATGCAGGACCATGTGCATCCAAGGGAGAAACTCCCCAGGTGTTATTTCCATCTCCAAATTCCAGGGTAACTTTTATCCTCAATAAATGGTTGCAAACACAGCTGCTCCTTCAGACCATGGGTGGCCAAGTGGCAACCCAGGGACAAAAGTATCCCCATCCCTCACTGTTTTGTCATTGGCCTTCCCACATAATAAATTTTTGTTATCCAGAGCCATGCTAGCAAATTCTACTTCACTCACCAAAAATGCCCATTCACCCTTTTGAAGCCAGTTGGAAGTCTCAGGTTGACAGACCTGGGCCTTCTGATCAACCAGCTTAGACGGGATCTGGTTCATTTGTTTAAGTTAATAAAAAATCCCAGGGAAACATCTGATTTTCTGGTGGAAGAGGATGGGAAATTTCCTATCTGATTTCTGAAGCTTCCCTGGAATAAAGTAACAAAGATGAATCATAAAGGCATAAAAAATTCATGTATTTTAGAGGAGTGCGATTTCCCACTATTCCAATATTATTCAAAAATTGATAAACCCCTTTTTCTACAAGAGAGGTGCAAAATGGGGAATGTAGACAATTTTGGGGTAGCTAGTTGATAATTTTCAGGGAAATTCTATGTGCTTGGGGCAAAGTGTACTTGGCCCCTAGTATGAACAATGACTTGTAAATCATTCTCTATGGGATTAAATAGAGGACTAGGGTATAAACAAGTCTGGGCAGATGTGTTGACAGACTTGAGTCTTCCTGTGATATGAGTCTAGTTAATTAAATTTCAGTGAAGGAAAAAGAGGGAATCTTTTCCTTCCTGGGGTTCCAGACTTGAAGCAGCAAGGAGAAATTAGGGGCAGCGTGTTCTGGCACTTTCTGCTTTTATGTCTCAATTTGTATAGATAGCCAGCATTTTGAGGTGTTTGTTTTTAGGGTGAGAATCCCCAAAATCCTTCACCAGTTTACTCTGTAGGATGTTTACAACAATGGAGACAGATGAAGAGACTAATATGGCAAAGCATTTGGGAAGGACACAGCCACCCTCTCAGAACCTCCTGGGTTTATCCATCATGAAGCTGTCTGAACCTTGGCCTTTTGCTGTATTAAGGGGACTTCACTGCATAGCTATGATTGGTATTTGGAAAATCATGTGTCCATATGATGAACAGAAAAAGATTGGCCCATGCTGAAAGAATGAGGAAGAAACTCAGCCAGATCTGTCTGTGGAGATTCTCCAGTATTTCTTCCTTGAGGGTATAGGACAGGATCCTGGTAGAATGAAGAGGATTTTTATGACCCACTATACTTTGCCTTAGAGTGGGATATGAGTCAAACACTGTGGTCCCCAACCACCATAATAAAACATATCATTATATAATAACACTTTTGATTTCTTCCATCTATCATGGTGAAAATCCCACATTCACATCTGCTCTCCATCCACCATTCCTCGCAACATGAAGAGTAGTTGAGAAAAACATGCAAAGTTCTAACCTGTTGTAGTGTAAAGGGCAGCTGAAAGGGCGACTGTGCTGGTCTCCTCATTCTCCAAGGCAGGACTGGGGCCTTATATGCTGTACCTTCTGCCTGAGTCTAACAACCTTGGACTCTTGTGGCATGCTCATTGCGTGGCTTCTCTTTGACAAATCTATAATATTACAACATGAGTGTTTATTTGCCAAAATCTTTATCTTCATTCCTTATCAATGTGTGGGTTTGTGTGTGTGGGGGGGGATCTTCAGAGATAGGTGACTGAGAATGATGGAACCATCTCAAATCTAATCTATAAAATGAATTTCTGCCAGGCACAGTGGTGCACATCTATAATTCCAGCTCCTCAGGAGTACTAGACAGGGACATGGAGAGTTTGAGGTCAACCTGGACAACATGGTGAGATGCTATCTTAAAAAAGAAAAATATTATGTCTTCCTGAATCACTTGAAAGTATTTCTTTACTTACTCATCCTCAAAAATGTAAACGAATGATTACCAATTGTACTGAAGGGAACTAATCAACTAGATTGGATTTTGTTGAAGTCTCTGTTCACCATTGAAACTTGCATGAGCAATTCCTCAGGAAGAAGTGATGAAGACACAGAAAGAGGAAGTAAGAAAAACATTTTAATTTGTTTTAATAATCACTGCCGGGTCCTTCTTTGTGTGTCCACAGGCCCTTTTCTTGTCCAGCAGGGTCATGATATCATGAACCTGAGTGACTGCTGTGCAGTTGTACTGTTCTCTGGAGTAGGGTGAAGGATTTGATTAGAAATATAAGAAAAAAGGGAAATTAAGACAAACTAGCAGAAATAGATGGAACAGAACTCAATGGGTAAATCAGCCCAGAGGGGGTCTGATCTCTAACAATGAGCATTTATTTTTTAGGTTTTAAACATCAAAGCGATTCACTATGAAAAGCTCTTCTTTGAGGTAAACAGGATGAAGTTTGTGAGCAAAACAGCATAGTTGGGGCTTATGAGTTGTTGCCCATCTCGTCTATCTCTGTGCAGCTAGGATTCAAATTCAAAGCTTTGAACTAGTAAATCCATGAAGAGCATGGAATTCTCCCTATCAACAGGAGTCAACCTCCAAATGAGCATTTCTCTTGGCACTTTCACACCTAAAGATTCCCTAAAGTGGTGTTTCACTGCCCAGGCTTACAGAGTTCAAAGCAAAGATTTATTCGCTGCTCCAACATCATTGGAAGGCTGGGCCAGCTCTGGAAGGAGGGAGATCCTGCTCAAGCCTCACTGTTGTGGCTTGATGCATCAACCAGACCAGCTCCTGGTTGCACAGGCAATTCACCAAAACACTGGGTTTTATGAAGAGTTTTCAGAGCTATGCTTGAAAAGTTTCCCAGCCTGCATGTGCAGGTGGAGCTTCTAACTAGGAACAGGTGAGAGGAACTGCAGTGTGTTCGATGACAGATTTCTTTGGGAGTATTAGTTAAGGCTAGAGATATTCTCAACTTTAGAGTGTTTTTTGAGCATTTACTTATAAAACCTGAATATCGAGTGCTAGATTGGAGGTCAAGTATCTATAAATTTTATTCAAGCTATGCCAGCAATTTTAGTGGCAATAATTGTAAAGAAGCCTGTAGTGCTAGTTAGGCATCTCCTTTCTTTGGGATGACAGGAGGTAGAAGCCATCAGCGTCAAGTCCTCTTCTGTGTCCAGAGGAATAGAGGCAAAGTCATTGTAAGACTCCAGCCTTTGCTGTCAATGGCTCCTAGAGACCACTTCCACACACCTTCCCCAACTGGAAAGACAAAGGCCAGGGTCAGGCCAAGTGCCTTTCTTAACACTTCACCACATAAGACAGGAAGGTGCATAGAAGGATGCCAAAGTCCAGTCTCTGCTCTATTGCACACATTTTTTGTAAACTTTAGAAATAGTTCAAATGTTTAAACTCAATATAGTTAATAGAAAAATTTACATTTGACACTTTCCCACCAGGACTTGAGCAGAAGTACATCATCCACTTGGACACTCTACCTGGCACCACTGAGGTCAGCGTTACCTAGTGCTGGGGTCAGTCTGCACCTGTGCTCCCTAAAGAATCCCAGTTAATCCTGCTTAGTTGACATCAAGCTTCTGCACTCCCTTTGTCTCTCCTCAGGTGCCACCTGCACACTCAGCCTCCGCTCTGCACTAGCTCTCAGGCTGTTTCCTCAAGGTGCGCTCCTTGGTCTCTTCCCCAAATCCCACCTGCTCTCTGGTGGTTCTCCCAATACCTTAGGCTCAGCTTTCTCTCTGTGCTCATGTTTTCCCCTAGCACTTTAGCCAGTGGCGGAGCATCTGCCCCTGTTTTCCTTATTCCTTCCCACAGGCTGCAGTCCTCAGGAGCAGGTAGGGGAAGGGAGAGTGAAGGCTGGCACTGCCTGCCATTGCCCTGTTGGCTTTTCCTCCTCTGTGTGCTGCATTTCATGCAGTGCATGCTGGTGTGTGTGCAGGAGCTCTGACTGCCTGTAAGAGGTAGTTCTGTGCCAGTCTGAGGTAGGAATGGAGGACCCTGTTGTCCCAAGCATTTGGAGGCCTTATGCTTATTGAGTGGAGGCCACCATCCAATCCAATATCCACTTCTCTTCCTCTGCTCACCCTTGTCTGCCTTTTGGAGACAATGCGTCCATTTGTGAAAATGCCTCAGTGTGTTCAATGACAGAAATCACTGGGCTAAAAGTGAGAGTGAAGGCCTTGTCCAGATCCCACCTCTCTGCTTTGCTTCCTGTGCTACTGACATAAACACGCTGAAGGCCGTCCACCTCACAGAGCTGGGCAGTAACTGGCTTTTGTTTTTTCCGCATCTGAGGGTCCTGAGGGCATTCTCCTTACCACTTCCTGACCTTACCCCTGCTGGTGACCCTCTACCCTGATGCCTGCTGCAGACCTAAGGGTGTTGCCGGCAGTTCCCAAGGGATTCTTTTCCATTTCTCCTTCAGACCACAGTTTACAAGTATAGCTTTAGTGTGAGTGCCACTCCACAGAATTCATGATTTGCCTATTCCCACACTTGTAACTTTCCCTGTCTCTGTCTCTCTGTAGCTTTCTGAGACCTAAATACACAGTTTTACCTTCAATTCATTTTTCTTCACTTCCACTGAAAATGCTAAATGTATCCCCACCTCCCAACAAAACAGAGCAGAACAGAACAGAACAACAAAAACAAAGAAAGAACCCAATTATGGGCAATTAAGAGGTGCAGAATTCCATTTATGAGGGTCTGTTGATGATACACACCAATTGCCATACCAGCACCTTCAGCACAGTGAAATCTTGTGAGCTGCCAGGTATGGTTGTGCGTGTTTATAATCCCAGTGGCTCAGAAGCCTGAGGCAGGAGGATTGCAAGTTCAAAGCCAGACTCAGTAAATGCAAGGCACTAAATTACTTACTGAGACCTCTGTCTAAATAAAATACAAAATAGGGCTGGGGATGTGGGACAGTGGTCGAGGGCCCCTGAGTTCAACCCCAGCATCACCCCCATCTCCCCAAAAAGAGTTGTGAACAGAGGAATGATCTGATGTGATATTCTCTAGATATAAGGGATGGGGTCCTAGAAGCTCAGTGGCCACCAACTGCCACCCTCTCCAGTTCTGAACCAGAAAGAATCCTGTCTCCTGAAAGCAATGCCATCCGAGATTTCTTGTAAGTATAGACATGGGAGGAACCTTATGGCTCCAACTTTGCTTGAATGTGGGGGAATGGAGTCTCACTCTCAAGCCTCAAGCTCACTTACTAAAGAATTCCTCCCTGGTTTCCAGTTTGAGTACCTTGTCCAGAGCCTTAATCTCCTGCACTTCTTCTTACTGCACCAACAAGTAGATGGTGCTCTGGCCTAGATAGCCTCCTGCTCCTGTCACCAGGCCACTCCAAGCAGTCAAGGCCAATGCAGGAATCGGAACCCAGCCAGTAGGAGGTGTGATGACAGGGTGACCCTGCAGAGGTCTAAAGAAAGAAGTCCATTGAGTGCAGTACACAGAAAGCCCTTGTGGATGATGTAAGGGAAAACCCACTCCAATTCATTTCTCCCGCTGTTCTCTCACCCCACACATCACTTCCGTGATCCCCAAATATGTGGGAATTTCTCTCCACCATGCAGGGAATCAATTATGTAGAGGTCACCAGCTGAGCAGCCTCTACTCCAAGCCAATTCTGACACTCTCTACCTGGAGATGGTGATAGACCTCACAGGGTGACAGCCCTGTTCCCAAGACCATCCCCTTACTGCTTAGACAGCTGTTGTATGCCCAAAGTTGTTTGACCTGTACTTTTAAGCAATTGTTTTTAAGGGATTGTCTAAAATTTCTGGTTCTAGCAAGTTCCTCCTATTAAGGTTTTATTAAAGTGATTGAGAAGCTCATAGAATTCAGAGAAATATTTGCTTGCATTAGGTGGTTATCATTAAGGAGATTGCAGAGAATACAGAAAAAGATGGACAGGGTGAGGTGTAGGAGAAAGTGCATGTAGTTTCCTGGTTCATGCTGCACATACCACATTCCAGGCATCTCCACGCCTACAGCTTTCTGAACCCTGTCCTTTTGGAGTTTCATGGAGACTTCGTTGTATAAACGTGGTTAAACATGGACCAATACTTCAAAGTGTGATTGCACAGAAAGAATGTGACCAAGAGCAAACTGGATGAGTAGCTAGTAAGGCCTATCTGTTTAGATTACTCAGCATTTCTTCCTGGAGGGTATGGGATAGGAACCTTTGGAATAAATAGATCCATGACCTCCTGTGTCCTGCATTGGGCATCAATAAGAGCCAGGAACTGTAAGCAAATCCCACAGTATATGTATCATAATATTAAGTCACATTTTGTTTTTTTGATCACAGAACACTATGTCAAACTGATATATAAGCCAAAAGAATCTTCCACATAGCTTGAATCTCACTGAATTGTTGAAAATCAGTTCAGTCAATCATATTATATTCATATATGTCCAGGGAGAGAGGCTACTGAGGATTTCATATGACTTACATGTATTCAGAAGTCAGAGAGCTCTCTGCAAACAAGGAGCTTCCTTTCTGGCATGTGGTATAATTCAGCTGAGGGACATTGTCCTCTCCTGTTCTGTGCCTTGCTGCAGGTATAATAAAATATTTGAGTTTCCTGAATTTATAATCCTCTTACTCCTTCCTGGCTCTCAGTTTCCCCTCATCCTCTGCCTCATTAATCAACAAACATTTTTCACCTTTTGAAAGGACACTGAGTTTAGCCACTGTGCCTGTGTACACAGCAGGCAGCCATACTAGCCCAGCAAGTGCCTCTCCTAGTTCACTGGTTAGGATGGGGTTGGTTACATTGGTTTAGAACCAGTGGACCATGTTGACTACCAGGCTATAAACCTGTATTCACTGTTGCTCCCTCGTTAGCAGGATGGGGTGAAGCAGGACCAACCCCATTACACTCTTGGGAATTAGGTTATCAGGAATCGTCACTATCGCAGATGTGCAGTTGACGGTAGTCCTGAATTTGTGACCACGGTGTCAGGTATTGGTACACAAACTGAGAAAAAAACATTGAGGTGAGGAAAAAACTATTAATATAAATCCATATATATGTATATAAGTGTATATATACACACACAAACTTACACAAATAGATGCATATGTATATGGTTGTCATATCGGCATGCTCCTTTTTTGGCAGGAGTTGCACAGTCTTACCACCATCCTTCTCCTCTGTCCCCACCAGTCCACCAGGACTACAGAGCACTATCACGGGGGGATGTTCTTTGAGCCTCACTATTTCTGAGTGTGAGCACAGACTTGAGAAGGGGTGGATGGCAGCCCTTCATTCCTTTATCTCCTCCACTTTAGACATCCAGTGTTTTATTTGCCCCTTTCATTCTCTAGAAAATTATTACTGAGGAGCGTCTCTCTCTGTCCATTGCTGGAAAGCATGGGCTATACAGAGAGTTCCTTGTTTTGCAGAACTAATATTTGTCTAAGCTTGTGCAAGAGCTTCTGCTCTGGTCTGTAGCCTTCTGAGCATTTATTTGTCTGTGGCACTGAGTAAGCAAAGCCAGATACAGAGCCATTTCTAGTCCTATCATGGTGCATCTGTGGCTCCCAGGATTTCCAGAAACAGTCTCACTGGCCAGAATGTTCAGGATCTTCCCTCCATGGATTCTGTAGCCATCTGCTGCCTCTATACCTTTTGCAGGAAGACAGACAATTTTCTATGGTATCATGACCCTGAAAGGGTGGGAGAAAAACTTGTCTTGATTAAGCCCCATCTCGATTGCTATAGAACCATCATGCCAATTCATTTTGCAGACCTAGGTGACCATATTCATTGTCAAAATGGGGACATCACATTGTCAATTCCAAGAACCTTCCCAACTTGGAAGCGATTTTTTTGATGGACATTAAGTCCTACTTCAGTGTGCACTCTGGAATATGTCCACATGGTTGCTCCCCAAGTGGTTGTCCTTGTATGTACCAGGGTTCTTCTGCCCTTCTGCCTGATGCAGGGCATGAATTTGGCCACTTCCCATGATTCACAAAACCCCAGGACACAAGAGGCTTTTTTCTCATGGTTTCATTTTTATACATGCAATTCATCCCACTGAGCTTATTAATTATCTTCTTCCATCAGACTTACTTCCATGGTAATTATTGCCATCTATTCATCTTGGACCTGTTAACAGCAAACCAAATGGGTCTCTGTTGGTTAGTTGAGAGCTGTTTCTAGGTCTCTGTCCAAGTGTTGATAGACTCCAGCAGCTCTTTACATACTTCCAATCCTAGGGAAATAGGTTATGTGCTTATGACTATCTTCTCCCTGCCTCCCTCAGGTAGCAGGGTCCTATGTAAACCATTTCTATTTGATTCAGGTCTCCTTGGGCAGTAGCATGCCAGTAGAATGTTTCCCTGATGTCTCCTAAGACATTGTGATATTTCAGGTTTCAAGATTTTATGAATTCTATTCATGTGAATAGCTTAAATTAATGTCTGATAGTGGGAAAGAAATGTGAAAATGGTTAGAATCAAAATGGGCTCACTGGGGTCAACTCTCACAAACTGTCAAAAAAGCTGGGAGTCTGAAGGAAGTGCTTTTATTCATACTTACCTGAAAACATGACATAAGTCTCTCCCAGGAGCAACCTTGCAGGAATGCCGTGGCCATCTGAGTTCAAAACTTGAATGTATATGTCTCAGGAACTTTAGTTTCATCTCCAACTACATTCACCATATTTTTTAATCTTTGTGGCCAGAGATCATTCTTTCAAAATATTTGCTGCAATCCTTTTCAGTTTTCTCTTTAAAAATTTCATTGCAGCAACATATTTTAATTTGCCCATAGTTTTCTATGGCACACATAGTCCCATTGTCCTGCTCTGCTCTTATAAAAATGAGTGTCATCATTCTTGGGAGAATCATCCTGTGATTTTTCCCCACCTTTAATGAATAGCATCACTGTAATACACGCCCATCCAGTGAATGTCCTCTCCTGCAAAGTCCTATTAGTTGGTTTTCTCTGGATGGTGCTCATAAATCTTTGCATAAACCCCACTTTTGTCACACATAAGGCTGTTGCACACTAGGGATTACTCTACATTCTCCAGGCTCAAGCAATGTCACAAATTTCCACTCACCAATTATAATTGATATGGTTTGAAGGATGTGTACTCATGCTGTTATGTTTGTATAGGAGCCCACTCCAAAGCTCCTGTGTTAATGCAGAAAAATTCAGATGTGAATTTTTTAGATGAACACAGCTATTACCTAATCAATTGATTCTAGTTTAATGAACTTGGCTAGGTTTTAACTGTAGGCAGGTGGAGTGTGGCTGGAAGAGGTGGGTCACTAAGGATGTGCCTTGGAAGGGTTGTTCTTTCCTGCAGCAATTTCCCCTCTCTCTTATTCTGCTTTCTATCAGACATGAATTACGAGTGCTCCTCCATCAGGCCCTTCTACCATGATGTTCTGCCTTATCTTAATCCCAGTGGAGTGGACTTGGTCCACCATGGAATAAAATATATGGAACAAGGAGCCAAAAGAACCTTTCACTCCTCTACATTTTTGTTGTCAGGCATTTTGGTCACAGCCATGAAAATCTGCCTAAAATACATTTTCTATTCTATGGTACTTGTAGGAGAAACACTCTCCCAATTAGATACAAAGTATGTTCCTGTAACATAGTCAGGTGAAAGAGGGGCAGGGACTTCACATAAAGCCTGTTGAAAGATCACACCTCTCCTGTATGCTTTCATTTCATTCCATCAACCCTTACTTTGCTATTAGGACCTTACCCATGGGTTTTGGCCTCTCTCTTCTCCATAGGGAAGCATTCCTGTGCGAGATGTAGTCTTCCTTTGCATCAAATTTTAAGCTAATGAGAAACAGTTTATTTACATAAGCCATTTTACGCATTTCCTTTCTCAGAATTCGGTCAACCTTTCAATTTTATGTTCCAGAAATTTCTCCTTCCCCAAGACCTTTATCCCCTCTCCTGTGCAAAAGAATTTGTGTCCCTAGCAGGAGCTCCAGCCAAGGGACCTTGGACTGTGGTCAATCTGTATCTTGATTCCTCTGATTCAGATTAGATTTTTGCTTTGTTTTTGTGCACTACTGTGTTGAATAACTGGTCCTGGGTCATCACATCCACCCTTGAAAGATGTGGTGATAAAATCTTTGTTCAACCCCATCTCTGTTCATGGGTTTCATTTTATTTCTTAGTAACCATTTATAATTTCCCACCTGCTGTGAAGAGTTCTGGGAGTGTTGGCTTACATTTTTTTTTCTTTTGACTTTCACCACTACCAACATTTTTAATAAAAGAAGCATACTCTTATATGTCTTAAAATTAGCACAAGGCACAAGATTGGAAGAAAGCATATAAAAAAAGCTATTTGGCTAACAATTTGAGGCTAAACCTACACAGAAAATACTGGTTCACATTCCTCAGTATATGTTGAATCTGGAGATTCAAAACACAAAAGGTCCTGTGGGTGTTTTCTAGTTACCCAAGACTTGGATTTGGTAGGCAGTACCCTAAGGGAAGGGGAGGCATGCTGGGGGGAGAGGGAGGGAGGGAGGAGTAAAAAGGAAAAGGAGGAAACAGTTATTGATAAAATGTTCATCATGTTCTGATTTCAACCTGGATTAGTCAAGAAGCAAAGAGTACTTTGTATAATCCAATTTCCACATGGTGTCTGCTTCACGTTGTCCTGTCATCTAATCTATGGACAATATAGCACCTTCCTTCCCCCAAAGTTTACACAAATGCTCTTACCTCTGTTGGGACAGATATCTTCCAAATGCTACCTTGACCTGATGCTGCTGGCTGTGGGAAACTGCCTGGGATGTGGTTTTTTTCTTTGTCCTGGCTAGAGTTTGTATGGAATGTCTCAAAAATACCTTTATTTCAGACTTCCTTGGCCTCAAGTGTTTTGTTCTAACTTTTTTAAAATCCCTTTATTCCTCAAAAATCTTTGAAAAATTTCTAACCTTTTTAGGATGAGTCGTGTGACTGTCCCTCTGCTTTCCACTATTTCTTTCCTTCTATTAGACCTTGGGATTTTCACTTTTTTAAGTACTTTTTATATATCTGCTTAAATTTTTTCACTTTTTAAAATTTGTTTATTTATTTTAATTAGGTATATATGACAGTAGAATGTATTTTGTTTCACTGTACACAATTGTAGCATACCTTTTCATTTCTCTGGTTGTACACAATGTAGTATTGCACCATGTGTGCAGTCATACATGTACCTAGGGTAATGGTGTCCATCTCATTCCACCATCTTTCTTGCCCCCATGCAACCTCTCCACCTTCCCTCCCCTTTGCCCAATCAAAGTTCCTCTATTTTCCCCATGCCTCCCCCTCCCCATTATGGATCAGCATCTATTTATCAGAGAGAACATTTCGCCTTAGATTTTTGGGATGGCTTACTTCACTTAGCATGATATTCTCCAACTCCATTCATTTACCTGTAAATGCCGTAATTTTATTCTCTTTTAATGTTGATAATATTCTATATAAAATTATGGTGTATATATACCATAGTTTCTGTATCCATTCATCTATTGAAGGGCATTTAGGTTGGTTTCACAGTTTAATTATTGTCGAGGAGAGCTGTTTGGTATTGGGCAATCACTGTGCTGTGTTAGTGACTGCCAGGGAGATGGGGGAGTTAGAAACTATGGGTACCTGGCCAGTGGGCATTCCAAACTGAGAGTTACCTGACCAAAGATGGCGATGAAGGTGACCGAAGATGGAGGCGGCTGCCTTCAGCCATGTGGTGTTGGGTCTGGTGGGGGGAGCTGGGTGGTGATGGTATTGGGCAGAAATGAGCTCTGTAGCATGCAGTCTTGTGGCTGTCAACTGTCTTCAGAGCCTGTGCGATGTCCCCAGGTGCAGGCAGGCTACTATGCATAAGGGAGTAAGGCAGTGGCTACAGAATACCAAGATGGAGGCGATGGGGCAAACCCCACATTGGTAGATGGGGGTCCACACGAGAGTGGCGGCCAGAGTTCCTGTGCATGGGTAGCGGCCAGAGATCCTGCATGGGAGTTGTGTCCTGGATTTCTGTGTGGGTGTGTGGCCCTGAGTTCTGCACTGGTGCTGATGCCAGTGGTCCCACTCTGGCACCGAGGAGTCCTGCACGGGCGAGTAGTTTGGGGTCCTGCTCTGATGCTGAGCCTTGGAGCCCTGCACAGGTATGGAGGCCGAGATTCCTAAGTGAGAACAGCTATAGGGGGGTCCTCTATCTCTCGCAGAGAAGCAGTATTCCCACTACTTGAGTCCCAGGTCACAGAGTGACACAGAATGCTGTTCCCCTCTGGCCCGCCATATTGGATCCCACTGGAGGACATATTTTTAAGGAATGCTTTCAAATGAATAAGGATTTTATATGGTAAAGTAACATTTTTGCACTAAAATCCAAGACACACATTTCTGGTATGGGAAAAAGGAAGGTAAGACAAGATCTAAGGATGTTATCAATTGTACAATGTCTCAGTCAGTTGCAAAAGTTTATAAACATCCGTGTTTTTTAAAAATGTATGTGTAATTAAGTTGGGTATAATTTTTAAAAGAGCTATTTAAAGGGTTCTTCTGAGTTCAAAACCAAATGCACTAATATCAGGCCACAAGCTAGTTCTCTATGTTTAGAGAAGCATGGTTTACCTAAGAGATTAATTTATCCCTGGGAATGTTTACAAAAACTTGTCTAGGAAGCAAAGGTTTTCCATTTTCATTAACATAATTTTTTGGATTTTGCCACTGTTATTTGTTAGGTTTTGATTTCCTAGGAAAACTAAATGTTACATTCAAGGTTCATTAAATATATGTTTTAAAATCCATCACATGATCACTTTATATCTCTAGTTAAGTCTAATTAAATGAGCAACTATAATTTTATCATGATATGGGATATATGGCATTGATAAAAATGTTCTAAAGACATTCTAAAACTTGGAAATCTCATGGTCCTGCCATAATACTGTTAGTCATAAGTACTATCTTAAAATTTAATGTACTATGAATGTAGCTAAATTGTCACATTAGTTTCCAAATTCTCATCAAAATCCTAACCGCAGCTGTTTTAAGTCATTTGTGGTCCACAGGTCTGATTCTCTCTGAAGCATTTACAACCAGAGTCCTAGGACAGACTCCAACAAGTACTCATATATACATATTTCTAATAAAACCAAACTTTTTTTTACAAACTGGTTATCCTTTGATTTTCTTATTAAAATTTTGTATGCTTGAAAAATTGTTCCAATATTTAAAAGTGCTATACAAACTAAATTCATTTTGTCTTCTTGGTTTTGTTTGGTATTTTCCTTTTTTTCAGTTTACAAACAAACTTTATTTAAGAATATCTGTGTCAGCAACAGTGTTTAGATTGCTTTTGTTTTTATTAAAAGTATTTTCCTTTTAAAGCTTTGTTAATGTATCCTTTTGGAATTCTGCAGAAGTGCCACACCTCATAAGGATCTGGACTGATGTTTTGAGATGCAGGCCATTCCCTACAGAACATACAAGATTTTAAAAAAACTAACAATGGACTCAGGTAAGCTTGGCCTAAAAAACACTCATTCTAATCCTCCTCGTTGCCCAAATATGCCAAAAGGGACTTTGACACTGAATCCCATTTAGTTATCACTATCCCTCCAATATGGGACAGACAGATGCATCCTAGCAATGAGGGACAATCAAACAGGATCAATGATCAGCAATTGTCTTCAGGAAAACTGTCACAAAGACAAGGCAGCATTTGATTAAAAGAGAGAGAGAGTCATCTGAATGAAGGTGAAGTCACTTGTGTTAGCCCTTCAAAGAACTAAGTAAAACCAGGAAGTTGTAAAGAAAGTTCTTATGCATGAGTGACTGATAATTACCACAGAAGACTCTGCCAGAATCTTAAATTTGTGCTGTGTCAACTGGATTCTAATCTAACAGACCTACTCACCTCTTGGTTTTCTGGAACATCTGCTGAAAAAATACTACCAAAAAGTGATGGCTCACACCTGTAATCCCAGCGGCTTGGGAGGCTGAGACAGAAGGACCTCAAATTCAAAGCCAGCCTTGGGAATTCAATCAGGCCCTAAGCAATTGAGTGAGACCCTGCCTCAAAATAACACATAAAAAAGGCTGGGGTTGTAGAAAGCCCATAATCTGTCAAGCACATCTAGTTTGTCCCAGAGATATTCTTTTCATAAAAGGTTAAACATATAACTTATATGTATGTCTTTTTCTACATTTTGGCCATGAAATGAAAAGATGTGAGTGGGCTTGCATTCTTGAAATTTTTGTTGTTGTTGTTGTTTTTTTAATGAAAAATGCAGGGGTTGGTGGGAAATGGTCCAGAGGCTGAGAAGTAAGAAATATGTCTGTGTATTAAAGGCAAAGATGCTCAAGTCACTGGTAATTTACAGAAGGAATGATCTAGCCTATTTATTTCCAATCAAGGCTGCTTCACCAGTTGCAAGGACCCCAAACCCAAAGGTAGACAGTAAAGTGAGATAGGCCAGTGCTGCTCATCCAGGTTCACTATGGGAATGTATGAGTCTCATGGAAAACTTACAAAATAAGATTCCTGATGTGGCAGTTGGTGATAGAGCAATGTCTCATCCCAGTTTAGAAACTCATGAATTATACAGAAGGAACTTTAAAAAGTGTCCTGTTTTTCTTTAGATTTTTTTTCCAGAAAGATATAAGGAAAGCTTTGAACATGTGCTTACAAGATTATGGGTAATTCAGTGTCTTTCTCTGAGAACTAACCTCAGGTACATATTAAATAACTGAAATTATTTGAAGGCAGAGCACTAGAGGAAAAAGAAACTGATTTTTTTTTCTGTAACACAGCTTGGCTCCAATATAAGTTAGAGAGTGGAAAATAAGAAGGCTCCAAAGAGATGAATCCAGGCTTCAGAACAGGCCTAACTGCTCACCTTACCTTAGGTAAAAGCCCCCTGTCCTCAAAGGTGCCCCAAGGCGCTATATAAAATAGGGGAAAAATAACTCTAATCCCAGAGGCTGCTACCATTGCAGTGATCCTGGACCCTGGAGCAAGGACTGCCCCAGAGTCCACCCACACCTGAGTTATGCCCCTTCTGCAAAGAGGGAAATCATAAGAGATAAGATAGTTGATCTGCCCTGAAAGACTGAGGATACCTCAGCTTTCTAGAGTTCTCTTTGATCAACTGGAATCATTTCAGAAGAGCGTTGGGTAATTTTGCTATATTTGATGTGGCAAGTAATGTTAATTGCCCTTTGGACATGGGGGTTTGATTTTCTCCATTGATTGAAACTCCTGGACCTCTTTCCAATCAAACTTGTCTAGTAACCAGAGTTGATGGGACTCCTCAGCATAAAGGATTAATATACTAACAAGGTCCTCTGGCTCTTGAAAACTCACCTCAGACACCAACATTTCAACTTGGAGTTTATATCTTACTGAAAATTATGGAAAGGATTTCCCCTCACATTAGTTCCTTCCAAAGTGGGAAGATCTTTATCAAGATTTTTTTTTTTAATTTTTATTTTTTTATTATTATTATTATTTTAATTTTTTATTGTTGGTTGTTCAAAACATTACAAATTTCTTGACATATCATATTCCACACTTTGATTCAAGTGGGTTATGAACTCCCACCTTCACCCCATACACAGATTGCAGAATCACATCAGTTACACATCCATTGATTTACATATTGCCATACTAGTGTCTGTTGTGCTCCTCTGCCTTTCCCATCCTCCCCCCTCCCCCCTCCCCACCTCTCCCCTCCCCTCCCCTCCTCTCTCTCTACCCCCTCCACTGTATAACCCTGAGGGTCTCCTTCCATTTCCATGCAATTTCCCTTCTCTCTCCCTTTCCCTCCCACCTCTCATCCCTGTTAAATGTTAATCTTCTTCTCCTGCTCTTCGTCCCTACTCTGATCTTAGTTACTCTCCTTATATCAAAGAAGACATTTGGCATTTGTTACCATCTCACTCCAGTAAGATTGGCAGCCATTATGAAGTCAAACAACAACAAGTGCTGGCGAGGATGCGGGGAAAAGGGTACACTTGTACATTGCTGGTGGGACTGCAGATTGGTGCAGCCAATTTGGAAAGCAGTATGGAGATTTCTTGGAAAGCTGGGAATGGAGCCACCATTTGACCCAGCTATTCCCCTTCTTGGTCTATTCCCTAAAGACCTAAAAAGAGCATGCTACAGGGACACTGCTACATCGATGTTCATAGCAGCACAATTCACAATAGCAAGACTGTGGAACCAACCTAGATGCCCTTCAATAGACGAATGGATAAAAAAAATGTGGCATTTATACACAATGGAGTATCAAGATTTTTTTAAGTGTACTCACAGTTAAATTCCAGGGATATACTGTTTGGATCCATGTGTCTAGATTTAAATCTATTCCTCTTTAAGACTTAATGAGATCAGAACCTTGATGAAGCCACAATCAATATTCATGTCTCTATGGGCCCTATTCAAAAGAAAGAAAGATTTTGTTTAAGTAAAATTTCCTTATGTATTATGTACCAGAAATCTTGTTCCTTTTTTGCTGTGGTGGGACTTTTTCTTTGGCTATCGGGGTTACTTTATCAAAAATCAGTCCTTGATCTGTGAATCTGCTTAGTAATCCTAAATCTCCTCACCTTTTTGGCTTCCTTATTCCTTGGAGCTACCATAGAGAAAAGCGTATATCGAGAGTAATCACTAGATGCCTTCTTCATTCAGATAAGTTTTGTATCATTCAGCTTACAAATATTCCTGCTTAAGATGATTGATGGTAATGCTAGGAATGTGACCCATCTCAAGAATGGAGTTCAACCTTCCTATGTCTCCTTTAGTTTAGGCAGGGTGAGACTTTCCATCTCTGACTAGGCAGGGCTAATGGCATGTCCGCTTTCAGGAAGACAGACCTTCAACCTTCAAGAACCCTTGAGAATAAGAGGTCAAAATCAGGGCAGGAAGAAATAAGGTGGTGTAGAAGTCATAGGATAGGTAGAAGAGAAACAGACAGGGAAGGAAAGAAGGACCATCACTATCCATCTAAGATCTCCATGAAAACACTCACCTTTACCCCACCTCCACCCCAGGCCTGTTTCTCCTCCCAGGACCACCTTCTTAAAACTCAATAAAACTTAAGGGTATTGAAGTCCAGTTCATTTGTGCCTATGTACCTTGTTAGCTGACAGAATGAATTTTTAGACTAATATATAAAAGCCTAGAGAGAGCAATGGGGAAAGTCTAAGCACTACGAATTGCATGGTGTCAATCCAAAGATTCTGAAAGAACCAGACTCTTGGGACCCACGCATGCTCAGCGGTCATCAAAAGAATCAAGATTATGCTGACGCCACCCCACCTCCGCTCATGTCCACCCTTTACAAAGTGTCCTTTAAAGGTCTCCTGAGCCCTTTTCCTCTAGAGTTTTAAGCACATTTTCCTCTAGAGTTCTGCAGTCCCTCTCCCTTTGAGTGCATATTTTGCTCTATTGCTTGCTTTCCTGAATAAGTCTCTTCTTGTGCATCCTTTGTCAGGTCCTGAAATTCCTTTCTGTGATGTTGATGAATCCTGTAGACTACCTTCCCCAAGTGGGAAGACAGTGGCCAGGGCCAGGCTCAGTGTCTCTCTTAATTCTCCCACACAAGACAGTAAGGGGCATGAAGGCATTCATTGGTCCTTCTTTGTCTGCTCCACTCACCTTTGATCCTTGCCCTGTTCTTTTTAGCCTTTTTACCAGTGACCAGGGCAGAATTGCCTGCCTCACACTTTTCAACTGCCCTTAATGACGAGAATGTTTTCCTTCCCAGATATATAGTGCTCAATGCTGTGGAGACTATGGAGAAGTCGGCACACTCTAACACTTGCACAGTGAACTGAAGGCTGATTTTGTACCTGGCCAATCATCAAACTCAGATTCCTTGCCAAGTATAAGTGTGACTTTTGACATGTTGAGTAGGAACAAGTTCTCTTCTGTCTCTGAGGGCATTCCCTGTTGAGCTTCGAGCAGATTTGTGTGGTGAGGCCAGGAGGATGTCTTTTTAATATACACATCTTAAATGCTGTGCATTTATGATCTCATAACCAAGCAGACTCAAGGTCAAGCCGATCACTCCTGAGGTCTTGTGTTACTATAGAACATTCTGTCAACAGTGCTGCAAATTGGGCAATAGCCACTTTATCTGGCTTGTTGGGCAGTATATGTCCTTGGAGACACTAACAGAGACAGAGCTGGGAAAGATCTGGCTACATAAATGTCTTCCTAGATGCATCCTGGGCCAATGTCTAATTGAAAGCAATGGAAGCCTCATGGGTGGTTTGCTGAGGTAGTTCTACTGCTCTCTAGGTTCAAGTCTACAGGTGCTGTGGGCATCATGTTCATGACTGCAGACCCAGACTGTTGCTGGCCTTGAATAGCCACCGTTTAATGATGCTGGAGCCTTGGCCTAGCACTATATGGAGATGACCTTGTCTGTGCAGGGGAAGGTACGGGTGTGCAGTAATGGGAGAGATGCACAGAAGATCATCCACTTCTAGTGCAGGTAGAGTCAAAGTCCTAGTATGTCTTGATTAAGAGACACCCAGAGTTCAGCAACCTCTGATACATTCCCTAAATCCTGCTTATCCTGGTCCTGCATCCCTTTCCTTATGCACATCGGTTTCTTTCCTTTTTCATCCCACAGCCACAGGCTGGACAAGTGTTTTCTGGATGCTTGTTTCACTCTTACATTTGAATTCCACAAAATGTTTTGTCTGCCCAGCAGGAGACAGGGTGTCTTCCCCATTTGTCTAGGATTTTGTCAATCAGTTGTTTTGCTTAGTGGGGAAAGAAATTCTCAGAGTCAAGCCTTGGTGCATATTTTCCCACTAATTAAAATTAAATAAAGAACTCATACCAGATCGTAAAGGCCAGCATGGGCCTTAAGTGTGTGTACTGTAGCCCATGAAGCTATCCTTCTAATATTCACAGTGGCTTCATATACTCCAGCCAGTGCAGGAGGAAGTAGGTTCTGGGCTCTGGAGAAGGTTGCTCCTGCACTCATAGACAGTGTCCGGGGAAGCATTAGGCCCATCCTTCTGACCCCTGAACCCATTCTGGAAAAAGGGCTGATGTTGCTGGTACTGGGTCTTGTGTTCTGAGGATACACTGCACTCTTCATAGGGAGCTTCCAGTTTGTAGAAAATATTCACAACTGTTCCAGAAATTGCAAGCGACCCGCTGTCCTAAACTTAGGAACAGAATGGCAATGCATATTGTGTTCATTCTCTCTTTTCTTCTGTACCTCTTGATGAACCCCTTCCTTCCTCAGAACATGACTCATTCTCTGATCATTACTCTTGTGTGCCATATAGGACCAGTAAAAAGGGAAAGAAATGTCTCCAGAGTCTTCTGATGTGCATATCACTACCTCCAGTGGGATCAAGTTGTCCTCACCTAGAATCATCAAAGATGACTTTGAGGAGGATTGCAGTTTTAAAATGCAGAATGTCCTCATTTTCAGTATAAAATTATTGGGGGCTTTACTTAGCCTCAGGATTATATCTAAGTTCCATTCCCATTATAATCTTTGCAACTGGTTTTTGGCTTCATGGAAGTTTTTTCTGTTTTTCCTCTCATGTTGTTTCTATCAACTCCCTTCCTCACTAACTCCTCTGCACACAGTGAAAATGAAAATGATTTCCTACCACATCCTCCCAAGGCAGTCTCTCTGTTTCTTGAGTCTCATGGGGGTGACACAATTCTTAGGTTCGTTGACACCTTAAAGACACACTGGTATTGTGTTTTTCTCATTTAAAACGTTCTGCCTTTCTGACTCCTTCATTCAGCTTCCCTGAATATGACAGCAATTCAGTTTAGCTTGTTTTTGTTCTATAGGTTTTAATGTCTATCTGTCAGTGAATCTATCCATCCATCCATCCACTTATGCTGTGTGTCCACTAGCAACATAGAGACGAAATGGTGAGTTTGCTCACAGGACAGGATAATATAGAGAATTGGGCTGAATAGATAAATAAATTAGGGTTATGGAATTAGCATACAAAACACAGGGAGGTGCTTAAATGAGAAACTTCTTTTGGTGAATAAGGAACTGAGAACTATTTGCCAGCAAGAGAGTTGGGCACCCTCTAAGCAGAAGAACTCTGTGCTCACATGAAAGTACAGAATTAAGCAGGAAGTTCCAAATCATGGTTTATGGTTGGAGCATCAAGTTGGATAATGGGATGGCAGAGCAGGGGATTCATAAGAATTTAGTCTGAGGTGGTAGAGGGGTAAGTCTTCAGGCCTTTGGTATTATACTCAGGTTGTCAGACCTGTCCTTGTCCTGGGGCTCAACTCAATGTTTTTAAGGGAGAAAGTGACCAAGTTTGATGTGATTTTGGAGAGACATCTCTGGCAACTATGCTCAGAATGGCTTTAATGGGTGACTGCCCAGGCAGGGAGGCCCTGTGGGGGGTTAGATACAGAATGACAGGGGTCTGGACCAAGGCTGGGTGACCAGGGAGGAAGATAACATGTTATTTTGGAGGTAGAATGGGGAGAACTGAATGAGAGGATGGAGGAGGAGTAGGGGATGCCATCAGGTTTATGGTTTGAGAAAGTGTTGCATGGGACTGATGTGACCACCTCAGTCTGTCCACTCTGCCCTGGCTTGCCTCAGCCTGCACCCCACATTACATTTTGTTAATGTGACATACCCCAGGCCACCATCTCTGGACTTAATTCCATTCCTTTCCTTTCCCTCTCTCCCATTTCTTTTCTTTTCTTTTTTTCCTTCCCTCCCTCCCTCCCTTTCTTTCTTTCCTGCACTGTGCATTGAAACCCGGGGCACATTACCACTGAGCTGCATTTCCAGCCCATTTTGTTTTTTACTCTGAGACATTTCTCACTAAGTTTCCTAGACTGGCCTTGACCTTGGGATCCTCTGGCCTCAGCCTCCCTCATCACTGGGATTATAGTCATGTGCCATTGTGCCCGGATTCTTCAAGCATCTTCCTCATCCCTTGCAATCCATCCTGCAGGGGTGATGCTGCAGTGATCTTTTCTGGGAAAATAAAGAGAGACCTTCACTGCCTCCCATGGCAAGCTGAGTGGTGAGTGCCCAGATCTGCTCTGTGACTCTCATTACTTGTCGCTGTTGGAGATGACCTCTTTTGCCATAGAGTCGGAATGTTAGAGGAGATGAGGCATAAAAGTGGAAAGTAATAGAATGTCCAGTGCTCTCTAGAAGGAGCACACAAGGTGTACTCTGAGGCGAAGAAAGAAGGAGTGGGTATCTCCTGAGGAGACCAAGGTGTTTCAGGCCTGTGTCCCTCATGCCTGTGCACGTGTATCCTCCACTTCTGGTCTGCACCTGAGCTCTCTGTGTGGCCCAGACACGTCTCCTTGTGCAGGAGCAGGATCTCCTTTCCTGCAAGGGCCTCTGCAGATTCCACTGTCTCTGTCTGGAGCACTGCCCTCACCTTTCTGCCTGTGGAATCCTCCCGCTCTCCACACCCAGTCCAATTGGTTGGGCCTATTGAGCCTCTGCCCAGGAGGGATCCTCTGTGTGCTCTGCACAGTTTCCTGAGTGTGCAGCAACCACCTGGTCTCACATTGTATCTCCCAGCTAGACCAGAGTCTGGGAACACACATGGAAGGGTGTAACCCATAGCACTGGCTCAGGCCACGGAACATTTTCTCAGTTTGCATACTTCTTTTCCCATATGGTGAATTTATTTTAAAAATGATAGCCTATTTCAAGCATGCAGAAATGTCAAAATAAGAGAAAAAAGAAAGTGGGATCTATCTCCAGCAATGATTAGAATAGACTGTTACCTTCAGCACCCAGTGGTTAAGAAACATGATTTTATACTTAAACTTGGAACTCCACCCACATATCCCCTTCCTGGAACTGGTCTTTGAACTTTTATTTATAATGTTTAGAGTGAGTTTGCAATATTTAGAGGTAATAATAATGACATAAAATTTGTTGTTCTCACTTTCTGGAAGTTCTGGCTCAGAACTCACCCTCTGGTTTCCAGCATGGACCCCATTTGGCTTCTGAAATCCCATCCGCACTCTGAAATTTCTCCAACACTGTAAGCTCAGCTGCTCTCTCCATGCTTAGTTATTCATAGAACTTTAGCCAGTGGCTGAGTACCTACCTGTCTGTTCTCTTATTTCTTTGCCAGAGGCTGCAGAGTGCGCATATACTGAAGGGAAGGGAAGGGCTTGTGCAGGCTGCCACTCTCTGTCCTGTCTCTGCTGCCCCTCTGTGGTGCATTTTATATGGTGCACACAGGCTTGTGTGCAGAAGCTCCCACTGCCTGGCATTCTGTGCCAGTGCATGTAGAGATAGTGGACTTTGTTGTTCAAGGCCTTATGCTCTTTCAGTCAGGTCCACTGTCCAATCCCTTCATGCTACTTGTCTTCCTTTTGGAGATGAGGCCTCATCCTATCCCTGTGAGACTGCCCTGATAGGTAGAGTGATGGATTTCACTTGTCTGAAAAGGTGAGAGAGGTTCCTTGCCAAGAACTCATGGACATTCTATGATGCTCCCTGTGGCGCTGGTTTAGACCTGGGGAAGGTGTGCATACCTCAGCAGAGCTGGGCTGCACTGGCTTTTGTTCTTCAGACATCTGAGCTGCCAAAGGGGAGGCTACATTTTTCTCTTTACCTATTGCTTGGGGACACTCCATCCCTGTGCTCACTGCTGATTCTCTGTCCCTTGAAGAGTTGCACGTGGCTCCTCAGTGTTTTTTTTTTTTTTTTTTAATCTTTCTCTCTCAGAGGACTGTCTTAAGCTATATCCTTGGTGATAGCCAAAGTCAATCAAATTAGTAATTTGTATATACCCAGGTGTCAAAATACAAACTTTCAATACATTGAGTTTAAAGATGTTTATTGGCTTTTACTTTTGCATCTTTGCTCCCAAGATGTAGGCTCTCTATTCACCTCACAGCCTCTAGTCCTCTCCTGTGTGCAGGGAAACAGAGGCAAAGGACAGGCTTTGCTGTCCATGGCTCTTGGAGACCAATGTTCACTCACCTTCCCCATGTGGGAAGACAATGGCCAGGGCCAGGCCAAGTGCCTATCTTTGCTCTTCACCAGAGGAGGCAGGAAGGGGAATGGGATGCTGCTACTTTCCCTTCTCTGCTCCACTTGGCACTATTTTTTCATTTATATATGACAGCGAAATGCATTATAATTCTTATTATATATATAGAGCTCAATTTTTCATATCTCTGGTTGCATACATAGTATACTCACACCAATTCATGTCTTCATACACGTACTTTGGATAATAATGATCATCATAGTCAACCATCATTAATTACCCCATGCCCCCTCCCTTCCCCTCTCATCCCTCTGCCCTATCTAGAGTTTGCCTATTCCTCCCATGCTCCTTCTCCCTATCCCACTATTAATCAGCTTCCTTTTATCAAAGAAATCATTTGGCATTTGGTTTTGTGGGATTGGCTAACTTCATTTAGCATTATCTTCTCCAATGCCATCCATTTATCTGCAAATGCCATGATTTTATTCTCTTTTATTGGTGAGTAATAGTCCATTGTGTATTTATACCACATTTTTTTTATCCATTCATCTATTGAAGGGCATCTAAGTTGGTTCTACAATTTAGCTATTGTGAATTGTGCTGCTATAAACATTGATGTGGCTGTGTTCCTGTAGTATGCTGTTTTTAAGTCTTTTGGGTATAAACAGAGAAGAGGGATAGCTGGGGCAAATGGTGGTTCCACTCCCAGTTTTCCAAGGAATTTCCATACTGCTTTCCATATTGGCTGCACCAATTTGTAGTCCCATCAGCAATGTATGAGTGTACCTTTTTCCCCACATCCTCTCCAACACTTGTTATTATTTGTATGCATAATAGCTGCCATTCTGATGGAGTGAGATGAAATCTTAGAGAGGTTTTGATTTGCATTTATCTAATTGCTAGTGATGACGAACATTTTTTCATGTGTTTGTTGATTGATTGTTCATCACCTTCTGAGAAGTGTCTCTTCAGGTCCTTTGCCCATTTATTGATTGGGTTATTTGTTTTTGTGGTGTCTAGCTTTTTGAGTTCTTTATATACCGTAGTGATTAGTGCTCTATCTGATGTGTGAGGGGTAAAGATTTGCTCCCAAGATGTAGGCTCTCTATTCACCTTATAGATTGTTTATTTTGCTGAGAAGAAACTTTTAATTTTGAGCCCATCCCATTTATTGATTGATGATTTTAATTCTTATGCCACAGGAGTCTTATTAAGGAAGTCGGGGCCTAATCCCACATGATGGAGATTAGGGCCTACTTTCCTTCAATTAGACACAGGGTCTCTGGTTGTATTTATAAGTCCTTGATCCATTTTAAGTTGAGTTTTGCACATGGTGAGAGATGGGGTTTAATTTCATTTTGTTGCATATGGATTTTCAGTTTTCTAAGCACCATTTGTTGAAGAGGGTGTCTTTTCTCCAATGCAGGTTTTTGGTAACTTTGTCTAATATAAAATAATTGTAGTTTTGTGGGTTAGTCTCTGTGTCCTCTAATTTGTACCATTATTCTACCAGTCTGTGTTGGTGCCTATACCATGCTGTTTTTGTTACTATTACTCTATAGTATAGTTTAAGTTTTGTTATAGTGATGCCACCTGCTTCACTCTTCCTGCTAAGGATTGCTTAAGCTATTCTGGGTCTCTTATTTTTCCAGATGAATTTCATGACTGCTTTTTCTATTTCTATGAGGAATGTCATTGGAATTTTGATCGGAATTGCATTAAGTCTGTATAGTGCTTTTGGAAGTATGGTCATTTTGATAATATTAATTCTGCCTATCCAAGAGCAAGGTAGATCTTTCCATCTTCTAAGGTCTTCTTTGATTTCTTTCTTTAGGGTTCTGTAATTTTCATTATATAGATCTTTCACCTCTTTCATTAAGTTGATTCCCAAGTATTTTTTTTAAGCTATTGAGAATGGAGTAGTTTTCCTCATTTCCCTTTCTGAGGATTTGTCACTAATATACAGAAATGCCTTTGATTTATGGGTGTTGATTTTATATCCTGCTACTTTGCTGAATTCATTTACTAGTTCTAGAATTTTCCAGTGGAACTTTTAGGGTCTTCCAGGTGTAGAATCATATCATCAGCAAATAGTGCCAATTTGAGTTCTTCTTTTCCTATATGTATCCCTTTAATTTCTTTCCTCTGTCTAATTGCCCTGGCCAGTGTTTCAAGAACTATGTTAAATAGAAGTGGTGAAAGAGGGCATCCCTGTCTTGTTCCAGTTTTTAGAGGGAATGCCTTCAGTTTTTCTCCATTTAGAATGATGTTGGCCTGGGGCTTAGCATAGATAGCCTTTATGATGTTGATATATATTCCTGTTACCCTTGGTTTTTCTAATGTTTTGAACATAAAGGGATGCTGTATTTTGTCAAATGATTTTTCTGCATCTATTGAGATGATCATAGGATTCTTATGTTTAAGTCTATTGATGTGATGAATTTCATTTATTGATTTTTGTATGTTGAACCAACCTTGCATCCCTGGGATGAAATCTACTTGATCGTGGTGCACAATCTTTTTTATTTTTTTGTATTTGATTTGTTGTTGTTGTTGTTTGATGTGTCTTTGTCTTGTTTTGGAATCAGAGTGATATTGGCCTCATATAATGAATTTGGAAATGCTGCCTCTTTTTATATTTCCTGAAATAAATTGGAGAGTATTGGTATTAATTCTTCTTTAAAGGTCTTGTAGAACTCGGCCGTGTATCTGTCTGGTACTGGGCTTTTCTTGGTTGGTAGACTTTTGATGACATCTGCTATTTCATCACTTAAAATTGATCTGTTTAAATTGTGTATACCATCCTGATTCAATTTGGGCAAATTATATGACTCTAGAAGTTTTTTGATGCCTTCAATATTTTCTATTTTATTGGAGTACAGGTTTTCAAAATAATTTCTAATTATCTTATGTATTTATGTAGTGTTATGATATTTCCTTTTTCATCATGTATGTTAGTGATTTGAGTTTTCTCTCTCCTTCTCTTTGTTAGCATGGCTAAGAGTTTGTCAATTTTATTTATTTTTTCAAAAAACCAACTTTTTGTTCTGTCAATTGTTTCAGTTGTTTCTTTTGTTTCAACTTCATTGATTTCAGCTCTGATTTTAATTATTTCCTGTCTTCTGCTGCTTTTGGTGTTGATTTGTTCTTCTTTTTCTAGGACTTTGAGATGTAGTGTAAGACATTTATTTGTTGACTTTTTCTTCTTTTAAGGAATGAACTCCATGCAGTGAACTTTCCTTTTAGAATTGCTTTCATAGTGTCCCAGAGATTTCGGTATGTTGTATCTGTGTTCTCATTCACCTCTAAAAACTTTTTAATCTCCTCCTTGATGTCTTCTGTAACCCGTTGTTCATTCAGTAACATATTATTTAGTCTCCAGGTATTGGAGTGGATTTTATTTCTTCTTTTATCATTAATTTCTAATTTCATTCCATTATGGTCTGATAGAATGCAGGTTAGAATCTCTACTTTTTATATTTGCTAAGAGTTGCTTTGTGGCATAGTATGTGGTCTATTTTAGAGAAGGATCCATGTGCTGCTGAGAAGAAAGTATATTCTCTGGTTGAAGTTTGGAATATTCTATATATGTCAGTTAAGTCTAAGTTATTGATTATATTATTGAGTTCTATAGTTTCTTTGTTCAGCTTTTGTTTGGAAGATCTATCTAGTTATTAAAGAATTGTGTTAAAGTCACCCAAAATTACTGTGTTGTGGTCTATTTGACTCTTGAACTTGAGAAGGGTTTGTTTGATGAACATAGCTGCTCCATTGTTTGGGGCATATATATTTATAATTATTAAGTCTTGTTGGTGTATGGTTCCCTTGGGCAGTATGTATTGTCCTTCTTTATCCTTTTTGATTGACTTTAGTTTGAAGTCTACTTTGTTTGATATGAGGATGGAAACCCCTGCTTGCTTCCACAGACCATGTGAGTGGTATGATTTTTCCCAACCCTTCACCTTCAGTCTGTGAATGTCTTTTTCGATGAGATGAGTCTCTTGGAGGCAGCATATTGTTGGGTCTTTTTTTTTTTTAATTCCAATCTGCTAGTATATGTATTTTGATTGGTGAGTTTAGGCCATTAACATTCAGGGTTATTATTGAGACATAATTTGTATTTCCAGCCATTTTTGTTTATTTTTGGTATTTAACATGACTTGGTTTCTCTTCTGGTTAGATTTTCCTTTAGTGTAGTCCCACCCAATGCTGATTTTCATCATTGTTTTTTATTTCCTCTTCTTGGAATACTTTGCTGAAGATGTTCTCTAGTGCAGGCTTTCTAGTTGTAAATTCTTTTAACTTTTGTTAATCATGAAAGGTTTTTATTTCATCATTAAATCTAAAACTTAGTTTTGCTGGATATAAGATTCTTGGTTGGGATCCATTTTCTTTCAGAGCTTGGTGTATGTTGTTCCAGGATCTCCTGGCTTTGAGGGGCTGGGTTGAAAAATCTGCTGAGATATGAATTGGTCTCCCCCATATGTGATCTGATTCCTCTCTCTTGCAGCTTTTAAGATTCTGTCCTTATTCTGTATGGTAGGCATTTTCATTATAATAGAATGGTGTAGATCTGTTGGAAGTTTGTACTTTTGGTGTCCTGTAAGTCTCTTGTATTTTGTTTTCCAATTCGTGCTTCATGCTTGGGAAATTTTCTGATATTATCTCATTGAAGAAATTGTGCTTTCCTTTGGTATAAAAATCTGTGCCTTCCTCTATTTCAATAACTCTTAGATTTGGTCTTTTGATGCTGTCCCATAATTTTTGGATGTTCTGTTCATGGTTTCTTACTGTCTTCACTGTGTGATCAACTTTATTTTCCAAATTATATACTTTGTCTTCATTATGTGACAGTCTTTCTTCCACGTGATCTAGTCTGTTGGTTATATTTTCTATTGAGTTTTTTTTTTTATTTGATTTATTGTATCCTTCACTTCAAGGATTTTTGACTTTTTTTTTCAGGGTCTCTCTCTCTCTCTTGAAGTAATCTTTTGCTACCTATACATCCTGTGGTAGTCAAGTTTAGAAATAGATCCAAATATTTAAAGATGAAAACGTTTGAAATAAAAATTCTATTCAGTGCAACACACACCTCTAGTTCCTGGGACTGTGGATGCTGAGGCAAGAGGATCACACATTTATGGCCAGCCCTGGCAATTTAGTGAGAACCCCTCTAAAAATTAAAAAGGAAAGAATACTGCTGGGGATAAAGCTCACCTGGGCTCATTCCTTGTTCTGATAAGAGAAAAAAAAATTTCCTTTCTACCACTAGGACTTGAGCAGGATGTCACCCACTTGGACATTCCACTCTGGGTGGGCCCTCTAGGCTGGGCTTGCCCAGTGCAAAGGTCATCCTGGCACCTATGATACCTAATCTCCTCCACCAATCCCTGCTCAGCTGGAGTCAAGCCTCTGTGCTCCCCTCGGGTCTCCTCTCCTTATCCCTCACCTCACCCTGCCCTCCTCACCAGCTCTCAGGCTGTTACTTAAGGTGAAACCACTTGGTCTTCTCCCAGAGTCCCACCTACTCTCTTAAGGTTCCCCCAACACCTTAGGCTCAGCTCTTCTCTCTGTGCTCATTTCCCCTTCTAGCACTTAAGCCAGTGGCTGAGCATCTACCTTGATTTTCCTTATTCCTCTGCCATAGGCTGCAGTCCCCAGGAGTAGGTAGGGGAAGGGAGATTGCAAGCTGGAGCTGCCTGCCATTGATTGCCCTGTTGGCTTTTCCTCCTCTGTGTGCTGCATTTCATTCAGGGCATGCTGGTGTGTGTGCAGGAGCTCTGATTGCCTGTAAGAGGCAGTTCTGTTGCAGTCTGAGGTAGGAATGGAGGACCCTGTTGTCCCAAGCATTTGGAGGCCTTATGCTTATGAAGGACTCCATGGGCTCCAGGACTCCATGGAGGCCACTGTCCAATCCAATATTCACTTCTCTTCCTCTGCTCACCCTTGTCTGCCTTTTGGTGACAATGCCTCCATTTGTGAAAATGCCTCAGTGTGTTCAATGACAGAAATCACTGGGCTAAAAGTGAGAGTAAAGGCCGTTACCAGATTCCACCTATCACCTTTACTTCTTGTGCTACTGGAATAAGAAATATTGAAGGTGTATAGACCTCATCAGAGTTGGGTAGAGACTTACTCTTGTTTTATGGGCATCTGAGGTGCCTGAAGGGACATTTCATTACTGACATTACCCTTATCTTGGACTCCCCGCTAGGTGTGCTGTTCTTTCTGCTGCTATGGGTGTTGCAAGTTGTTCCTAAAGGTATTTTCCCTCCTTTATCCTTCAGACCACAGGAATAAGATATGTCTTAATGGTAATCCAAATCAATTGAATTTGTGATTTGTGTATTCCCAGGTGTCAAAATGTAACAGACTAAGTTTATAGATTTTCCTTGTGTTTTACTTGTGGTTCTAGGATGGGGTAATGCATATTGAACTTAGAGTGTTCAGTGAGTATAGGACAGGAGGTGTCTTTTAGGTGTAAAAGGCCTGAAGGAAACCAAATCAGATAACACAAATCAAATTGATCATTTCAAAGGTTATTTCCCTGTGAATGTGAAAGCAGAGTGCCCCTTTTTTTGTTTTGTTTTGTTGACTCTACCTGGCCTGTGTGAGAATATGGTCATTATCTCCTTCCTGATTTCTTGATGGTTGGATGAATAATTTATTTTCAGCTTGTGGTGTGGAGTTTCAGCATGAGAAACTCCACTTGGCTTTGGTCTGTGGGCCCTAGCGATGAAGTTCAGTACATGCCTGAAACCTTGCAGCCTGCAGTCAGTCTCAGGATCCAATCAGGCCTTAATCTTGTTTTTCACACCCCTGTTCTTCTCTATTTTTGAACCAGAGGTAGCCATACTTCAAAGACGAAGGAAAATAGGAAATTGCAATTCATGAAAACACCCTTTCTCCTGGTATGCATTAAAACATTTATTGGTCTTTTCATTAAGCTTTATGAAGGAATGAGAGACATTCAAGGAAAAGAAAAGCTTTAGCACTGGAAAGAGGAAATAGAACCAAAAGGAGGCCAGAGGAAATCACTAAGTTGACCATTGTGTGAAAGGGAGGCAGCAGAACCTGGGATGGTTCATTGGTCACTTTCTGGAGGGAGCCAGGTAGAGGAGCTCGACATATAGCTCCTGACAAAACCTGGGCCCCTTCCCTGCCATCTGCCCATCAGGGAGTCTTTTTCTTCAGTGCTCCCTTGTGTTTTTCCACCAGTGAGCCAATCCACTCCACAGTTTTCTCTTTGGCTTCTTCCCAGGTGTTTAAGGGCTTATAACCCAGATCTCGCTGAGCTTTCTTGTAGGAGAAGGTAAACACACTATTTAATGTTGTCAGTAAATAGCGGCTAAAGGGAGGTTGATATTTGTAAATGGGACTCAGAAGGAAGCTCACTGTCTCCAACAGGAAGGCAAGCCAGTACCTCAGAGAGAGAGGAAGTCTCAGCCTGGAGTCAGGGCGGAGGCCCCATTCTTTGGACAGGTTGTAAGAGAAATCATCATAGCTTTGGTGAGGTGTGTCATCTGTGATGTAATAGAACTGTCCTCGGATGCTCACGGCCTTCTTGGGGTCCCTCAGAGCCCTGCAGGCCAGAATGTGTGCCCAGGCCGCATTGCCCACATAGACCGGGTTAGCTACAGAGAACTTTCCTGTATTTTCCAGGACTCCATTGTTCCTGAGGGCCCTATTCACAATTCCAGAAAGTACAGGGCTTCCTTCCCCATAGATGTACATGGGCCTTAAGGAACAAGTCCACAGGTTGCCCCCATTTTTCAGAGTGCTCCCATTAGCTGCCAGCACAGCCTTCTCAGCCAGCTTTTTGCTATAGGGGTATGAAGCCGTCCATGTAGTTTCATGATGCTCTTCCTCATGGCCATTCTGGACAATCTCCTTGTAGGAGTTGGGTCCAGCTACCGCCATTGAGCTGGTGTAGATGAAGAATGGCACACTAGCTTGGATGCAGGCATCCAACAGGAGCTGGGTACCTGTCCATGGGGAATAAATTGTCAGTGTCAGAAAATAAGTCACTATGGCCATTGATTCACATGAACCTCTATCTGCTATCACAATAGAGCGGTTTACTCCTGATCCAACTGTATTTTTCCCTGTCCTAAATTCACAGCTGCAATACTAAGGCCTTGGGGAAAATTGCAGAAAAGATTCTGACATTTGTGATGTATAATGAATAATTTCTTGCCTTTCAGGTTTATAGATCTGTCTTTTCCTATATGTGTGTATCTATGCATGTTTTGCATGTGTGTGTGTGTGTGTGTGTCTGTGTTTTGATTTCAGAAATGAGCATAGGATTTCCGGTTAATATTTTGCCATGTGGCTATTAACATATTGCCATTTGTACTGGGATTATTATTCTGTGGTAGAGTGCTTGTTTAGCATGCTCTGGGCCCTGGGTTTGATTCCAAGAACTTCCAAGAAAATTGGTCAATCAGTCAGCCAATGTTTTTCATGCATATCATTTCATTAAAGAAAAGACCTTGAAATCTAAAAACTCCAGAGCTCATACCGTCAAGGATGGTTGGAATTTTACATTATATAAGCTCATGCATGGTTGTTTATAGAGGGCATGCACTGTTAAATAGATATTACTGTGCTGCCATTTTTCACATTTGCTGAGGATTAAAAAAAAAAAAACAAACTTGGTAACCAGGACATTGTTTGGGTCACTGAACAACCGTTATCGAGTTGTGGGGAAGTACTAGTGACCCAGCTTCTATTCCTGACAGTGTGTTCCCTCAAAACCCACTCCAAAGTTTTCTATCACTCTGCCTAGTTATGAGCAGTAGCAGTGATAATCATTCCCTTCACTTAGCTTTCTTTAGTGTCAGACTGGACTTTACTACTGAGCTTCTTTGAAACCAAAAGAAAGAATGAGCCTTCTGCTGGGAAGACCTATAATGTTGGCATTGTGTGAAATCCCTGTAGCAGAATAGACCTACAAGTCCTGGAGGTGATGCAGAGTTTCTTGCCTTAAGAAGAAATACTGTATTTGTGTAGTGTTTTATTTATTCTCCCCTTTAAGGTGTAATTTGATTTTCTGGAGAAAGAGCCAAATTTGTTACAAAAATCAATACATATATTAGAGAAAATGTTAACCAGCAGGAAACATCGACATTATATTTCTTTATTTGTGCCTCCAGCACAAATTGTTGAAATAGAAGCAGAGAGTAGATAGGAGTACTAATGAAACTCAGGTTAAGTCATGGAAATTCCTACCTTGTGGGTGGTCAGCATATGGCTATGTAAGAAATAGCCAGTGGCATTCTTCTAATGATTTGGGGACTCAAAAGTACCTTTTGGTAGCTTTGGGAAAGGAGTCTCTGAGTCACTAAATGTGGACTTCAAGGCATGGAAGACAAAGAAGCCAGGGCTTGGATTTCACTGGTGTGGTAATTACTGTCCTCTGAGGCTCAGCATAGCAGGTTTCCCTAAGCTAATGTGCCTAATTTGAAGAATTAAAAGGCAGAAATTTAGAACGTGTCACCTAGAATTTGGTAATGAGGATCTGTGGAAGAGTTACCTTGTATCTGAGTAGGACCTGCCTCACAATGGTGGGCTCAATAAGCTCAAGAAGTAGTATTATGGACAATGGAAAATGATAATTGCTTAAATATATCATGGGTTGGGGAGTGCTGGGCCACTCTGTCTAAGCAGACCTTTGTGGGCCAGCTTTGCCAGTATTCTGGAGAAGAATCCTTCCCTGAGGTGGCTAGGAGGGATCGGGATGTTCTCAACAGTCCTGATTGAAGAGCTGAAGCATGAAGGAGGAGGCACTTTCAAGGTCTCTTCTGGCCCAGGCAGGCAGGGGGTGGATGAATCTCAGGAATTTGGAGTAAGTGACTTCGAGACCATGAAATAGAGAATGATGCTTTCCTGTTTGCTCCATGGTGAGAAACAAAAGAAAGCAGATAGGCAGCTTCTCAGCAAGGTGGGTGAACAAAATAAAGGAGTGAGTGCTTTACTGGAACTTAATACTGGCCATTCAAAGCAGATCAGGAACTCAGGAGGTTGGATATAATAAAATAAGGAAGAAATCCCCCGGCACCATCCAGAATGGTCCCTTTGAGAACAAAGTGGAAGGATCAGGGAATTAAGGGAAGCTGCATTTTTAGATGTCCTGAAGCATGTCTGGGAAGAGAGTTTACAGATCAAAGACACTGCCCAACTAAACTGAAAGGCATGATGAACAATAACCTTGTATGGGAAAAAAGCCACATCTCTCCTGGCTGTGTGTGGAGGACAGAAGAAGGATACATTTTGCAGCCACAGCTCAGAGACGTGCACAGAGGGAACCAATTCCTGGCAAACTGGAGTTTGTCCCAAAACACGGGCTAGAAAATGCACACTGTATGAGACAGAGTATGCCTAAGTGACCAGGAGAAAATCAAACATGGAGAGAGTTTTCCACAATCAGGGGACAACTGGTTGTGGAAACCCACCAGGCTATTCCCCTCTATCTCCAATCTGGTTGCTTGTAGGACCATCTGGGAGAGATGCACCTGGCCAGGAACTCAAAAGGGCAGGGATGAGAGAGATTGAGATTATAGACTGAATCTGAGATCAGGAAATACATGGCCTGCAGGCGAGGTAGTGGAAACCAGAGGAGATCCCTGGGGTGCAGTCTTCCAGCATGGATCCCCAATTGCTGGGCCCTGGAGGTGTTCTGATTTAAAATCTTCAGACCAATTGACATTCGGCTAAGAACGTGGAGCATACCTAAGCCTAAACCCTGCATTCAGGAGTTCTGCCTAGGGAATTAACTCTCTTACTCCAGCAACCTCCATCCTGAAGGTAAAGCAGGTATAACATCCAGATGATCTTACATAACACTGCAGAGAAGGAAAGCTGAGAGTCATTTGAACTCCAACAAAAAAATTCTTTAACTTTTCATTGAGATTTTTTTCTTCTTTTCTCTGTTCAATTGTGATCTTAATAGTTAATGAACACATACTCATATTTGTTCTTTATCTCATTTCTAGAATTTTTGAAATCAGTAATTTTTCATGGATCAGTATTTTGAGGACTAAAATGTTTGGTTAGTATATTTCAGTTTTCTTTTGAATTCTTTATTTTATTTTTAATTTAAAGAATTTTACCTCGAAAAATATATGTATATATATATATATATATATATATATATATGTATATATATATATATGTATATATATATATGTATATATATATATATATATATATATATATGTATATATATATATATATATATATATCACTTATGTGTTTCTCTTGATTATCTCTCTCTCTTTTTTCTTCTGCTAATAGCCTATATCTGTTGTTCTCTCTTTCACTTTTCCTTTAAATTTTTTACTTCTATCTTCTCTCCTCCACCCTCGCAATCATCACATTCTATATCACCTCAGTCCTCTCCCTATCTAACTTTCAAAATTGTAAACCCTTTTACAAATTACAGTTTTTACTGTAGGCAATAACTAATCATATCATTTCTGTTGATTGTGACAATTGACATTTTAGACATCATAGGAGGAACTATTTGATTTAATGCTGTATATAGTTTGCATTAGTGGTTGTCATTATTTGTCTCCCCCTAAATGGTGAGATACTTGAAATTCAGGGACACACTAAGTCCACAGGGTAGAATCACTACTGCCTCAGATCCACAGTGCTAGACGGGTAGACACACAAACATGGAAAAGCTAGGAACGAATCACTCAAACAAACCAAGATATTTCAATAACAGAATCCATAAACACCACAGTGGAAGAAATGTCAGAAAGGAGTGCAAAATGTATAATTCAATCGATCTATGAGGGAAAGAATGTTGTAAGGAGCTAAATCAAAGAAAAACACAGGAAATGAAAGATCTCTTCAATAAAGAGATAGAGATTCTGAAAAAAAAATCAAGCAGAAACCCTTGAAATGAAGGAATCACTAAACCAAATAATAGATTCATTGGAAAACATTACTAACAGACTAGACCACTTGGAAGACAGAGTTTCAGGCAATGAAGACAAAATACATAATCTTAAAAATAAAGTTTGCCATGGAGAAAAGACATTAAGAGACCAGGTACAGAACCTTCATGAAATATGCAATAACCTGAAAAGATGAAATTTAAGATTTATCAATATATATATAAAGGCTTGGAGATACAAACCAAAGGAATGCATGGTCTTTTCAATGAAGTAATATCATAAAATTTCCTAAACCTAAACAATGAAATGGAAAAATCAAATTAGGAGGCTTATGTTATGCCTAACATACAGAATATGGGAAGAATTTTAAAGGCTGCCAGAGACAAATGACAGGTTGCTTTTTACAGGAAAATCAATCCAAATCTCAACTGATTTCTCAACTCAAGGCACTCAAAGCTAGGAGGTCTTGGAATAGTATGTATCAAGCTCTGAAAGAAAATGGATGCCAGCCAAGAATATTATACCCAGCAAAAAATTAAGCTTCAGAGTTGATGATTAAATAAAAACCTTCCATGATAAATAAAAGTTAAAAGAATTCACAACAAGAAAGTGGGCAATAAAAAAACATACTCAATAAGATATTACATGAAGAAGAATGAAAAATAAATGTGAAAGCCAGCAAAGGGAGGAACTATACTAGAAGAACAGTCAATCAAAGGGGAAAGTAATTCAAAGAAAAATCAGAAATAAATCAAAATCAAAGGGTATAAAAATAATTTCTCAATAATAACATTGAATGTAAATAGCCTGAATTCATCAATAAAAACACAGAGACTGACTGATTGGATTAAAAACAAGATCCAACAATATGCTGTCTCAAAGAGACTCACCCTTATAGGCAAAGACAGCCAGAGACTGAAGATAAAAGGATGGAAAAAAAACATATCATTCACATGGATCTCGTAAACAAGCAGGGGCTTCTGTCCTCATATCAAATGAAGTGGTCTTCAAGCCAAAGTCAATCAGAAAGGACAAAGAAGGACATTTTATACTGCTTAATAATCATAAATATTTATTCCCCACACAATGGAGCATCCATGTACATCAAACAAACCCTTTTCAATTTCAAGAATCCAACAGACCACAACACAATAATACTAGGTGACTATAACACACTTCTCTCACCACTGGATATATCCTCCAAACAAAAATTAAATAAATAAACTATAGAATTAAAAAACCCAATTAATTTAGACCTAATGGACATATATAGAATCCATCAATGATTGAATATACTTTCTTCTTAGCAGTATGTGGATCCTTCTCTAAAATAGATCATATGGCTTAGAAAATACCCCCAAAATGGAAATAATGTCTTGAATTTTACCAGATCATAACAGAATGAAATTAGAAATCAATGATAGAATTAAGAATAGAAGCTACTCTAACACATGGAGACTAAATAATATGCTATTGAATGACCACTGTATAGCAGAAGAAATTTAAAAAATGCTTAAAGGTAAATGAGAATAGTGATATACAAAAATCTCTCTTGACACTATGAAGGCATTGCATTGAGCTTATTCATTAAAGGAATAGAAAGTCAAGAAATAAATTACCTAACATTATGCCCCAAAGTCCTAGAAAAAGAAGAGAAAACCAACATCAAAAGCAATAGAAGACATGAAATTGAAAGGGAGGGAACCTGTCTAAATCATTTCATGAAGCTAGTATCACCCTGATACCAAAATCAGACAAAGACACATCAAGGAAAAAAACTTCAAACTAATAAACCTGATGAACATAGATGCAAAAATTCTTAATAAAATACTGGAAAAATCACGTACAAAAACATATTAAAAAGATAGTGCTCCATGATAAAATGGGGTTCAGTTCAGGGATGCAAAGTTGGTTCAGGATATGGAAATCAGTAAACATAATTTATCATATCAATAATTTTAAAGATAAGAATCACATGATTATATCAATAGATACAGGAAAAGTGTTTGACAAAATATAGCATCCATTCATGTTCAAAACAGATTCCCACTAGGGATAATAGGAACATATCTCAACATTGTAAAAGTTATACATGTTAAACCCAAGGCCAACATCATTCTAAATGGAGAAAAATGGAAAGCATTCCCTCTAAAAACTGGAACAAAAGAAGGATACCCTCTTTCACTACTTGTTAGTCCTTGAAACCGAGCCAGAACAATTAGATGAAAGAAATTAAAGGGAGAGAAATAGGAAAAGAAGAACTCAGACTATCTCTATTTGATTATGACATGATTCAATATTTAGAAGATCCAAAAACTCCACCAAAAAACTTCTAGAACTCATAATTGAATTCAGCAAAGTAGCAGGATATAAAATTAACACCCATAAATCAATTGCATTCCTTTATATCAGTGATGAATCAATTGAAAGAGAAATTAGGAAAAGTATCACATTCACAATAGCCTGAAAAATTAAAATATTCAGAAATCAATCTAACAAAAGAGGTGAAAGACCTCTACAATGAAATCTACAGAACACTAAGGAAGGAAAATGAAGAAGACCTTAGAAGATGGAAAGATCTCCCATGTTCTTGGAGAGGTGAATTAATACTGTCAAAATGGTTATATTACCAAAAACATTATACAGACTTTAATGCAATTCCTATTACATTTCCAATGATGTTCTACATAGAAATAGAAAAGGCAATAATGAAGTTCATTTGGAAAAATAAGAGGCCCAGAATAGCCAGAGCAATCCTTAGCGAGAAAAGTGAGGCAGGATGCATCCCGATACCAGTTCTTAAATTATACTACAGACCTATAGTAACCAAAATGGCATGGTATTCGCACCAAAAGAGACATGAAGACCAATGGTACAGAGTTGAAGACACAGAGACAAACCTATATAAATACAGCTATCTCATACTATACAGGCACCATAAACATACATTAGAGAAAAGATCATCTCTTCATCAAAAGGTGCTAGGAAAATTGGAGATTCATATGTAGTAAATTGAAATTAAGACCCTATCTCCCACCCAGCACAGAACTCATGTTAATGTGGATCAAGCACCTGGGCATTAGACCAGAGACACTGCACCTACTAGAAGAAAAAGTAGGCCAAATATCTGTCATGTCAGCTTTGGAACCAAATTCCTCAACAAGACTCCTAAAGTACAAGAAGTAAAATCAAGAGTCAATAAATGGGATAGTATCAAACTAAAAAATTCTTTACAACAAAGAAAATGATCAAGAAACTGAAGAAAGAGCTTACAGAATAGAAGACAGTCTTTGCCACCTGCACCTCAGGCAAAGCACTAATCTCCAAGATATATAAAGAACTCAAAAAATGTAACACACACACACACACCCCCCAAAAGGAAACCAACAACAAATAACCCAGTCAATAAACAGGCAAAAGAACTGAAAAGGCGCTTCACAGAAGAAGAAATATGATCTGTCAACAAATATATGAAAAAACAATCAACATCTGTAACAATTCAAGAAATACAAATTAAAACTACATTGATATTTCATCTCACTCCAGTTAGAATGGCAATTATCAAGGACATAAGCTTGGTTCAGTTTGTCTTTGAACCAAACATAAATGAACAGTAGCACCTCACTATAAGCTATATGAAGGGGAGGCAAGTCTAATCTCCAGATAACTGATGAAGTTTAATATCACTAGAGCCAAAATACTGTTTTCAGATCCTAATTCCAGATCTATTATGTGAATCATGTCAAGCTGGAGCTTCAGATTTGATTTACAGTTTGCCCATCAGGTATATTATTTATGTGTTAGTGGTAGCATGCAAATTGGAAGAAATTGTGTGGGAGTTTTTTGGTTTTGAATTATGTGAGTGCCCTTAGGCCAGCCAGTCATTGAGTTCTCACCTAACTACAAAGGGTTTTAGCTGCTCTTCCAATCATGTTGTGAGGACCAGCAAAAGTTTTATGATTTTTGTTAAGATTGCAAAACATTTATAATGGAGACCTTCCTAGTTAAATCTATGATAGTGTCCATTTAAATAGTGCAATTAAGAATGTTCTGAAATAAATACAACACAAAACTGAAATGTGCCAGTATGTCAGCTTTCTACTGTACATTTGGCAAAGGTTATGCTTCTCTAAATAGATGTGCTATTTAATAAGCCATATATGCTTCTCCATATGCCCCTTCAGAAACCCGGAATTTTACATATGATTGATTTTAGAAAGATTTTGAAGCTGGGGTTTGATCATTTAATTAAGATAAAAACATATGCATATGTACTATGTTTGAAATATTCAAAATAAAATTTCATGTACATTTATTAAAATAAAGTGTTGTATTGCCATGTGGCTTATTAAAAAGTGAAAAAAGAAAAGAATACAAATAACAATAAATGCTGGTGAGAATGTGGGGGAAAAGATACACTCATCCATTGCTGATGGGATTGCACATTGGTGCAACCATTCTGGAAAGTATTATGGAGATTCCTCAGAACCCTTGGAATGGAACCACCATTTGACCCAGTTATCCCACACCTTGGCATATACCCAAAGGACTTAAAATTAGCATACCATAGTGACACAGCCACATCAATGTTTCTAGCAGCTCAATTCACAATAGCTAAGCTATGGAACCAACATAGGTGCTCTTCAATAGATGAATGATAAAAGAAAATGTGATTTATATATGCAATGGAATATTACTTACCTATAAAGAAGAATGAAATTATGGCATTTGCAGATAAATGGATGTAACTGGAGAATATTATGCTAAGTGAAATAAGCCAATCCCCCAAAACCAAAAGCCGAATGTTCTCTCTGATTTGTGGATGCCAACACACAATAAGGGGGGAGGGAAGAATATAAGTTTCAATGGACTAGACAAAGGGGAATGAAGGGATGGAAGCGGGGGGACTGAAATAGAAAAAACAGTAGAATGGATTGGGTATAACTTTCCTAGCTTCGTATTTAAACATAAGACCAGTAAATCTCCACATCATGTCCATATCATAAGAATAGGAAATTTTATTCCATTTATGTGTAATATGTCAAAATATACTCTACTGTTATGCATATCTGTTGGGGTTTGAGTGTGCAGAGTTTAGCTCCCTCAGGCCTGACATTTTGCAAGAGCTGTGGCTGTGATTTAGGTCAGCTGAGGCAAACCTCAGCTAGGAGGAGGAAAAGTTCTCTTCCCCTTACCGCAAGTCACAAGTTCTGCATGGTTTGGCCAAGAGGAAGAAGCTTCCTGCATACTTATCCTGGGAACAGTACATTCTGAAGAAACAAATGCATCCTCAGAGGAGTAGATAATGTCTACAAAGAACTTTAGGAGGGTACTTATCAAACAAACAGGAACAATTTGAATCTAGCTCTGTGTATCCGCTGAGGCATGATATTTGGACAATGTGGGTAAAGTGTTATTGAAGAATTGCTTGCTTTGTTAGAAGAAGTGTATAAAAGGAATTTGCAAATAAACTTCAGCATGCAGTTGCGATTGCTGCCTTGGCTCTGCATCCCCTGTGCCCCGGTTATTTCGTGACCCTTACCCAGGGACCCGAACGCTCTAGACGTTCACACATATCTAAAAAGAACAAATTAAAAAAAAAGAATTTGGAGTGAGAATCAAGTAAGTTTGGAATCAAGGAACAGTAGAAAGAGGTTCATGGCAGATGGACCACAAAGGTGTGAGATTACCTGGGGGGCCTTGCTCTATCTCAGCCCTGGATTCCTCACGTAAAACCCTCAGAATAACATCCCTGAGCTTTTGTCAGCTGGGATGGGTGAGCAAAGACAACTGGCCCAGAGAACCCCAGGTTTCCATGACGGGGGCTTCTCTACCCCTCCTGATCCTGCTTTGCTACCCTCAGCTTCACCTGTCCCATGTCATCCCAGGCCACTCTACCTTTCAGATTGACATTTATGACGGTCTGTCTCTGAATGATACCCGTGGTGTCAATAATGGCGGCTGTATGAATGACGACTGAGATGCCCTGGCAGGCTGTCCTCAGGCACTGGGCATCCAGAATATCTCCTTCCAACAATGTAATCTTGGTCTTTGTCTGCAACCCTGTGGGGACACAAGGCAGGTGATTAGGAAGCTTTTTGGATGGGCTTGGACGTTTCCTAATAAAGCAGACTGCTACCTATATCTTGAAGGACCATCATAGAGGGTCCATGGAAAAAGCAAGTAAAGAAATGCACAGAAATCAGAACATGTAGCATTTTCTCAGAAAGAAAAAGAATGACTGTTTTTAATCACTTTCCAGTTTGGAAAGTGAAACTGTGGAGAGAGCTTAGAAGGATGCCTGGAACACAATTGTTCAAATAGATTCATGGGAAGTTTATCACGTTCATTGGGAAGAGTGGGGAGGTTGTAGAGATCTGGATTTGAGGGGAAAGTTGAAATTTAAATTTATAGGAATGAAGAATCACATATGGATTTGAAATTGATGGAGAAGCAGACAACAGAGTGTGGCATAGGAAGCCAACCTTGGCCTCAGCATGTCAAAGGCACAGCTCTGGGGTTTAAGAGAGAGAGAGAGCAGGGTAAGCAACAGGTTAACAGGTATGTCTCTGCTCCAGACCCCATGAGGAGGATCCAAGTCCCAACAGTGGGAGGAGAGGAGGGAGACCCACTGGTGTAAGTATCAGGCCTCCCCCTGACAGGTCCTGTTTGTCACTGGGTCTGGGCCGAGCAGAAAAGAGGAGATCACATCATCCCATGTGTTTTCTGCTTGTGTGATAGAGGACCATGGAGCCATTATCAGTGAGTTTAGGATGGGTTCCTATGATGGATTTAATGGAACGTATCTTATCACATATAATCAAAAGTAGACATCAACCCTGAAAATGAATTAGTCTCCAAGGGACTTCCCTTGTAGCCATTTAGTGTTGGGCACTGGATACAACATCAGTGTCTTCAGACTTGCCTTAAATCTTCAGGAATGACACTGTCACCTCAAGTTAGCCCATGAAGCCCACACTGTGCTGCCTGCTGTCTGTCAATATCTTACACACTCGGCTGTGCTTTATAATTTGCACATAAATTCTAGTTTGCTACCTTCCTTTCTTCACTATCTTGCAGAGTGTCCTTGTCTCCTCTATAGGTGAGGAGAGTGAGGCTCAGAGAAGTAAGGGACAGCTCTAACTAAGCACAGACTTCTAGCAAAGATTCCACTCTGATTCTACCTCCAAGCCTTGGTCACTTTTCTATGCAGCTCAAGGACAGAACCAGTTGTTTAGAATCAACTTTTCTGAAGGAGAGTATGGAGAAGTGAACTGAACTGAAATTGGGCACGACATCCTAAAATAGCAGGAGGGACAATCTGAAGAGAAAACTCAGGTTTAATGGTGGCCTTTCCTTGGATACAAGTAGAACTGCTCGTTTCCTGGTCCATTTGTGTGTCCTCCAGAACCCTTACCCTTGCAGGCAACTCCAGGAAGGCCCCTGTAGTAGAGGGTGAAGGGGTGGGGAATGGGAAGGAGGAAGGTTTGTCATGAGAGTGGCATTGTGCTGGCTAAGTTCCTGGCACCTGCTCCTTACTCTGAGTCTCCTTTGTGGCTGCCTTCAAAAGGACTGGTGATGAAACTCAGAGCCCAAAGACAAAGGGACTTTCACTTATCCATGCTCAGAGACCCTGAGAATGAGGAGAGGACACATTTGGTGCCATAGTTCCTGCCTTGCCCAAGACATTAAAAACTTGGCCTCTTTTTGTGTACACAGAATAAGCAGTTGCTTTTCTGGTGGGATCTGCATTGAAGGGAGTCCCAGAGATAAGTAATTTGACTCACTATGTTTTAAGAGCTCAGTTGCTATAGCTAGAGCCCCTGGTCTAAAGCACTGATTGATTATTCTAGCTGTGGAGCCTCAGGCAAATTAATTAACCTACCTGTGCCTGTCTTCTTGTGTGCAGAAATGGAATGTAGCAATGTTTCCTATAGCCTAGGGCTGTCATGGGGAAATAATGACTTGATGCTGTCAAGGTGTCACAAAGTGCCTGGCCATGGATGGACACTGTCAGGTTTCTGTACTGGTACCATGCTGCTGGCTCCTGCCTATCCTTCACGCCTTCTGAACTATGACCATTAAGAGGCTATTCCTTAGGGTAAGTATTGCCCTCTCCTGTCATTAGGTGTTAATTTGAAAATATTGCTGTACATAATACATAGAGTTACTGTTGGTGAAACATTAATATTTGTTCATTACAGACCACAATGAATCAGTTAGGGGAGGACATGGGACATTGGAAATGGACAAAGAGGAGCAGAGAAGAGCAAAGGGATGGCTAGGGTCCCAAAGGACTATTGAAGACCCACTTTTTGCAGGACAGTATCCTCTGGGCAGTTTGTTTCTGCAGGTAGACCTCTAGAAAATCCCTGGGATGGGGAAGGAGGCAGGTGACTCATTTGGAGCAAGGAGAGCAAGAGAGACTCTGAGGACTCACTGTGTCAAGATTCATACCCAGTGTCAAGCTGGGCCTTAGTGGTGGGGCTTTAGTCTGGCTTCTGCTCCCCAGGGATCAGATAACCTCAGGCCAGTTGCTTCTCCTTGCTGCACCTCGAGGTCCATTCTGCCCAGGTGGATAATTTCTCTTCCCTGCCTTTCCACAGGGTTGTTTGAGGATCTGGGGATGGAGCAGGTGGGAAAATGCACCATTCATGTTGTGGTTATATTTTTCCCAGAAGCAGCCAATTTAGAATAGAAACATGGGCTGCTCAATCAAATCTGCAGTCCTTTACGTTGTGGGTTGAAGAACATAAGGGGACGGTGAGAAAGATGTAGTTAAGTCCAGGTGATGCACATTTGCTCATGTTGGCTCCCACTTTGTGTCTGTCCTTCAGTTGACCTTCTGCAAGTGATCATTACTTAATTTTCTCTGTCTATATCTATGTCTTTCTCTATCTTACTCAGATATTCAAATGCAGCATTACTTTCAACTCATTTTCTATCATCTCTACAAAAAATGCTAAGTGATTTGCCACATTTACCTCTCCGCACCACGCCACCCAAACAGAGCAAAACAGAACAAAATGAACAAACAAATAAAGAGATCCAGGACAATGTTGTGAGGCAGGCTCCAACTGCTGAAGAATGCGGGTGAGTAATCCTCGTGGATGTTACACACCAATTGCCACACCAACACCTTCAGTACAGTGAAGAGTAGTGAGCAGAGGAAAGAACTGATGTGACATTCTCTAGATGGGAGGGACAGAATCCTAGAGGCTCGGTGGCCGTCTACTGCCACCCTGTCCAGTTCTGAATACACAAGGATCCAATCTCCTGACAGCAATGCTATCCCAGATTCCTCCTTATGAGTGTAGACATGTAGCCTTATGGCTCCAAGTTTCCTTGAGTGTGTGACAGTGGAGTTACACACTCAAGCCTTGAGCTCACTTATTAGAATATACATGGGTATCTATATATTGCTATATCATGCTGACTTTAATTCTCTGGGATATAGACTGAGGAGTGACAGAGCTGGTCAATGGTGTTTCCATTTCTACTCTTTTGTGGAACCTCCATTCTTAATTCCACAGTGTATTAATTTAAAATTCCACCAACACTGTAACATGTTTTCTTTTTCTCCAGATTCTCTCCAGCATTTATTGTTGTTTATATTCTTGATGGCTGACATTCTAATGGGAGTGAGATGAAATCTCAGTGTAGTTTTTTTTTTTTTTTTGGTGACGGAGGTACTAGGGATTGAACTCAGGGGCACTGGACGACTGAGCCATATCCTCAGCCCTATTTCATGTTTTATTTAGACACAGGGTCTCACTGAGTTGCTTACTGCCTCGCTTTTCCTGAGGCTGTCAATCCTCCTGCCTCAGGTTCCTGAGTCACTGGGATTAGAGGCGTGTGCCACTGCATGTGGCTCAGTGTAGGTTTGATTTGTGTTTCCCTAATTGCTAAATATGTTGAATATTTTTCATATGTTTGCTGGCCATTTATATTTCTTCTTTTGAGAAGTGTCTGTTTAGTTAATTTGCCCATTTATTAGTTGCATAATTGATTTCTTGGTGTTATTTTTTTAAGTACTGTATGTATTTTGGATATTAATCCTTGGTCAGAAGAGTAATTAGCAAATATTTTCTCCCATTCTGTAGGTTCCTCTTCACATTCTAAATTGTTTCCGTTGCTCTGCAGAAGCTTTTTAAGTTGATGCCATTCCATTTATTAATTCTTGGCATTATTTCCTGAGCTTTAGGGGTACTAATGGAAAGTCATTATCTGCAACTCTGTGTTAGAGTGTTGACCCTATCTTTTCCTTTAGGGTTTGTATAGCTTCTGGTCTAATTCTGAGATTTTATCCATTTGGATGTGAGTTTTGTGCCAAGTGATGTTTTAGAATCTGGTCTCATTCTTCTGCATATGGATAGCCAGTTTTCCCAGCACCATTTGTTTAAAACTCTGTCTTTTCACCAAACTGTATTTTCATCAAGGATCAAACGACTGTATCATTGTGGGCTGCAAATTACATCATTTGCTCTGTACCATTGATCCATGTGTCTTTTTTTGCCAGTACCATGGGGTTATTATACTCTGTGGTACAGTTTGAAGTCAGGTATTGTGATATGTCCAGAATTGCTTATTGCTTAGGGTTGCTTTGGTTATTTTGGGTCTTTTATTTTTCCAATTGAATTTCAGATCTGTTTTTCCTTGTTCTGTGAAGAATGTAATTGATATTCTGATGAGGATTGCACTGAATATGTATATTGCTTCTGGTAGTAAGGCCAGTTTAGCAGTATTAATTCTGCCTATCCATGATCATGGGAGGTCTTTCCACATTCTGATGCTTACATTCAATTTCTTTCTTCAGGGTTTCTTAATTATCATTTCATTTTACCTCCTTAGTTAGATTTATTCCTAGGAATTTTTTGAGGCTATTGTGAATGGAATAATTTTCCTGATTTCTTTCTCAGTAGATTCAGTATTAGTATTTAGGTAAGTTATTTATTTTTTAAGTTGATCCTGTTACTTTTCTGAATTTATTTATTAGCTCTAACAGTCTTCTGATGGAACTTTTAGACTCTTCTAAGTACAGGATCTTATTATCTACAAACAGTGAATTAGACTTCTTCCTTTCCTATTTTAATCCCTTTGACCTTCTTCCCTTGTCTAGTCATCCTGGCTGGATTTCCTAGTATTATATCAAAAAGAAGTGGTGAAAGTAGACGTAGATACCCCTGTCTTGTTCCAGATTTTAAAGGAAAAGGTTTCAGATTTTTCCACATTCACTTGGATATTGAATTTGGATTTGTCATATATATATATATATATATATATATATATATATATATATATATGTCATATATATATATTTGTCATATATATATATATTTGTCATATATATATATATATATATATATATATATATATATATCTCCTAGTTTCTCCGGCCCCTTATGACCTCTATGACTCATTTCATGCTGGCACAGAACTCATTTCTTAAAACTCTTAGGTACCACCTAATATGAACCTTTTCATTCATATCTGCTCTCTACCTTTGCATAGCATACTGAAACCTGTGGCCAACTTAACCCTCTGGTACTTTCTGTCTCTCTCCGTGTGTATGTTTGTGTGTATGTGTGTGTGAGTGTGTGTGTGTGTGTGTGTGTGTGTGATGTATGATATGCACCTTGAGTGTTGGAAATATTAGAGATTAAAATTAAGATTGAAATGATAAAAGAACTTGTGATTGCCTTGGTCCTGACACCAAGTGAATCAGGTGAATATTCAGTGAATTACAACTGGTTAAAGTGGTGTAGCTTGTGAACTTAGTGAAAAACAATGAATTATTGTATTTAATATTATCCAGTACATTTTGAAATTTTGAGAAGAAACAAATGTGTCCAATCTCTTTTAATGGCACAGCTATGACTTGACAGTATTAATTTTTTTTGACCTGTCAATGTCCATTTTATTCACTACACTTCTCAGTAACTGGGTCAATATTTACACTCTACTGGGATGAGACTCTTGACTCGTCTTTTCAATTTTCTACTTTCACTCCCAACAATGTTTTTGATAAGACTCCAAAATTCTGAGATGTTCTATATTCAGAGATAGGCCAAAGAATGGAAGAGAGCAAAAGATTTTTTAAAGTTATTGCAATAACAGCTTAGGACAAAAAAATCAAGGAACTTCTCCATAATCCTAAGCATATTTTGAAACCCTTGACTTGGAAGGACAGGAGGATGACTATCAAGGGGTCATTGGGAGTCACTTTCCACCCAGAACACTCACCAAGTACTTCTTACAGATTATCCCCCGATCCCCCAACCTCTCCTACTAAGCATTGTCCTCATCTATGGCCAGTGGAGATCGCAGCACTTTTCTTCCCAAAATTCATCCAATGCTCTTAGATTTGGTGTGGCAGATATGTCCCAACCTGTAACTTTTTCTAATGCTGGTAGCTGTAGGACCCACCCAGGACCTGCCTCCTACTTCTCCTCACTAGCATTTGTATGGAAGGGCTCAATAAGCCCTTTTATTTCAGACTTCCCTTAGCCACAAGAGTTTTTCTTTAACAATTTCTACATCCAACTTAACTCTCAGAAACCTTTTAAAATAGTTTACCTTCCCTGGGATGAATCCTATAATTCTACTTCCATTTTCACTACTTTTTTTCTTAATTAGCCTCTTGTTTATGTTACCAATGGTAAGAGCTATAAGGGGAAACCGAGATACCCACATAGAAAAGTTTTCTCAGAGGTACCGTTACACAGGGTGCCCGAGAAGAAGGGACCTATTAACCAGAGCATCAACCTGTGCTTGACAAACAGGTGAATATCCCAGTCATATTGAATCTAGCTCCACACACGTGCATAGGAGGCATTCAAGCTACTTCACATGGGCTGCTCCAGGCAGCATTTGTGGGGATGTGGCAAGTCCGGTTCTCAGCATGAAAGCCATTGTACAGTGGCTTTGTATAGTTCCCTTGAACAGCTGTTCCCCTGGGATAACCTAGTGTGGCTCTCCATCAGGAAAAGCCATCTGAGATGGTTCCATCTGGAGCTGTGTATCCTGCATCCACCCAAACAGTCTCTTCCACTCTGTAGCACTTAAAACAAACACACTGCTCCTAAGGGTGTTACTCTCACCGTCCATTTGATGAAAGTAGATGAAACTATTTCTTCAAACCAAACCCTCTGATTTCCATAGAATGTTGGTACTGTCCTTCCTCATATGGGTGGCCAGCTGGTGCCCAAGTCCTAGAGGTGCTCTCTGTTATTCTAGCAGCTTTTCCCAGGAGGTCACTGAGGCTGGTGGTCTGAGTTCAGGCAGACTGAATTCTGAGCTTGGTCTAACCTCAGTCAGACTCAGGCTCTCTTCCATTTTCACTTTAGGCATCCTGGCTAACAATGGCCAAGGGACTGGAAATTTTACTGTTTCCTGGTTAAATGCATTTCCAAGTGCATCCAAGGGAGAAACTCCCCAGGTGTTATTCCCATATCCAAATTCCAATGGTAACTTGTGTCCTCAATAAATGTTTGCAAGCACAGCTGCTTTTCTAGACCATGGGTGACCGAGATGCCAGCCAGGGACAGAAGTATTCACATCTCTCACTGTTTTATCATTGGCCTTTCCACGTAATAAGTTTTTGTGAACCAGGGCCATTCTAGCAAATTCCACTTCACTCATCAAGAATGTTCCCTCACCCTTTAGAAGCCAGTTGAAAGTCTCAGGTTGACAGAACTTTGTTTCTGACCAAGTAGCTAGGAAAGAGTTTGATTTATTTGCTTATGTTAATCAAATATCCCAGGAAAACATCTGTGTTTTCTGGTGAAAGAGGATGGGAAATTTCCCATGTGATTTCTGAAGCTTTCCTGGAATAAAGTAACAAAGATGAAACAGAAACGTATAAAGTATTATCTTGCTAGGAAAGGGAAATTCACTGCATGGGGGTATATCAGAGGAGTACAATTTCCCAGTACTCCAATATCATTCAGAAGCTGATAAACCCCTTTATCTACAGGGAGGTTTAAAATGGGGTATTGGACAATTTGGGGGTAGCTATCCATTAATTTTCAGGGAAACACACTGTGCTTGAGACAAAGTATACTTTCCTCTAGAATGAACAATGATTCTATGGGACATGAATAGAGCACAATGGAATAGAACAAGTCTGAATAGATGTGTTGAAAGACTTGAGTCTTCCTGTGATATGAGTTTAGTTTTAAAATCTCAGTGAAGGAGGTAATTTCTTCCTCCCTGGGTTCTAGACTTTAAGTAGCATGGAGAAAAGCTTTTGTTCAACTACTCTTCCTGTTGCGGGGGTGGGGTGAGAGTGGAGGGGAACCTGGGATTTTCAATGTAATAGGCGGGAGAACACACAAGTGTTGCTATGTAATGATATAGATAGTTGTTTTGGTTTGGGGCCAAAAGGGGAAAGCATGTTCTGGCACTTTTTACTCTTTATGTTACAATTTGTGTATATAACCAGCATTTTGAGATGCTTGATTCTGAAGTAAGAGCCTGGAAATCCTTTACCAGTTTATATGATATTATAACAATGACACACATGTAGAGATGCATAGGGCAAAGCATTTGGGAAGGAAAAATACAGCCACTCTCT